>NC_134789.1:49115641-49128141 GCF_046742065.1 Oratosquilla oratoria
TCATAATTGTAAGTTTAGAGCAATAGCAGGAATTATATCGGAGATGTTATAATTGTTAGTATCGTTCCATTACTAAAAGTTAATAAGTATAATGAAATTGTTTGGTGCTAGCTGAAACAAGACTTAAAAATCAGAATGGATCGTTCATGCGATAATTCTATGCCACCGGGAGGGTGTCAAGCAGATGAATATAATAATCTGTCGACACTCGGAAGAAGGGAAAAGTGTCACTTTGTACAAATGGGATCTAATTAAGATGAGCTTAAACTCTTCATTACCGTGGGAGACCTTTTGTTCTAATAAAAATAACAGTAAAAATAGAAACAAAACTGAAAATACTAATAAAAATTAAAATACAAATACATACAAATAAAAGTGATAAACAGAATGAATAAGGTAAATAGATTATAATGGCTGACAGCAGCCAAAATAAAAGGAAAAATTACTTTCGGTACACACGGGGTTCATTCAAATTCGAACAGTCTACACGAGGCGTTTAGGTTCTTGCATAGTTTCTTCTTAGACTAGAAAGAAGAACGTTCCGCCTGCTCTCTTGCTCTCGTTCTATTTCTCTTTATCTCTCTTTCTCTCTGTAAAATGAAGGAAAGCCGTTTTATGCGCTGGAATGAAGCTGCCCGAGACATATAACAAAGAGAATTTGTTTTTGGCACATGACAAAGGAGATTTTTCTAACTTAGAAAAAAAAAAAAAAAAAAAAAAGGAAGGGAACGAAAAGAAAAAAAAATATGGGTAGATAGACAGCTTGTATATGGACAGGAAAAAACAAATACTATATGTACGGAATACATGTGTGTGTGTGTGTGTGTGTGTGTGTGTGTGTGTGTGTGTGTGTGTGTGTCTGCGTGTGTGTATGTGTGTGCGCGTGTGTGTATGTGTGCGAGTGTGTGTGTGTATTCACCTTGGTTTTCACCTTGGTCTTTGGATCACGTGTTGGACTTGTGATCGACAGCTATTTCCCTCCCGGTGGAGAGCTCAGAGCTCGTATGACCGATCTATGGGTAATGCTATGACCTTACACGCACACACACACACACGAGAGTTGGAATAACGACTCGAATCGCAGCAATACTGAAATTATTTTCAGCCCTGGGCAGGATTCGAACCCGGACCGTCGTAGTGACAGTTTGGGACTCTACGAACCGCGCCACCGAGTTGTGTGTGTGTGTGTGTGTGTGTGTGTGTGTGTGTGTGTGTGTGTGTGTGTGTGTGTGTGTGTGTGTGTGTGTGTGTGTGTGTGTGTGTGTGTGTGTGTGTGTGTGTGTGTGTGTGTGTGTGTGTGTGTGTGTGTGTATTCACCTTGGTATTCACCTTGGTATTTGGATCACGTGTTGGACTTGTGATCGACAGCTATTTCCCTCCCGGAAGAGAGCTCAGAGCTCGTATGACCGATCTATGGGTAATGCTATGACCTTTCACACACACACACACACAACTCCCCGCCCACGAGAGTCAGAGTAACGACCCGAAGCACAGCGATACCGAAATAATTTCGGCCCTGGGCAGGATTCGAACTGGGTACTGCGAGCACCACCGTACTTCCCAGCCCAGCGCTCTACCACCGCGCCACCGAGTCGTGTGTGTGTGTGTGTGTGTGTGTGTGTGTGTGTGTGTGTGTGTGTGTGTGTGTGTGTGTGTGTGTGTGTGTGTGTGTGTGTGTGTGTGTGTGTGTGTGTGTGTGTGTGTGTGTGTGTGTGTGTGTGTGTGTGTGTGTGTGTGTTCAGAATTAAATACATTATTTTGACACTAGATTATCTTCTTTCTCGTATTATCTATTGTATAAACGAAATAAATTTATCTACTTCCCTTTTCATGTTTCTTATTTACGTAAATTATCATCATTAATATCTTACCTGTGACACTTTATTCTTTCTCAAGTAGTATATGCAATGGCACTCTTCTCCTTCTGTTTTTGATACCCTAACGGTTCTTGTCTACTTTAAGAACTCTATCGTACCCGACGATTTTATTCAGTTTAAAGGAGCCTTAAGGTGATTTGATGGGTTGAATAAAGCAAAAAAATACTTATTAATCCCGTAAAGCAACATGCTCTCGTTAACTACTCTCTTTCGGGTATCCACTGAGTTTCTCTTTTTCCTGATTATATTTTCCTATTTATTCCATCGAGCCACTTTTTCGTTCATGACTATGGTATATTGTTCCTCGTACCAAACAAGTTACACCTACAACCCTCATTTCTGCGACTTCAGACTTCGACCAATTACAGTTGCAGTCAAATCTCTACCCTCATGTATCAGTCTCGCCATCTTTCACTGTCCCTCGAAGCTCGTCTGTTCTCTCCCCACCTCTCACACGCGTCCCTCTTCCATCTTTTGATCCTCTTGATCTTCTCCACTTCATGTCGCGAAGACGTTCCCCGTCTCGTCCCTTGTCTGGTTGCAGTGTCCTGTGTGCCAGGTCATCGTACCTTTCCCGACCGTTTTCTTTCTTTGATCAGTTCCATCCTCCGATTCATGTCATTTCGGGTTTCAATAACGCCACGCTCCCCCTCTTCTTCTTCTTCTTCTTCATCGTCCTCTCCCCTCTCCCTTTCCTCATCCTCTCCCATGCCCTCTCATCCCGCGTCGAATCGACCAATGCAACGGTTTTTCGAATTAGTTTTGTATTGGAAGGGTAGTTATTGCTTTTCGACCTTGTCATGGTTTTTGCTTGGTTTGTGATATTTGATCTATCCCATCAAGGTGGATATGATGACCCTATGATGCCAGTTTAGAAAATAAGATCCTTTTACACAAACAATTGTGACATATTGCGAGAAGCATTAGTTTTGATCTAGCTGAATAATTTAACGTTTTTTTTCGTTACATACATTCAATATAAAACAAGAAAATACAATCTAGATTCTAATGTGTATCATGGCATTTTTTGGGATCGTATATGTTCTTTGCTTTCACTTCTACAGTATCATGATACTTTATTAGATATTGATAATTTACACTACCACTGTCATTTTATCTAAATACAAAGACTCTCTACCCAGTAATATGACAGCCACTGTTCATAGAGGTATATTTCTTCTACTTTCCCAACCAAAACTTAAAAATTCTAATTGCTCTCTGTCTTTCTTTGAAGCTTCCCTATTTTTTTTTTTTTTTTTTTTTACTTTTTACTTATTTTCTTTTATTCTTCTCTCCTCTTCAAGTTCTTCTCCAGCTTTTTTCCTACACGGTTCCTACACGTTCTTTCATTTCTTTCAACTCCCGTCTTTCACACTCCCTTCCCTCTTCTGCATGTCCTCTCATCCCATTCATTCCCCGGCACCCGTTACCTCTGCACCAGCCGCTTCCCCTCCTTGCCCTCCGCTCCCCTTCCCCGTCTCGCCGATCAGCCACGCGCAAGCTCGAATGCCAGCAGCGACAGAGAATGCCAAGTTTATCTAACTTCGTACCCAGCAACTGAATGGGCATTCCAACGGAGCCATATCGTACTCATCCAAACATGGTGTCCCTCCTCCTCCTCCTCTTCCTCCTCCTCCTCTTCCTCCTCCTCCTCCTCCTCCTACTATTTCTCCTCGTACTGAACCTCCTCCAAATTTACAATGTTACAAGGAGTTGTAATGGTAAATCATATCGACAGAAGACTTTTCAAACCATAATAAGGCCTTCCTCTTTATCTATATCTTCTTCTAATTATTCCCTTCGTTTTTGCTTTCTCTTCTTCCTTTTCATTTTATTCTTCCTATTCCTCTTCCTCTTCCTCTTTATTTTTCTTACATTTTCCTTCTTCCTCTCCCGCTCTCTCGCTTTCTAACTCTTCCTCTTTCGCTTTTTCTTCCTCTCCCTCTTCACTTTTCATCTTTCTCTTTTTCTTCATCTTCCGCTTCTTGTTCCTCTTTGTCTCTTTCTTCCTCTTCCTCTTCTTCTACCTCTTCGTTGTCCCCTTCCCCTTTCTCCCTTTCCTCTTCCCCTTCTTCTTCCTCCTCCTCGTCCTCTTTCTCTTCCATTTCCTTTTTCTCCTTCGCTTCCTATCTCCTCGTCTTCCTCTTCTTTGGTCTCCACCGCCTTTCCCTATTATCCTCAGATTTGCTCGAATCCTAATCTTTCTATCCCTCTTTACTATGTTCGCCTTCTTCTCTTTTTCTCTTCGTCTTTCTCTTATTCCTCTTCCTTCTACCCATTTTCATTCTCTTCTATCTTCTCCCTTCCACTGCTTCTGCTCATTCATTCTCTTCCTTCTATTTCTCCTCTCCTCCTATTCCTCCTCCTCCTCCTCCTCCTCCTCTTTTTTCCCTATTTTTCTTCTCCTAGTTCTCTACTTACTTCTACTGCCGTTTGGCTACTCATGAACACTGCATGTGCCATCAGCTCATTTTCAGTGTAATTTATACACTCAGAATAATTGCAGAACTAACATTTTACATATGTACCACCGGTTATATAAATGCTTATTTATTCTATAATGAATTTATGTAATGATATAACATTTTATTTCTTTATCATTTTAATATAAATACTATCACACTCTCTCTCTCTCTCACACACACACACACACACACACACACACACACACACACACACACACACACACACACACACACACACACACACACACACACACACACACACACACACACACACAAACACAATCACATAAACACACAATCACACACACACACAATCACACACACGCGCACTCACACGTGCTCGCGCGTGCACGCACAAGTATATTACATGGAAAGTAAGAAACAGGACCCCAAAAGCGTTGGGCCTTTTCTGTATACTACAATTACATTGTAACAATTCGTTAAATGCACGTGCATACACGCACTCATTCACCTATTATTGCACGTAATATATATATATATGTATAGATATATATGTATGTATGCATGTATATATATATATATATATATATATATGTATATATATATATATATATATATATATGTGTGTGTGTGTGTGTGTGTGTGTGTGTGTGTGTGTGTGTGTGTGTGTGTGTGTGTGTGTGTGTGTGTGTGTGTGTGTGTGTGTGTGTGTGTGTGTGTGTGTGTGTGTGTGTGTGTGTGTGTGTGTGTGTGTGTGTGTGTGTGTGTATACAGAGAGGATCTCTTAGTTTAGGTTGAGAAGGTGTGAGAATAAAAGAAAATATTTGCTTAAATGATATTAAGAGAAACAATTGGTCTTATAGATTCGTCAACTCATGGAAAATTATATAAATAACAGAAGTCCAATCTGAAACAGTAGGTAAATCTAAAGCCATGGCTGATCGATGGAGAAGAGAAAGGTCCACACAAGCGAAGACCCCTTCCTATGTATTACAATATTGTAAATAAATTACAATCATGTAAAACACACACGCGCACACACACACACACACACACACACACACACACACACACACACACACACACACACACACACACACACACACACACACACACACACACACACACACACACACACACACACACACACACACACACACACACACACACACACACACACACACACACACACACACACACGTGGATGTGTGGGTGTGGTTATGGGTATGAATGCGGGTCTGGGTGGGGGTAGGAGGGCTTGTATAATTTGAAATAGGTGTTTGTGTTTGGAAGTTGATAGCTGTAATTTCTATTTTGTTGGTAAACTTATGAATTTCTACGCACGCCTTTCATGTGGACACACACTATAAAAGCGATATTTACTCTCATCTGTTAACTTCTTAGTTGGGACACCAAAGCATTTTCTTTGCCAAGAGCTCAGTATTTGAAGTTGAATTCATTGAGGCGCACGCCCCAGGACACCCTTTATTTGTCTTCTGAAACCGCAGAAGCTCGTGATTCTTCAGGCATCGTCCTCAGCCAGCAACAGGCGGAGCGGACCCCAGCTGGCGGCTAAAGCCACACATCGTGTCGAGCCTACCCCGGATCACGTCGGTCTCCAAGCCCCGTTGTCGAGCAGCGCCTGTTAGATCCGGTGGCTGTTGACGCCTCTATTCCCCCCATAGCCAAAACCACGTGAGCGCGGCTGGGTACGGTCGTATTTCAGTTATCTGACATAGCGGGTATGTACCAGGACCGATTTAGAAAAGGTGGTGTGTGTGAGAGTTCGCTTCGGAGGTGGTGGGTAGTGACGATAGGATAAAGATGGTGACTGTGTCAAGGAAAGAACGTGAAAAACTTATGAATGGATTCACTTGCGCCGAAGTTCTTTTATGGGCAATATTTCACCGCACATGTCACTATACTCTATGGAGTAGCCATCTACAGTCTGTGCATGGAGGGAAGAAAGTAGATAATGAAGGGGAGGCTTTGATACATTTTTTCTGTATTTCGCTTTCATCAAACCATATTGTCTTAGAAGACTCAGAACCTATATCTTATGACAGAATTATAGAATATAATATCAGCAAGATGTATGAAACGATACAATCTCTTTGGTTCACTTTTCTCATTTTACTTTATTTATGAATTCCCATAGCCCTTTTATCAATTTTGACATTTTACGAAAGGCAAGATTTGTTTCAGAGTAACCACAATTTTATGTCTTTTCACTTCTTATCTATACATTTATCCTTACTTTACCAGTTCTCGCTATGCTATTCCTTCATCCTTTATATTTTTCATTTTTCCTTAGCGTTATTTTTTCTAATAATTATATACTTAAGAGATGTAACTAGTAATACTATGAATACTATGATTTTTTTTTTTTTAATCCCTTTGCTTTCTATTAGTACCTTCAATGTTAATGACGTCACTAATAAACAATTTGGTGCAAATAAACTGAGACATCATGGTTATTGAGAGAATATATTATTATAATTAATGGTTTCAGGAATGATAATTTTTTAATATATGCAAGAATGACTTTGATAACATATTCTTGTAAAAAATGCCTTTACAAAAATATGTAGAACAGGTGAATATTTTTGGTAGGCAAAGCATTCAAGAAATACAAAACAGGAACATGGAAAATGGTGCGTTGGCAAGGAATGAGTGGTAACCTATTAAGTTGGACTAGTAATTGGTTAAACGATCGAAAATAGATAGTTGTTCTAAATGGCAAAACTTCTAGATGGAAAAATGTTACGAGTGGAGTTCCTCAGGGTTCCGTTCTTAGACCATTTCTATTCATAGTATTCATAAATTATATAGACTAAGGACTGAAATCTATTACATCCTAATTTGCGGATGATACAAAAATGTGTGGAATAGCAAACGATCCCTTAAACCAGTTAGATATTCAAGAATATTTAGATAAACTATAATCAATGGTCTGAAAAGTGACTAATGAAATTTAACACAAGTAAATGAAAGGTTAAGCACATGCGTAAAAATAATAATAAGTACGATTACAAGTTATTTGAATTTTTTTTAACAAAAGTGGATAGTGAAAAGGATCTCGGCGTAATTATCAGTATCAGTAACGATCTCAAATCATCAAAGCAGTGCATTTCAGCCTCTGAGAAAGCAAATAAGATTCTATGACTAATTGCGCAATCCATTTATCATTAACAAGCTATATAAATCGTTAGTTCGTTCATATTTGGAATACGCTGTTTCCGTATGTTCACCGAATCTCATTAAAGACATTGACAAATTGGAAAAAGTATAACGGCTAGCCACAAAACTGATCTCAATACCAAAAATAAATCATACGAAGATCGACTAAAACATGAATCTATTTTCCCTAAAAAAATGTAGACTCAGAAATGCATTGAAACAGATCTTTAAGACCCTAAAAGGAATTGACAACATTTAAAATGACAACATTTTTACACTGAATGTGAATCAGACAAGAAATAATGGTCTCAAACTATCAGAAAATAGATTTAATTTGGAAGTGGTTAGAAACAACTTCGCCAAGCGTGTAGTTAATGAATGGAATAAACTTCCTGCAGAGGCAGTGCAATGTATTTCATTTCGAAGCTTTAAGGTTCGTTTAGATAAACGCATAAGCAAGAAGCTGTAATGCCTGTCATTTATCTTATATTATTTATTTGTTATCATTTGCCTGTTTATTATTATTCATTTGTTTATTATTATTTATTTGTCTTTTATTATTATTTACTAATTACCCGTTTGTTTATTATCTAATGTTACCTATTTATTTATCTATTTATTTTATTTATTATTATTGATATTATTATTATCTTTATTCATCATTATTATAATTTTTTATTCACATCCGACATAATTATGGACCAAAAGATCTCCTGTAGGTATGCTCCTCTTTTGTAATCCTTTGTAATTTACTCTTCATTTTTATTATTTTTCTATGATATATACATTCCCTCTTATAACCAGTGAACATTCATTCTGCAAATGTATATAATTACACAACATACAAGACCGACATATGCCCCTTGTGGGTACCGTTAATTGCTATTTTCCTTAGCTCTCTTAAGGCAAGGCTCAGCAATGAAATTATCTTGTTTACAGTTAAGAGTTAAAGATTATTCAAAATACTGGAACTTTTGTTAAACGTTATGTGATTTCATTCTTTTAACAGTACATCAGGACAGGTTTGAGAGAGTTTCGGCCCAACTATAATACTTACAATTACGTTACAGCAACTTATTGCACTCATTACATAAATTCAGTTGTTTAATGTTTGAGTAGCGTAGATTCTTTTATAACGAGAGTTTTTACAGTGATATGCTGCAGAGGCGTGTCAAACGTGGAAATGCTGAATAGTAAAACAAATTTTGCAAAGGGAAAATCATGATAAACTTGCCGTGGCAACGTGTTGGTCTCTAGTAACGTAGAAACCTAGAGGAGAGCACATTCAAAATATTTACATACCTTTGAGGAAAGTCAAATGATTTGGTGATATCCAAAACAAAAGGAAAAGTGACTCTTGTACGGAAAGGACGGGACGGATAAGATGGCCTGGCGCCAGGTAGGATAAAAGAACTACCACCTGGCGAGAAAAGGATTAGATGAAGAAATAATTGAACTTCTTTAAACAAACCATCTACCTTGATGGTGTAGACTCGCCAACTCCGAGGGTGACACACACTAGCATCGAATTTTATTCAGCAGAAGGGGGTGGGGGTGACCATAATGAAAGGTTGAAGATGTTAATCCCTTCCGCACCTGACGGCCCTATCCATCTATTCCTGATGGCACCAGACTATTTCATTCGTTTAACATAACACCCCCTCGGCAGCAAAATGATTATAGCTTGCCCCAATTAACGTCCATTTCAATTGATCCTATTCGCTCCGTGTGGCACTTTTCCCACTCGTTCTAAATGGCTGTCAGACTATCTTATTAACTTCCGTGGCGCCCCACCGGAAGCGACGAGGTTAAGTAGAGGCACGGGGTCATTACCCAGATCATAAACGCCCATTTCTGAATACACACGCCCGTATATCTTTTAGGAGAGGTCGCTCTGGGAAACGTGTTTTCCCCGCTCTCAACTCGTGTCGCTTTCCAATTAACAGCTTGTTTTCATTTTCTAACTTTCTGAATCGCATTTTCTGTTGATCTTGTTACTGATTCATTGCACACACATTAAAGGAAAATTTCATCGCTTATTTGTATACATTTGTTTATTTATTTATTTATTTATTTATTTATCTATTCATTTATTTATTTGTTTCAAGTGATGCCAAAACATCTTTGCAGCCTTTTTCCTTCTTCCCTGTATGCTCGGTTTCATTGCGTTACATTTGTCGTCTTTTTTTTTTACTTTCCCACAATTACCTATTTATTAATACGTTCTTTGCGTGGTTTTATAAAGGATCTCTCCTTAGGTGTTCTTCTTTATCGATTTTCACTTAGTTATGCCGTCATATGTGGAAAATCTATATCACTTACCTTCTTATCTTTCTATATCTGTTTATCTCTTTATTCGTCTATCTGTCTATCTACCTCTCTCTCTCTCTCTCTCTCTCTCTCTCTATATATATATATATATATATATATATATATATATGTGTATGTATATGCATATATATATATATATATATGTATATATATACATATATATAAATATATATATATGTATATACATATATATACATATATATCATGTATACATATATACATGTATATATATATATATATGTATATATGTATAATATAAGCTTTTGATACCGTCCCACACGAAAGACTACTTACTAAACTAGCTTTGCATGGAATAAGTGGTAGCCTATTAGGTTGGACTAGTAATTGGTTGAATGGTCGAAAACAGAGAGTTGTTTTAAATGGAAAAACTTCTGGATGGAAAAGTGTTGCAAGTGGAGTTCCTCAGGGTTCCGTTCCTGGGCCACTTCTATTCATAGTATATATAAATGATATAGACCATGGACTAAAATCTACTGTTTCCAAATTTGCTGATGATACAAAACTGTGCGGAGTGGCAAATGATCACTCAAACCAATTAGATATTCAAGAAGATTTAGATCAATTACAGCAATGGTCTGAAAAGTGGCTAATGAAATTTAACACAAGTAAATGCAAGGTAATGCACATAGGTAAAAATAACAGTAAGTACGATTACAAGTTATTTGGTAATTCGTTAACAAAAGTGGATAGTGAAAAAGATCTCGGCGTAATTATCAGTAACGACCTCAAATCATCCAAGTAGTGTATTTCAGCCTCTGAGAAAGCAAATAAGATTCTGGGACTGATTGCGCGATCTTTTGATTTCAAAAGTCCATCACTCATTAACAAGCTATATAAATCGTTAGTTTGTCCACATTTGGAATATGCTGTTTCCGTATGGTCACCGAATCTCATTAAAGGTATTGACAGTATAGAAAAAGTACAACGGCGAGCCACAAAACTGATTCCAAATATCAAAAATAAATCATACGAAAATCGACTAAAGCACATGAATCTGTTTTCCCTAAAAAAGCGTAGACTCAGAGGTGACTTGATACAGGTCTTTAAGATTTTAAAGGGAATTGACAACATCAAAAGTGACAAAATTTTCACATTGAATGAGAATCAGACAAGAAACAATGGTCTCAAACTGTCCGGAAATAGATTCAATTTGGAAGTAGGTAGAAACAACTTTGCCAACCGTGTAGTTAATGAATGGAATAAACTTCCTGCACAGGTAGTGCAATGTAGTTCAGTTCGAAGCTTTAAGAATCATTTAGATAAATACTTAAGTAAGATGCTGTAATGATTATAATCTATCTTATACTATTTGTTTTTTGTTTTGTTATCATTTGTCTGTCTGATTTTCATTTATCATTAGTTATATGTCAATTTATTATTTACTATTTACCTGTTTATTATTTTAACTATACCTATGCATTTATTTATGTATTTTATTTGTTATTTACATTATTATAGTTTTTATTTATTATTTTATTATTAATATAATTTTTCTTTTTTTTTGCATCCGACCTAGATATGGATCAAAAGGTCTCCTGTCGGCATGCTCCGCCTTCGTAATCCCTTTGTAATATATATATATATATATATATATATATATATATATATATATATATATAGGTGTGTGAGGGGGGTGAGATAGACACCGAGTAATGTTGGAGTGTAAATTTACTGACGTTTCGTCCTTAACAGGACTTCTTCAGAGTATGAGTACATAAGCATAAAATCAACATATATATACACGCGTTCATGTCCGCGTTCCTGCTAACCCACGCCACTCGAGTCCGCTTGTTTCCTCATCTCCCGGCGGATGAGTCGTCCGGACATTTGAGACAGTTTGATGAATCCGTCCCTGTGATTAAGGCAAGGCTGAGATGCTATATATGCTGCCTCAACTAGTTTCCTCTTTTTCTTTTCTAACCCCTGTTGTAAAATCTCTACCCCGCTCCAGTTGGGAAGGTGTCCAAGTTGGTCCACATGAACCACCAATGCGTTGGAAGTGCGGTGGAGCGGGGTAGAGATTTTACAACAGGGGTTAGAAAAGAAAAAGAGGAAACTAGTTGAGGCAGCATATATAGCATCTCAGCCTTGCCTTAATCACAGGGACGGATTCATCAAACTGTCTCAAATGTCCGGACGACTCATCCGCCGGGAGATGAGGAAACAAGCGGACTCGAGTGGCGTGGGTTAGCAGGAACGCGGACATGAACGCGTGTATATATATGTTGATTTTATGCTTATGTACTCATACTCTGAAGAAGTCCTGTTAAGGACGAAACGTCAGTAAATTTACACTCCAACATTACTGGTGTCTATCTCACCACCCTTCCACTCATTCTGTCGTCCTTCTGTCCAACATATATATATATATATATATATATACTTATATTATATATATATATATATATATATATATATATATATATATATATATATGTCTAGGTTTGTCCTCTTATACTGGCAAATAGGTTTTTAATGCTTGTTTTTCCTTTTATATACACTTACCTTTCCGACTCATATTTCCTTTTATGAATATCCTCTCATATGTTGTTCGTTATCTTTATATCACAAGAGGTCTATCTAATACTAATAGGACTGTACTTTACCGGCGCTTCTATAATTGTGAACAATCTAGCACCGCTTTATCTACATTTATATTCTTCTT
>NC_134789.1:49135641-49138141 GCF_046742065.1 Oratosquilla oratoria
TACTCTTACTCCAACTCCTGATGTTTCTGGTGACACTGCTTTGGAGGAGGAGTTGCTAGACCTGTCTCACAAGAATGTTCCTGATACCCATTCTCCAATGCCAGACGTTGCCTTGATTCAGCTCACAACATCTTCAACACCTACTGAAGTCTCGGATGATTCTTCTATCAACTACTACTAGTTATAAGTGTTCTTGTTAATCTACAATGGTTTTCAAGTTCTTGAGAGGAGCCATAATACATTTAAAACTTAAAAAAAAAAATTGTATACTTTTACTATTTATTATTACATTTATTAGCATTTTCTTAGTGCCCGGCCAGACAACCATCCAAACATCCGACTTTTCCAGTCATCCGACCGACCATAGGGCCGACCAAGGTCGGTTATTTAGAATCTCCCTGTATATACTCGTGTGTATATATATGTATATATATATATATATATATATATATAAATATATATTTATTTAATGAAGAATTTCAGTCTCAGTTCGCCGCAGTATTGCATCTTTATCCTGATGGCCGAGAGGGTTAGAACGTCACTACTTGCGGCGGAGGTCGAGGTAACGGTAGTTCAAACTTTGACATTATCAAGTTGGACTGTAATGGTATCGTACCATTATGTACATTATATATACGTACTGCGTTGTTGCATCGTACAGTTATTGTTGTGCATTATACTTGCGAGTTGTTTAATTGTGTTTGTGTTTATCCATTGCATAATTATCATATATTTTATTGTATATTAATTTCATTACTATCATTGTATTAATTATTTACAATTATGTAAGGAGAACCAGGGAAACTCTGTATATTTCGCGCGAAGCCAACGCTTGGCGTCCAGTTGTTACTCCGCATCCTTGCTGTATGCACTCATTTTTATATTGTAGAGCTTTATCACATTGTGATTAATATAAATATTTAGTGATTCCGATTCTTTTATTTAGGCACCAAGGCATGGTTAATTAAATGTCATGTTATAAAGGGCCACCGTCCTAGCTTCTTAATAGAGGAGGTTCACGAAGTTAAACCGAATCAACCAAATCAATCATCTCTGTCACCATTTTCGTGATTATTGGTCTTCAGAAACCAGTACTACGTACCTGTCATCTTGAAGAGATCATGCAAGAATTGTTGAAAGAAACGGCAGTTTCATGATAAGAAATTTGCATATATTTTTTCACATGGAATGACTACTCAAAGGGGAATAGGTGTAGAAGCTAAGCAATATATATATATATATATATATATATATATATATACATATATATATATATATATATATATATGTATATATGTATATATGTATATATGTATATATATATATATATATATATATATGTATGTATATATATATAAGATATGTATATGTTTCTTATTTGTTTTGATCTGGAACTACATAATCTTTTTTCATTCAAAGGGCATTAATATGTAATGAACTGTGGACACTAAGTTACAAATTTTAACGAGAAGTTTAAAAGTATCTAGAAAAGTCATGATAGCCAGTGAAGGAATCATACAAAATTTACAAACTTTAGGAAAGTTCAATTGAACTGTGACGAAACATTAATGTGTTGATTATTTTTAAGACCTCGTGGGATGTAGTGCTTTGGCTATTTGGTATAATATTGAGGTCATTTACTTATGAAATTATTAGAGTGTATTTTTAATAATGATTTTATGGTCAATAGAATTCATGTGATGTTTTTCTAATGTTTGTAAATTTTATGTATGATGCCTTGATTGTAGCTATTGTGACGGCAGATATCGAAAGAAATTGGATGTCAGTCTATAATTTCAATGAACTACGATTTAAACATGTTGCCGCCATGAAATTGTTCGGTACCAGAAAAAAAAAAAAAAAAAAAACATCCTTCAAAGAGAAATATTAGCCAGATAAAATTCTGTATATCTAGTCATCGTACAGGAGTCCTGTTTTCAGGTGAATGAAATAGTGACTTTAGACACACACAAAAAAATCTATTAAATATATCTATTGTTGTGGAGTACTATAAGTTGACAATGGGTAAACCCACGTAATGTTGGTGGAATACCTCAACATCCCACTCCCCCGAAATGGGAAGTGAGAAACCCCTGGTAGTGCAAAGCCCTGTCAGTTGCTGCAAGTCGCTTATTTTTAGGCCGACGTTGTGTTGCCTCCCCACCTGGCCAGGATTGTCGGAAACCAACGCGGCATAGCTCGCAGTGGGACCCGAGAACTGAACTCACGACCACCTGCTCATGAGTTCGACATGGTATCCACTGAGTTACAGCGCGCCCTCAATGGAATAAAACATTTGACAAACATACAAGAGTTCCGGAGATAGAAATTGACAGGGAATGCTAATGTACAGATAGCACATTAAGTCTTGTCAATAAATACCATATCTTGTCAAGTAGTCTAGTGACAACACTAGTGAGAAAGATAGTATAGAGAAACGGAAAGAGAATCCATAAAGATCAGAGAAAAAGAAAATTAAAAGAAAACAAAGAATGAGGAG
>NC_134789.1:49145641-49148141 GCF_046742065.1 Oratosquilla oratoria
TCTAAGAACGTTTTTACACGTGGTCGTAGTCGTGACGTGTGAAAGTGTCTATAGACACCCATGGCTATTTGAGAGCATGCCGTCGTGTCGTGGACGGCGCACGGCGAAAAGTCGATACGTATAAAACGAGATTTAGTCTTATTCTTGACGTTCCTTCTCGATTAGATTTGTCTTCCGCGGCCACGTTATTAACACACTTCATCTTCAGTTCTCCTCTTTGAATAATAATTTCTCTCTTGTTCTTTCATCTTACTTCCTTATCATCGCCTCTCCTCTTCTTCATTAATTCAATGGATACCCACTTTGTGTAAGCCCTTGACAACTTGAAATGTACCGTGATTCATATCATCCTTATTTATTCTTCGATAATGTAGGACTCACTTACAA
Organism: Oratosquilla oratoria; assembly: GCF_046742065.1. Taxonomy (NCBI): domain Eukaryota; kingdom Metazoa; phylum Arthropoda; class Malacostraca; order Stomatopoda; family Squillidae; genus Oratosquilla; species Oratosquilla oratoria. Next base: position 49,146,029 of record NC_134789.1, read on the forward strand.
AGGATTACAAAGGCGAAGCATGCCGACAGGAGACCTTTTGGTCCATATCTAGGTCGGATGCGAAAAAAAATCATAATACCAGGGGTGATCAGAAAGTAATGACAGTCGGACTCGTAGCTGAGAGACTATAAGTGTTGGGGGGGCGGGGAGCAAGGGGCAGCAAGTGTTGCCTGTTGTTACATGTTTGAGCTTGTCGCTGTTTGTCTAGCTTACATTTTATCGTTGCGCTGTGCGATTGCGTCATTGTTGGTTTGCCTCTCTAACCGGAAACATGGATTTTTCGAAAGAAGGCTGCAGATTCTACACCTTCACAAGGTGGAAACTCGGGAAAAAAGCAACGGAGATCAGAGAGGAATTGTTGCAAGTTTTTCCCGAGTCTACTCCATCACTGGAAACTGTTTCCCGCTGGATTCGAGCTTTCGCAGCCGGAAAATTGCAGCTAGAAGATGATCATCGTCCTGGCCGCCCTCGGACATCCGTGACCGAAGCAACGACGGTCCGTGCGCGGGCCATCATTGACGAAAATCCAACTGTTACTCTTCGATTCTTATCCTTGGAGCTCGGTGTCAGTTATGGGAGCGCACATGACATCGTGCATGAACACTTAGGGCTGAGGAAGAAGTGTGCTCGATGGATACCTCATTTGCTTACGGAAGAGCAGAAGAGCGAACGGGTGCGGATTTGTCGTCTATGGCTGGCTGAATTCGAGCCAAATGGTCCGAAACGGTTCTCAGATGTAGCTACCGGAGATGAGTGTTGGATTTCTTTCTTCACCACCAGAGACAAGCAGTCTAACATGGTGTGGTTGAGTGATGAAGAACCTCGACCTCAGATTCTGAAGGAAGGATTTCGCAGCAGGAAGCGCCTTTTCACCATCTTCTTCAATTCACAAGGACCAATGTGTGTGGATGTAATGCCTCAACAGTGTACTATCACAGCCCAGTACTACACTGATCACGTCCTTCCTCGAGTCCTGGAATATCAGGCCAAGACTGCACCAACCCGTCGCCGATCGCGCCTTTTGCTGCACCATGACAATGCTGCCCCCCACAAAGCTCGCCTCACTGTGCAGTTCCTGGAGCAGCAGGGGATCACACTTCTCCCCCACCCACCCTACTCGCCTGACCTTGCTTCCTGTGATTTTTGGTTGTTTCCAAAGATCAAGGGTGCGATCGCAGGGAAGCTGTTTCATCGCATCCAAGATCTGGCGCGAGCAGTCAATTCAGAGCTACGAGGTATATCGGCTTCTGAGTACCGTGAGTGCTTCATGAAGTGGCGAAAGAGGATGGAACGTTGCATAGAGGCATGAGGGGAGTACTTTGAAGGAATGTAGGCCACTATTTGGATTTACCTCTGTACCGTGAAAATATATGGTATCACTGTCATTACTTTTTGATCACCCCTCGTAATAATAAATTAATAAGTAAAAACTATTTCCGGTATATGAAAGATCAGACTCCACTTATAAGAATGAAACGTCTTGTAAATATTCGAACATGTTACTACCAAAACGATGGTCCAACACAACTCCAGAATTTGTCTCCTGTAGCCGTGTCGCTAAACTTTCGGCTCCTAACGGCTGTTAGCCTTGACATAACTGGCGACAATATCTCAGGCTCTCTTTTCCATCTGTTTTCATGAGTACGTCTACTTATGTCTCACGACCCTCGTAGAAAGGGAAAAACAAAATGACCTCTCATTTGCAACGTTTTCAAAATACTACAACCAAAATTTCGCAAACTCGTCTCTGCTCATAGTTTTGTATACCTAGACAAAATAGGGATAAAAGTAAAAAGTAAAAACAAGACAAACAGTATTACCAAAATGAATAATTATTTGAGGAGATGCTTGATTCACGGTGCTTGTGACCTCTTCCAGTATTACATTTTATGTCTTCTGTGTTACTATATGTGATCCAATCTGTTCAAGCAGGTAATGTCCATAGGGCTCACTGAAGCTCCTAAAGTATTAACTAGATCAAGTTTGTAAACTACGCCATATGGAAGACATACAAACATACACAGCATAAGAATAGTATATTTCCTTTCATCATGGTTCTATATTTTTAGTAAAACAATTCCTCCTAATTTACTTCATTTGAATGATTACTTTT
>NC_134789.1:49150641-49158141 GCF_046742065.1 Oratosquilla oratoria
ATGCACGAAAGAGTCGGAGATATGTAGACAGGGATAACATGAACAGAAAATCAAATAGGGAGAGTCACTTGACTAAAATATAGTAAAAAATAAAAAATAAAGATAAAAATAACGGCAGAGGAGAGTACGAGTATAATTCAAAAGTATCAAACCATTCTTCTACTAAAGTCCAATGGGGCGAATGACAGTGGAATTGAATAGAGTGATAATTCACGGATACCAAAGGTATGCCGTGTGCTCTCAAAAAATAGGAATATGAGGGTCTTCTAAAATCTTGATGAATATTTTAAAAAGTATCATATGTGATTCATGGATAGAGAGATGGATCTTTGAAAACAAAGTAAGTTAAAGTATGAATAGAATAATGAGTTAGAATCAATTGTCAAACCAATATTAATAGATGTAAGAAGGAGCACAAATATATACATACATACATACATACATACATACATACATACATACATACATACATACATACATACATACATACATACATACATACATACATACATACATACATACATACATACATACATACATACATACATACATGCGTACATACATACATACACATAAATACATACATACATACATACATACATACATACATACATACATACATACATACATACATACATACATACATACATACATACATACATACATACATAAATACATACATACATAAATACATACATAAAAACATACATACATACATACATACATACATACATACATAAATACATACATACATACATACATACATACATACATACATACATACATACATACATACATACATACATACATACATACATGCATACATGCATACATACATACACATATACATACATACATACATACATACATACATACATACATACATACATACATACATACATACATACATACATACATACATACATATACATACATACATATACATGCATACATACATACATACATACATACATACATACATACATACATACATACATACATACATACATACATACATACATACATACATACATACATACATACACATACATATATACATACACATACATAAATGTATGGAAACAAACATGGATCCACACAATACCTAAATACATACATATGTGTATATTCTTATAGTCAAATGAATAGTGTATAATGTCTTATTACGAGCATAAGCATTTGACATCTGTCACAATGACTGCCTAATTGTTTTTCCTGCCACTTAACAATCTATGCGCCAAATCGTTGTCAGCTTAAATGTTGTGCTTCTGTCCATATCAGCAGTATGGGCAGTTGTAGCATGAATCCTAAACATGAGCAATATTCTGCTGCATATGAAATTATTGTGTAATGATATGATAATATGCAGGATGTACTGCACAGAAACTGTCTTTAGAATCAGTAATCATATTGTGTCAAATGATTAAATACACAGTTCAAAACCAGAGGCCCCTTCTGAACCCTGAACTCAAAAACGTAAATATATAACTATTGTAAGCCAACCGATTTCAACTCTTCCCTTCATGGGTGGCACTATAATCTTATTTTTGTTGACGCCAAGCTGTTTTATTGGTTTCTGCGGCAACCCCCAGGGTAACACTCGTTCCCCCGTCTTTATGATATTTGATTCATCTCAGTGGTATACCTTTAATAGAGAAAGAATTAAATGAATAAAAACAGCCCGCCCCCTCCCATTACAATCTAACTCCACTCAACGCAATTCAGCTCACCCTAACGCAACTTAATGAACTTCACCCAAACAAATCTAAACCAGTTCCGCCTACGCTAACCGCAACTCTTTACCACATATCCAGCCTACCCTCACCATCAATCCTGCCTCAATAATTACTGTTCACCGTCAACGTCAAGTCAGCCTCAACGTCACCCCAGCCTCATCAAATCCTGTCTTACCCCGGTAATGAACGCAGCCTTGATTGCAAACGTCAACCTTCCTCCTCCTCCTCCTCCTCCTTCTCCTTACTCCTTCAGGAGTCAGTCTCGTATTAGAAGGCGTCTGGATGGTTGGTTACTCATTCCCAAATATATGTATATATATATATATATATATATATATATTTATATATATATATGTTTTTTATATATATGTATATATATATATATATATATATATATATATGTGTGTGTGTGTGTGTGTGTGTGTGTATAAATGTATGTATATATATATATATATATATATATATATATATATATATAACATATATGTATATATATACATATATATATATATACATATATATATATATATAAATATATATACATGTATTGACAGTAGTTTTTCCCCTTCTTGTATTTCTTATCTTTTCTTTTTTATAAAAAAAAATCTTATTTTTTTTTTTCTTATTTTTTCTTTGGACCTGCTTTCTTTTCTTTGCCTCTTTTCTTTGCGTAGCTTTCTTATCTTTGCATTCATTTCTCCAACTTATCAATTGATCTATTCTTCTTACGATCAATTCAAATCAATTTCTATTTATCCTTCCCCATCCAAATCTTGTCTTTTTATATAGTTTTCCTATTTTAAGATGTTGAAAGTCAGGATTTCCCTTTCCTTGTATTTTTCTTTCTTTTCTTTTATTTATTCATTTATTTAGTTCTTGCCCCATTTATTCTCAATTTCTTCCTCTTCCTCCTCGCAAAACTCTTCTCACCCCTCGTTTCTTCCCCAATTCACTACTTTTTTTACTCGCTTCTCGTTATATTTTCGTCTCTTTTTTTTCTTCTCATTCTCGTATTTCTTCCTTGATTGCCATTTCCATCCATCCTATCTCTTCATCTACACTTCTTTTATATCTTTCCCACATCCCCGGTCCATTTTGTCCTCGTCGAACTATCTCCCCTTTCCCCTTTTCCCCCTCTCCTTTGTCCTTCTTTCCTCACCCCAATTATCTCTTCTTTCCATCTCCCTTTTCGTTCCCCCCATCTCATCTATCACAGTCCCCTTCAACCCTTCCCTCTTTTCTACTTTTTAATTTATATCGCTCCCTTTGCTATATCTACTCCCCTTCTTTCCGCTAACCATTTCACTGTCCTCTCCTCCAGTTCACGATTCTCTTGTTCTCTTGTTCTTGCTATTCCTCCTCCTCCTCCTCCTCCTCCTCCTCCTCCTCCTCCTCCTCTTCCTTCTTCTCTTCCTCCTCCTCCTCTTCTCCCTACTCCTGCAAAGGATTACAAAGGCGGAGCATGCCAACAGGAGACCTTTTGGTCCATAACTAGGTCGGATGCGAAAAAGATATGTAATAATGATAGAAAAATAAAATGAAATAAATAAAATAGAATAAAAACTATAATGATATAAATAATGATAAATAAAGTAAAGAAATACATAGGTATAGTTAAATAGTAAACAAACAGGTAATAGTAAATAATGAAAAATTGACAGATAATGATAAATGAAAATCAAGCAAATAATTAATAAACAGACAAATAGTAACAAACAAATAAACAAATGATATAAAATAAATGGCAGTTATTACAGCATCTTGCTTAGATGTTTATTTAAACGAATCTTAAATCTTCAAATTGAACTACATTGCACTGCTTCTGCAGGAAGTCTATTCCATTCATTAACTACACGGTTGACGAAGTTGTTTCTATTCACTTCCAATTAAATCTATTTCCTGGCAGCTTGTGACCATTATTTCTTGTCGGATTCTCATTCAGTGTAAAAATTTGGTCACTTTTGATGGTGTCAATGCCCTTTAGAATTTTAAAGACCTGTATTAAGTCATCTCTGAGGCTCCGCTTTTTTAGGGAAAACAGATTCATATGTTTTAGTCGATTTTCGTATGATTTATCTTTGATATTTGGAATTAGTTTTGTGGCTCGCTGTTGCACTATTTCCAATCTGTCAATGTCTTTAATGAGATTCGGTGACCATACGGAAACAGCATATTCCACATGTAGACGAACTAACGATTGTTAGTGAGAGATGGATTTTTGAAGTCAAAGGATCGCGCAATCAGTCCTAGAATCTTATTTACTTTCTCAGAGGCTGAAATATACTGCTTAGATAATTTGAGATCGTTACTGATAATTACGCCGAGATCTTTTTCAATATCCACTTTTGTTAACGAATTTCGAAAATAACTTGAAATCGTACGCATTGTTATTTTTATCTATGTGCATAACCTTGCACTTACTTATGTTAAATTTCATTAGTCACTTTTCAGACCATTGTTGTAATTTTTCTAAATCTTTTTGAATATCTAATTGATTTAACTGGTCATTTGCCATTCCGCACAATTTTGTATCATCAGTAAATTTGAAGACGACAGATTTTAGTCCGTGGTCTATTGGAGTAACGTTCGCTAGCTTTCATTCTCTTGGGACATCTCCGGATATGATAGATTCCTTGAAAATAATTCCTAATGGAACAACAATCTTATTTTTCATTTCCTTTAAGATTCTTGAATGCCAACCGTCAGGCCCTGGTGTTTTATTAACTTTGAGTTTCTCTATACACCTTTTAATTTTTTTCTTTTATTATATTTACCCTAGTAAGTTCACCTTAGATTTTTCACAGGTTTCAGTTTGGAGTTCACCTTGAGGTGTTTCGTTTACGAATACTGAGCTCAAATAATTGTTTGAAATATCATGCATTCCTTCGTTTGATTACTCAAGTTGACCGTCAGCAGATAATAGTGGGCCAATGTGATTCCTAATAACCTTTTTATCTCTAATGAAACTATAGAATTCTTTGGAATTCTCTATGGATTTATCACTGATATTCATTTCGTATTGTCGTTTTCGGTTTTTTTTTATTGTCTTTTTTTAAATCTCTCTGAATTATTACATAACTTTGATAGTCATTAGGTGCACCCGAGCACTTGTATTTCTTATAAGCCTGTCTCTTTTTAGCAATGCTTTTTGCAGTTTCTTTGTCGAGCCATTTTGGGCGAGCCTGATTTTTGGAGCATCTCTCATTCAAGGAGATGTAAGAATGAATAATTTTATTAAGCGTATTTTGAAATATTTTCCACATCTGACCTACAAATCTTTCGCTTAATTTTGCCTCCCAATCTATAAGCTGAAGCTCCTGACGTAATTCTATGAAATGAGCTTTACTAAAATCGAGTATTTTAGATACACAAGTATCTATTCTAATTTTTTTTAGCAGTTTGAATGTAAGTTGTGATCGCTATTTGCAATAGTTTCACCAACTTTTCAATCAATTATCATGCTTTGACGACTAGTAATCAATAGATCGAGTAAGTTACCATGGTTCTTTTACTAAGAAATTGTCACCGAGAAAATCTATCAAGCAACTACCTATATGGCCATGTTCAAGGGCCAGCCAATCAATATCAGTAAAATTGAAATCACCCATTATCAATAAGTCCCGGTTGCAGAACCTAGACAGTTCTTGAAACAATAATTTGTCATCTGCTAAAGATAAACTTATTGAAAATCCATGTGAACAAGCTGTATAGACACGGTAAAGGAAACATGGACTGGAGCTTACGCTTTGAGAAAGTCAATAGACGAAACGTCAGGAATAAAAGCTTCACCTCTAGTCCATGTTTCCTTTGCCGTGTCTATAAACTTTTTGGCCTATATATTACACCTGCTTTCATTTTTTGTCCATTTGTTTGGGTTAATTCTACCCACAAACTATCATATGCATCCCGTTTTACTTTCCCTAAAACACAGGCATGAACATTGCTTTTAACGTACAACAGAACACCATCTCCCTTCTTGTGGTTTCTATCCTGATGAAAATGTTTAAATCCAGCAATATTAAATGCAGCTTCAAACTCTTTAACATTTAACCATGTCTCGATTATTCCTATCATGTTCACTTTTGACATACGCCTGTATTTCTTGGAATTTATTCCTAATAAGACGAGCATTAAAGTACAAGGTATTAAGAAAATCGTGATTATTTCTTTTTTGACACGTTTTGTTTCAATATCATGCCTTACATTATAATTTTGTTTTGTAATGACTGCCATTTATTTCATATTATTTGTTTATTTGTTTGTTATTATTTGTCTGCTTACTATTTACTTGATTTTCATTTATTATCATTTATCTGTCAATTAATTATTATTTACTATTTACCTGTTTGTTTATTAATTAACTATACCTAGGTATTTATTAATTTCATTTATTACTATCTACATTATTGTATGTATATTTACAAATTTATCATTATTATATACTTTTTTCGCATCCGACCTAGTTATAGAGCAAAAGGTCTCCTGTCGGCCTGCTCCGGCTTTGTAATCCTTTGTATGTGTGAAAAATAAATTGACGTAGCCCGAAGGGATTTCTCTCCGTCTTCTCTTTTTCTGCATGAGGAGACGAAAAGGGGGTGTAGTAGATTTAATGAAGCGGCCTTCCAGTGGATGTGCTATATCATACAACACAGCTTCTTACCTAGGGCAGTGGGCAAGATGCAGGGATGACCCGTCATTCAGAAGGACCCAAGATAAGAGGGAGGGAGAGGGTGAGTGAAAGTGCAGTAGGTAGGGATGGAATGGGTGGGAGTGGATTTTATGCGTGTGTTTTTTGGCTACCTCCCTTGTAAGAAGGATAAAGCCTTTCATATATATACCTAAATGTATTATAATAACTATTATTATTGAATTATTATTATCATTATTATTATTATTTTTATTATTATTATTATTATTATTATTATTATTATTATTATTATTATTATTATTATTATTATTATCATTATTATTATTTATCATTATTATAATTATTATTATTATTATTATTATTATTATTATTATTATTATTATTATTATTATTATTATTATTATTATTATTATTATTATTATTATTATTATTATTATTATTATTATTATTATTATTATTATTATTATTATTATTATTATTATTATTATTATTATTATTATTATTATTATTATTATTATTATTATTATTATTATTATTATTATTAATTATTATTATTGGATGGATGCCATGCAGAATGTCTGAAAAAGGGAGGTTCAGTGATGGTGGACTGGTTGGTGAGGTTATTTAATGTTTGCTGGAGAGAGGGTAGAGTACCGGAGGACTGGAGAAGTGCCTGTATAGTTCCTCTTTACAAGGGAAAAGGGGACAAGTGTGAATGTAGTAGTTTCAGAGGGATTAGCCTGTTAAGTGTAGTAGGGAAGGCTTATGGGAGGATCTTAATTGAGAGGATTAGGAGAGGAACAGAGGGAGTAATTGGTGAGGAACAGTGTGGATTTAGGACAGGTAGAGGTTGTGTAGATCAGATCTTTGTGGTAAGACAGATATGTGAGAAAGCTATAGGAAAGGGGAAGGATGTTTTTTGGGCTTTTATGGATCTGGAAAAGGCTTATGATAGGGTAGACAGAAAGGCACTGTGGGAGGTTATGCAGATTTATGGGATAGGAGGAAAGCTTCTAGGAGCTGTCAAGAGTTTTTATGAGAGTAGTAGAGCTTGTGTCAGGATTAGAAATGGAGAGAGTGAGTGGTTTGAGGTAAAGGTGGGACTTCGTCAAGGAT
>NC_134789.1:49168141-49170641 GCF_046742065.1 Oratosquilla oratoria
GAGTGAGGAATGGTTGTGTATGGATGATGCTGTGATGTATGGAAAGGTGTGGGTGGGGGATGGGAGGGTGAGGGAGTGTTTGTGAGTGATATTTTGACGCAGTTCGAAGGAATTTCTCCCCGATATCTCTTTTTCTGCATGAGGGGACGGAGAGGGGGGGGTCGCCTATTAAATGAAGCGGCCTTGCTGTGGATGTGTCATGTCTTGCTACATTGATTCTGACTCAGAGCAGTTGGCAAAATTCAAGGATCACCCGTCATCCAGGAGGAGCCAAGAAAAGAGGGAGGGAGGGAGGGAGTATGTGGGGATGGAATGGGTGGGAGTGGAGTTATGCCTTTCACTTTAGCTACCCCCCTTGTAAGGTGAAAAAAACGTTGGTATATGCATATACGTATGTATTATTATTACTATTATTATTATTAATATTGCTATTAGCTTATCATTTGTGTTATTATTATGACTATTATTGATCCTATTTCTATTACTTGCAATAGTACTACTAGCATTAATAATCTTGATAATAATATTTTTGTTTTTGTTGATATCTTTATCCAGTTTCTATGGGGAAGGTTTTACAAATATTGGTACTTCAGATAGAGAAGGTGTGAGTTGGTGGTCGAGGGATAGAAGGGTTACAAAAAAGAGGGTTTGCATACACAAAGGCTATGGAGACATGGAGGTAGGGGGAAATGGAGTGGGAGATGCTGATCTCCGAGTTTTATGCGGGTGGGGGGAGGGAAAGGAAGGCGTTGGGAGAGAGGGTTGATGGGAGGAAGGATGGAAGGAAAGGGATTTGAGTGTGGCTTCAGTGGGTATATAATGGACGAAGCCTTCTCGAAGGTTTTGGATGGACGCTGTTGGGACGGGAGCTCCTCTTTCATCAAGTGTTCGTGAATGAAGGAAGCAGAAAGCCTTAGAAAGATAAGTGGTGGGGAAAATGCTACCACGTGTAGTTCAGGAAGAGGTTAGGAGAAAGAGGTGGTGTTTCTTTGAGTGGGGTCGAAGGCACGAGAGTTGGAAGGCAAGAAAGAGCTTGAGAAATGGAATTGAATCATAAAGATGGCGAAAGGAGAACGAAGGGAGGTGGATCGTAGGTAGGTGACGTGGTGAATGGAGAATAGAGAGAGGTTCTCAGAAGTAGAGAGAGTTGAGGAAGCAAGAGGAAGCAAGACAAATTAATTTGAGATGAGAGTATGAAGGGATGATATAGCGAGAGGCTTTGGGGTATTTTAGAATTAGTGAATGAACACATGCTTCGCTTACCCCCTAAGGTAATTTTTTTTTTTTTTTTTTTTTTTTTTTTTTTAAGGATATGGACGAGGAGAGAAGGGAAAAGGCAAGTTAAGAAGTAAGCGGAAGAGGTGATAGACCCTGAAATGGAAGTGATCATAGCAGGGAAAGCCGACCGGTGGTGTAGTCAGAAAAGGAATGTATAGTTTAGTGGAGAAGTAAAGGAATTTACACAATTGACAACGAAAGATCCTGGAGAATGAGATAAAAATTTCAACTCTGAACTTTGATAAAAATGACTGCATAAAAGTTCAGCTCCTTTTTTTTTTTAACTTTCAAGTAGTAGTTCTGTATCTTAAAAAAGTGATCTTTCACAGAAACTTTAGCCCTCATAATCAACAAACAGGTCAGAAGATTTCTTATGATGGTCGGATATTACCAAATATTTGTGACTCTTTTTTACATCTTGCAGAGCCCATACCCATCTTACTGAAAAAAATACCATTCAACTGAATATGATGAAATATTGAACGTTAGTCTTTAACATCTTCATATTTTCTCACCCCAGATTTGTTGTTGTTTTGTTTCACTAACAAGTTGACATGACTGACATAGGCATCTGTCAATTTTTATAACAATGAAAATTATTCTACCGTATAGTGACGGTAGAATCTTTATTCAGTATCACGAAACAAAATTCACTATACATTTTATTCGAAAATCTAATCGAAAAAGTCTTCTCTTATTTCTGATCTGAAGCATTTTGAATCCTATTCTCATAATTTCTAACATATGCAGTTGTTTTTTAATCATAATCTTCAATCAAAAACTTCTTATATAATTGTGAAGAGGAGATAACTTATTAGAAATTGTTTTTACATCCATATAACTCAGTAATCTGCCTATTTCAAAGGATGTAATATTACGGACACCTGATTCTGCACATTTATATTTCCTTCATGTTAGTGTCTGCTAACTATGTCGTTTTGATTGTGTGTGTGTGTGTGTGTGTGTGTGTGTGTGTGTGTGTGTGTGTGTGTGTGTGTGTGTGTGTGTGTGTGTGTGTGTGTGTGTGTTTCTGTGTGTGTATTTACTTTTGTTTGAATATATCTCTATATAGTATTTAGACATCTGCTTTTGTCACTTCAACTTTTTCAAAATTCCAAGGAACATCAAATCATTCTAATGTTTTATTAACCTTCCTTTTCAAGATCTCAAAGCCCTCCACCACTTCATTTTCCCTATTGCTACTTCCTCACTCCCTCATCTC
>NC_134789.1:49190641-49208141 GCF_046742065.1 Oratosquilla oratoria
TCGAGTTATCATAATGTCTGCACACACACACACACACACACACACACACACACACACACACACACACACACACACACACACACACACACACACACACACACACACACACACACACACACACACACACACACACACACACACACACACAACAACACAACACACACCACCACACACAACCAAACACACACACACACCGCCTCACACACACACAACACACACACACACACACACACACACACACACACACACACACACACACTATCAACACAGACAAACACACACACACCCACACACACACACACACACACACATACATCCTCTATGTATATATTATATATATATATATATATGTATGTTATATATTATAATATATTATGTTTATATATAATATTATATATATATATATATATATATATAATGCAATTGGGGAATAATGTATTTGGTGAATTGACAAATGTACATTCTCTTACCTAATTCGAACATACTGAATTCAAATCTAAAACCAGATTCTCTCTAAATGCTTCAGATTTTTCGTAATATCAATATATATTATTATACAATAATTTTCATTATCATTATTCTTTTTCCGTCATATTGATAGTGAAGTTATTTTTTTTATCATTATTTTATTGATTACATTATTATCATATGATCATAAGAAACTTGAATTACACTTTACGATTACAAATACAGTAATTAAATAGATGCAAATTTATTAATGACTGTACATTAGGTTGGAGGACCTCATTTTGATTTCAATCGGACAAAAATTTGCGTTTGTAATTCTTTCTATTTTAAGTCTTCTCTGTCTGATCTCTTCTAATCGTCAAGCAGTAGTCCGCCATCATGTGTTTATCCCAGTGAGGTTGGTATCGCTCTTCCATCTTCATCAAATCCAGATGGAAGCGTTCCCCTTGTTCATCACTCGCTGCTCCCAGATTTTCTGGGAATCGGTCGAGGTGACTATTTAGTGAAATTCAGCTTTGCGCTCATGTTATATCCTAGATCACGATATGCTAAAAGCATATTAATGACCAGATCCTAATAGTTATGCGCTTTTTTTGTTTCCAAAGAAGTTACGAACAACGGCAGAAAATGAGAGACAGGATGCCTTCTCTTTTTCATTCATGATGCTCACGAATCTAGAATCACACAGAAGTCTTCGGGTTTTGGGACCATCAAATACTCCTATTCTTATTTTTTCGTATGACAAAACAGGAAACGCCGATACAATGCACTGAAAACAATCATTGTAAGTGCTCAACGCCTTGTCATACTGCTTCTTCAACCCCAGTTTGAGATGATGTGAAGGAAAAACGATCTTCTCTCGTACATCCTTTTCATCTTCGGAGGAAGCATATTCACTGAAAATCGGAACTGTTAGAGACTCAGAATGAGTTGCTGGCCGGATTGACGAAGGAATATTGGGGTATTCGATTCTGTGCCGATTTTTTTTTTTGCTAATCCCTTTAGTATTCATCAGACAGAAATAACAGTCCGATACTTGATCCTTTGACTCTCGCCAAAAGGAAGACCATTTCTGTTTCCTTTCGTCTACTTACGAAGATTCCACACGACTATGGTAAACAGCATGTGGGACCCACTTCTTCTCATGATTGTCAAGAGGAACATCAAAATATGCCTTATACAGTAAATGTGGATCACAAAGTCTGATCGTTTCTAATCACCTTTACATCATTAAAATTGTGTAATGACACCGATGGATCTGAAAAAGAGAACTAGGAAACAAAATAGCATAAATGTAAATGGTTGCTATTATAAAAGAAAGAATTTATAGGTATTTTGGGGATTAAAATGTTATCAGGAATCACATTAGCTCATTTATGCCTGCTAGCAGTTAAGTTATTCATATAAATTTATATACGATACTTTAAACAGCTATTTTAATCCTGTAAATAATTGTATCTTATTCATGTGTTACATTGAGAGGAAGTATACCTTGTAAAGTGTATAGGAAAAATAAAAAATAATCGAATTCCAGGGTCCAACGGTTGACATCCAAGAATCATGAAGGAAACAAAATGTTAAATCATTACTCTTATAGAAATTATGTTAAAGAACTTATCCCTACTGGGGATGCACCAAGATAATGGAAGTTAACAAACGTTGCTCCTATACTCAAAAAGGGCAAAGAGTAGAAGCCAAAGAAGTAGAGGCCAACAAACCTGATCTCAGTCGTAGGAGAAATTGCGGAAACAAATATAAGAGATGCCAACAAACGGCTCTTAAAAAGTGAAGAGGATTAGATATCTTAAATAAAAACGGAATAAACTGGTAAGCATCGATAAAAACCAATTAATTTGAATTTGAAATAAACTATGTTGGGTTAAAACACTAGAATAACTAAGTCACAAATGTATCGTTAATCTAGCTAACAAAAGGCAGCACAAAAAGACATCATTGATACTACATGAAGTATTTTAGTAAAAAATTTTGTTTTCAACACCAAAACAAAAATCCTCTTGTCTACTCCAACCAAATTAATTGTTTTACATAAAGCCAGAGGTCGTGGTGATTGTGGAGGTCACTGGACTGCTGTGTCATCGCCTCGCCCTTTATTCGAGCTCGCTTCGTTCTCCTTGTATTACGTGGCGTCATGTGAAACCGCGTGGGACTCACACAATGAGTGTTCTCAAAAGTAGCCACCTCATGTGACACGCGACTCACAATTTCTGTTGTTCCCTGCACCCCGTACCGTCTCCCAGGTATACTTGTCTGGCGCTCCTGTCATGATATCACGGCTGCACTCCGAAATTAAATCCTAATTCTTTTGTGTGGAATCCTATACCTTCTTAGTTCTAAACCATACAAATACGAAATGAATGAAGATGACAATCTCTGTTTTTATGAATGCATGAAGTGCGGTGATTTTAAGGGTGATAGTCCTGACTTTCTGACTGGGTATAACAGCTTTATTGCTAAAGTGAAAGGTTGTGATCCAACTTTTGGAGGCGATGTGAGTAGTGGAGCAAGTAAAGGCCCGTTTAGTTCTACGGATTTACTCTAGTAAATCGCAGCCAGTTGTCTTGTGCAGAGCCAGTCGTGATCTGCGTTAAGAAGCAAGGTAACTGACCACGAAGGCTGTGACGGTTACCCCTACATAATTTTTTTTTTGTCGTACAGTAATATTTACAATGTGACAGAAGTCGGTATTTATATGGTTGATTGATACATTCAATAATAAATAGAAATATATAGAATTATAATGCATAGAAGGATATGGCATATTTTAATGATACATAGTGAAAAATAAAATACAAGGATAATTCCTTCTGTGGACGTACGCTTCTCGACGGTCGTCTCTTGTGCGGATCAGGTGTCCTAAGAGGTCAAGATCAGGTCGGCCTAATTCCGTTAAGTGGCTTCTGGTCGGGTTTTGGCTAGACCTGACGCTCAACAGCTGCTTGGTGCTGCTGCTGCGACGTACGCAACATCATTTGGCTTGATATCTATCTTCTCGTAGTGTGACGTCCTCTGACGTGTAGTTATGACGTCCTGTGACGTATAATAAGTTGATCAAGCGCAACTTGACCACAAACAAGACTATAATTAAATGGAAAAAATATATACTTTTATCATAAAAAATGAGCTAAAATCTATACACAAATAAGGAACCAAATACGCAAAGGTATAATGTATTAGTATGCGTAGTCTCCTTATGATCACTAGATCGGCCATTATATGAACTGTAAGGTCTCATCCGGGAGAGTAATAGTTGTCGAATGTGATTCCAGTACATGATACAAGGCAGTGGTGAATTAAATCCACGCACAGCGCAGTGGGTACATTATATCCACCACGCAACTCGTAACAAACACCTACGTATACACACACACACATACAGCACACCACAACTTACATGTATGTTGCGGCATAATAACATACACAGCTACCCACCGCACACAGTTAAAGAATCCACACACAGTACACACACACACACACACACACACACACACACACACACACACACACACACACCAACCACAACACAACAACACCAACAACACACAACAAACACACACAACACACAGGGGCACACACACACACACACATGTAATTTATAATATTTATATCTTATATATATATATATGTGTGTGTGTGTGGTGTGTGCGTAGCTGTGTGTGTGGTTGTGTGTGTGTTGTGTGTGTGCGTTGTGCGTGTGTGTGTGTGTGTGCGGTGTGTGTGGTGTCTGGTGTGTGTTGTGTGTCGTGTGTGGATGTGGTGGGTGTGTGTTGTGTGGTGTGTGTGTGTACGTGTGTGTGTGTGTGTGTGTGGTGTGTGTGTGTGTGTGTGTGTGTGTGTGTGTGTGTGTGTGTGTGTGTGTGTGTGTGTGTGTGTGTGCGCGCGCGCGAGCGTATTTGATAAATATGTCAAGAATAGCGGTAGTAATTGAAAGAGTCAAAAGAGAAAGAGAGAGGGGGAGAGAGAGAGAGAGAGAGAGAGAGAGAGAGAGAGAGAGAGAGAGAGAGAGAGAGAGAGAGAGCGGGAGAGAGAGAGAGAAAGAGGAGGGGAGGAGGAGAGAGGAGTGAGAGAGAGAGAATGACAGGATAGAAGAAATATAAAGAATAAGGTAGAATGAAAGAGATACAGGCATGAAGATAGAGACAGAAAGAAAGAGGAACATAGAGACAGAGGGACACATGAATAGTGTTGGGGGGAGGTGGCAAGAGAAAAAGAAAGAGAGAGTTTTCATTTGACGCCGGATTTCTTAAAGTAAAAACTCTCTCCCTTGGCCTGTCCACGGCCAGCGTTATCGAAATCCCATCTGCTTGTACCTGCTGCTTTTTTTCTTACAGAATCCGAGTCCATACTCGTCATCACGGGCTGTAGGTCTTCAACCTCGACCCGTTTGATTTGCACCCAACGACCACTAAATGCGTCATTTTTATGCCTATATATATATATATATATATATATATATATATATATATATATATATATATATATATATATATATATATATATATATATATACCCCCTGGATCTCTATCTTCCAGTTGCTTTCACAAGTTCTTGCAGCCTCTGTTGTTTTTTCGTCCTGCTGAAAGTCGTCCAAAAAAATGGCGACCTTCATGGCATTCCTAAGCTGGGCAACAAAGAAACTCTTTCTCTTCACTTCACTTCACCTTTCTGTCACCTTCTCTGAGTTACACATATCTTCTGCATACCCACCTCACGCCTGAGGACCTGGGGCAGCATCTTCCTTTCTCTGCTTCGCGCCACCGTCAAGACGACCTTCTTTATCCCTCTTCGGTCCATCAAGAAATGCAGCCTTGACGTAGTATCCAATGTGGTCTCCTATACCTAGTATCTCTCAAACCAAGACACACTTCTATGTCAATCCTGGCTACGACTTCGCGATTTCATTAAGTCATTTGGGGCTTCTTCAAAGACGAAAAGCTTCAGGAACTGCTGTCACAAGATGATGTTACGCACCAGGATTAGTTTCTTAAATCTAACTAAAGAAAAAAAAAATGATCTGACATTTTTTTTTTAATCAATAGTGACAGCTTGGAAACTAAATTTTCGTTTTACTTTGACTTTCTTGATAGATGTACTCCAGTTATTTCATAAGAGAGAGTGAGAGACTTACGGTGGTATTATTGAAAAAAATATTTTTCCTTATATAAATCTTATATAAATCCTTGGAAGGGAAGTATTTATGCAAGGAATGTTTTTTAAGACCACCGCAAGAATCTTAAGGAGGTATTCTTAAAAAAATTATTTCCTTATATAAATCTTTCTCTTCCAAGGATTTATACAAAGTTTATACAAGGAAAAGAACTGTTTGTGTAAGAATACAACACCGTTAGCGAGAGAGAGAGAGTAGGAGAGAGAGAAGACGACAATGAGCAGAGAGAGAGGAGAGAGAGGAGAGAGAGTAGAGAGAGAACAAGGAGAGAGAGAGAGAGAGAGAGAGAGTCGAGAGGGAAGAGAGAGAGAGAGAGACGAGAGAACGAGAGAGGGAGAGGAGAGAGAGACTTAGAGATGAGAGAAGAGAAGAGGGAAGCGATGAGGAGAGAGAGAGAGAGACAGAGAGAGAGAGAGAGAGAGGCAAGAGAGAAGAGTAGTAGAGCAGAGAGAGAGAGAGAGAGAGAGAGAGAGAGAGAGAGAGAGAGAGAGAGAGAGAGAGAGTACTCCTTTTAACATGATAACTGTTAGATATCTGATTCCTGAAGATCAGTTTTCTTTCGGAATAAGAATTATTTTTCTTGGCCAAATATGAAACAAATATTATTTTTCTTTTAATCTAGTTAGCTTAAAAAGGTAGGAGCATGTCATATGATATACATTAGGCTGATAAAGCAAGAATGATAATATTATTTCATGTAAATAAATATGTAGGCAAAAAAATATTATTATAAGATATATTACTCGTATATCTGTTTATTTATCCATTAATTTCTCATTAATTGGTTGCGTTAATGATTAATTAATTTGTTACTTTGTTTACATTTGTTTATTAATTTTTTCAGCAAAATAAATCTGTAGCCAAAAGTATTACTATGCGCTTTATTTAAGTGTAACTATATTTATCTGTTTGTTCATTTGTTTATTAATTTTATTTATTTATTTATTTATTTATTTATTTTCTTTTTTTGATTGATTGACAGAATGATTGTATTTTTTTTTCAGAAGGTAAATCAGCACCATCGCGTTATAAATCAAATTCAAACAAGACTTTTGACTTTTTTTCAATTGGAAGGTTATTTATCCTACTTAAATCAATTTAGTTAGCTAAACAAATAAACTTGATTACATGCTTTCAGAAAGATTTGTAAAGACAACATCAAAGATGAAATCTATGGCCACTGTCTCCAAGCTACGATTAAACATTGTAATGATTAGAGTTGGTAGCATTTAAAAGAATAAGCATCTTCTACATGATAATTTCGAAATTTTAAGATCAAGTAATATGGTATTTTCTGTACAATGGCTTGTATATTATGTCTTTCAGTACTTTTTCATCTGTTTTGTAAGCAGTGGACATTGTATTTTGGTAATAAATATTTAATTTGTTCACCTTATTATCTACCGTAGTAGTGTTACCATTGGCTTTTTCCATGTCAATCTTAATCTCCTTGTCAATGTCTATCATCGTGAATCCATTATTAGCTTGAAGGAGAAGGAGCCAATTGGAAAAAAAATTAAATGCTCTTGTGACATAAGCACGTGTCACGCTAATTCTATATTTGGAAGGACAAAAGCGAGAGGATAAACTAAATCTAATTATTTATTACCGCAATCCTAAAACTTCGTCTCTTTTTATGAAAAATAATATGACCACCACTAGAGACAAATTAAAACAAAACCACGTTGTGTATAAGTACTCATGCAATATTAACAAAGACAGTGTGCTTTGCAACGAAGAGTACATAGACCACACAACGCAAACATTATCCCAAAGGCTGACGTTTCACATGCTAAACGGTATTATTAAATCTCACATTACAAAAACACACAAAACTATCATATCACGAGACCAACTAAACGAAAACACAGTCATAATTTCAAAGACCAACGATAAAAGAAAACTGAAATGTCTATAGGCAGTTTTGATAAGAAACCATATGCCAAATATTAACATCCAGCAAAGCATGTTCGGACATTTGGAACTTTTCGGGGCACCCCGCTCCAAACCACGAAGATGACGAGTCCTGTAACACTCTTGAGCTACCATCTCTCCCAATATTCCATTTTTTTTTGTATATATAAGCATGTATGTAGCTTTAAAAATAAAATTACCAGAAGATGCCTAAGGTATAGGCGAAACGTCGTAATGTTCTAGTTTTCATATCCAACCACAATGAACTCGATCGGAACTGTTATTTATCATTTATCTAGTTCTAAGAAGAGAATAATTAAAGGAATTGAAATAAGAGTATGCTGTGATATTTAATAGAAAGTGCCTCGATGAAAGCCTGCTTCCTAAATTCTCTAATGTATAATATATATATGTAAAACCATATATATAATCAATATATATATAGATATGATAATATAAAATATATATACATATAGTCGTAAAAAAAATTAGAATTCGGGAACTGTGGTGCAAGAACGCAAAACATTGGGACTCGACGGTAGAAATTTATAAAGGATTACAAAGGAAGAGCAATAACCTGTAGATGACCTTTTGGTCCGATACCTAGGTCGAATGCGGATAAATATATAACAATGATAAACAAACAAATTAACGAAACCTACAAAAAAAATATAGACAATAATGATATCACATAATCTATGAATACAAGAGGCAAATAGAACAATAAAAACAAACAGTAAAAATAGTAAATAATAGTAAACGGACAGAAAATAATATTAAATACTGAACAGTATACCAAAAGTAGTGGGTCCCCCCTTATAAAGGAGGTAGCCAAAAAAAAAAAAAAAAGTGACAAAAAATCACTCCCACCCATTCCAACCCAGTTCATACTTCACCAGCCCTTCCACCCCTCTTCTTTCCGTCGTTATCCTGGTCACCCTTCCTGGGGATGACGGGGTCATCCCTTGAGCGTCGGCCTACAGCCCTGGGTCAGATAGCCCGTGTCCACAAGACCCTAGCACATCCCCAGTCGCCTGCTTCATTAAATCGTAAAGCGGTCGGCGACCCCCACTTTCCGTCCCCTTCTGCAGAAAAGGAGAAGACTGAGAGAAATCCCATTGGGCTGCGTCAAATTATTTCTCACACATACTCCCTCACCCTCATCCTCCACCCATTCCATCTCATGCATCACAGCATCCTCCATATACAACCATTCTCCACTCACCCGTGTCTTCTGTCCTCTCTCGTCCTTCCTCAACAGTCATTCCCCTCTTTCCCAATGCCCCTTTTACCCTATCCATCCATCTCATGTTCATTCCTTCCACTTCTGCCTTCCACACCTGTTTTACTGGTCTTTCTTCATTCATTCTTTCCATGTGCCCAAACCATCCCAACACTCTTTCATCAACCCTATCTTCCAACTCCCTTTCTACCCCCATGTCTCCTCTCCTCATCTCTCATTTTCTCCAGCCTAGTAACCCCTATCATACTTCTGAGGCATCTCATCTCAAACACAGGTCAAACTCCTCTTCTCTGCCTCTCGATGTTACATGTTTCTGGCCCCATACAAGGCGGTCGGCACAATCCCTCCTTTATACAATCGCCTCTTACCTCACCCAGGCCCAAAGGTCTAGGTCTCATTACGCGTTTTTAGTCCACCAAGGTATTTACTTAGTTCTCCTCAATCTACATTCTACCTACACCCCCGCTCCTCCCTTTTCCGCAACATTCGCACCCAAGTACCTAAAACTACCCACTTCCTCCAGTCTCTCTCCCTTAATACTCACTTCCAGTCTGCTGCCACTTTCTACTGCTGTACATCTCATCCCATCCCATAAAATGATCAAATAAATAATACATTAATAAACAGACAAATAGTAACAAACAAATAAACAAATAATACAAAATAAATGGCAGGCATTACAGTATCTTGCTTAGTTGTTTATCTAAATGAATCTTAAAGCTTCGAACTGAACTACACTGCACTGCCTCTGCAGGAAGTTTATTTAATTTGTTAACCTCTGAGTCTATGTATTTTTAGAGAAAATATATTCATATGTTTTAGTAGATTTTCGTATGATATATTTTTGATATTTTTAATCAGTTTTGTGGCTTGCCGTTGTACTTTTTCTAGTCTGTCAATGTCTTTAATGAGGTTTGGTGACCATACGTAAATAAAATATTTCAAATGTGAACGAACTAACGATTTATACAGCTTGTTATTGAGAGATGGAATTTTGAAGCCAAAATATCGCTCAATCAACCCTAAAACCTTATTGGCTTTTTCAGAGGCTGAAACACACTGCTTAGATGATTTGAGATCGTTAATGATAATTATACAGAGATCCTTTTCACTATCCATTTTTGTTAACGAATTTCTAAATCATGCCTACTGTTATTTCTACCGATGTGTATAAACTTGTTAAATTTCATTAGCCACTTTTTAAACCACTGCTGTAGTTTATCGAAATCTTTTTGAATATCTAATTGGTTTAAGTGACCATTTGTCATTCCACACAATTTTGTATCATCAGCAAATTTGGAGACAATAGATTTCATTCCTTGGTCTATATAATTTATATGTACTAAGAATAGAAGTGGCCTAAGAACGGAGCCCTGAGGAACTTCAATCGTAAATTTTTTCCATCTAAAGTTTTTGCCATTTAGAACAACTCCATATTTTCGATCGTTTAATAATTAACCTTATGATTTCAACCCTTTCCGAGATATACAGTTCCTTTCGCGAAATTGAGTAGATATCAAACTTGGGGGGGGAAAAAGACGAACCCCGGGATAGGGTACGCAACGTAGGATATAAACTATTAAAATCTATACACGGGGTGATATATATATATATATATATATATATATATATATATATATATAAGTATATATATATACATATATATATACATATACTATAGATTACATATATATAGATACATATATATATATATATATATATATATATGTGTATGATATAGAATACTATATATATATATATAATGTGTGTGTGTGTGTGTGTGTGTGTGTGTGTGTGTGTGTGTGTGTGTGTGTGTGTGTGTGTGTGTGTGTGTGTGTGTGTGTGTGTGTGTGTGTGTGTATGTGTGTGTGTGTGTGCGTGTGTGCGTGTGTGCCCGTGTGTGTATTCAATGATAAGTCAAAAGTTTTATTCAACAGCAGGAAGAATGTTTTTCATTTGAGGGATAAAAATCACGTTAATTAAGCTTCACTTGTTTCAGCTATGTTCGTATAATATGCAAAACAATTTCAATTCATTTGCTATTGTTTTTACCAAATGGAAAGCGAATTCGAAAGACTACGATTATGTCTTTTATTTATCATCATACTAATTTCATGATCTTCTTCCGTTTTGTAGACACAAGATTCTATGATATTAATTTTTGATCGAAATTTGTAACTGTAATAACAAATAAGATAAGAAAATAATGAATAACATGATATACAGCTATGATATAGTAATAATAATAATAAACATAAAAACATAATATGATATTATAAAGTTTTCGTTATTCAATTCTCCTGTGGGTCAAAGGCCATCCACTTAATCATTTTATTGCTATTCATCACTAATATACAGGGTGTCCATAAAGTCTGGACATACACAGGTTGCCTCAGCTGTTTCGTATTTTGGGTTTGCATTGAGTACACCTTCTTCTTTTCATACCCAAGAAAGAGAAGTCAAAGAAACTAAGGCATAGTGTACGATGTATGGCAAGAGTGGTATAGGTAAATTCCAGGAAGGAGCAGAAGTATTTTATTCTCTAACGTTTCGACAGAGTCTTCTTCAGAGAGAGACTGTCGAAACGTTAGAGAATAAAATACTTCTGCTCCTTCCTGGAGTTTACCTATACCACTCTTGCCATACATTTGTCTTTTCTTTTCTCATAGTGAACGATAGTTATGTTTTATGTGTGTCCAAACTTTAGGAACACGCTGTATCTGTTCTTCCGGTCAACAGGCATTTTCTATTTATCTGAGAGAAACCCCCAGAGCAGCATAAGGGTTAATATAATTAGCACCGTTGTGAATTAGTGTTTTTCTAAAGCGCAATTGTATCACGGCACTTAGAAGGTGCAAATTAGATTTGTAATCTTTTTATGCCTAATGCATTATATATTTTAATTTGGAGCCTGACTGAAATTTAAAAATTATTTCATGTTCTCATTTCTTAAAGAACTTAGAACATTATATCATTAAAAAAAAAAAAAAACTATGATAATAACGCATATGCACAGATATTCTTTTTTCATATACTTTTTGACCTGATCTTTGTCATCTATGTTGAAGAGAAAAAATATGTACGCAGTTGTAAGAACTGGTTAGGAAAAGAAAACAAAAAGTAAAAACATTTCCTGACAGTTTCGCTGAAAAAAAAGTTGGTGCTCCCACTGACCTGTACACTATTCCCTTGACCTCCAAGGCAGCCTCAACAGACCCCTGTCCCTTTCAAAGGCCAGAACAGAGTTTCCCCGATCTGATGTCGACTCTCGCCCTCCACACGGCTGGTACCCTACTTTCACCCCTGCAGCCAGCGACACGGACTTACGTCTTTCAACCCCAACAGTCGTAGATCTTTGATCCCTTCCCTTGTAACTAAAGTAGATCTTTGATCACTCTGGTAGATGCCTTTGATCTACCCGCCTTCTGAACTCTTGCTCCCTTCCACTGGTGTAGGCTTTCACGCCACCCATTTCAGGGAAACAGAACCTAGTACTGTACGTCATTGTTGACACTTCTTTATGCCACAGTAAAATTATTAAGGGGGACGGAGAGGGGGGGTCGCCGATTAAATGAAGCGGCCTTGCTGTGGATGTACTGTGTTTTTGCGACACTGCTTCTGACCCAGGGCGGTGGGCAGGGTGCAGGGATGACCCGTCATCCAGGAGGTGCTCAGATGAGAGGAAGGGTGGGAGGGGTGTGGAGTGTATTTAGGGATGAAATGGGTGGGAGTGTTTTTATGCCTTTCCCTTTTTGGCTACCTCCCTTGGAAGGGGGAAAAAGCCTTGGTATATGTATGTATGTAAAATTATTTTCTACTCCAAACCCCCTTCTCGTAGGCTCATGTACCTTTTCACTATCAGTGCTTATAATCCTCTTCCCTTCGCGGTCATCTTTACTCTCCCAGGCAATTTGTAAGTGTTCTTAACTTCACCCACCCATTACTTTGGATATTGCCGCTGATTCCCTAAGTCGGGAGCACAAAGAAAGATTTCCTGAGGTTAACTAAAATCACACTGCGTTCGCCAGTAAACTCGATTAGTAAATCAATTCTACAAATATTAACCAGCAAAGCTCACAAAGTTCCTTTAAACTGAATAGAAACGTCAGGGGTATGGGAAAAGAGAATAATTAAAGGAGATGATATGCTGATGAGTGCGTTGAAACATTGAGGCACATTGAGTCTCAACTTCTTTTGGATCCAGACTGTCATTATCTCCCCGTTTTCACAAGATCATCTGACTCAGAGGGAGAAATATCTATCTTTGCATACTTTAATATCTGAAGCTTATAAAAATATTATGTTTTATTGATTATGAAGATTGTAGACTCCTGGATTGCAGTTTATATATATCGGTATTTCAAAAGTCTGGGTCGAAAAACATGTGGTCGAAATCCCCGGCCCTCTGAAAGCCTAAAGTTCCCCTCACGAGGTTGAAGAACCCTCACATTAGAGTACTGATAGTAGTAGTAGTAGTAGTAGTAGTAGTAGTAGTAGTAGTAGTAGTAGTAGTAGTAGTAGTAGTAGTAGTAGTAGTAGTAGTAGTAGCAGCAATGGTAGTAGTAACAGTAGCAGTAGCAGTAGCAGTAGCAGTAGCAGTAGCAGTAGCAGTAGCAGTAGCAGTAGCAGTAGCAGTAGCAGTAGCAGTAGCAGTAGTAGTAGCAGCAGTAGTAGTAGTAGTAGCAGAAAGATAACAATAGCGCAGGAAGTTGGGGCGTAGTAGTAGTAGTAGTAGTAGTAGTAGTAGTAGTAGTAGTAGTAGTAGTAGTAGTAGTAGTAGTAGTAGTAGTAGTAGTAGTAGTAGTAGTAGTAGTAGTAGTAGTAGTAGTAGTAGTAGTAGTAAAGTAGTAGTAGTAGTAGTAACTATTGAGTCGTCCCACTCCCGGAACAAGAATGAGAAAATAAGGATGTACGAGGAGCGTACACAGAATGAAGACCAGGGCTCACTCACTCTGATAACCTTTACGATTTCAGGGGGGATGGGTCCAAGGGCAAAAGCATTGTACGCTCGTCTGGCAGAGGTGATGGCAGAAAAGAAACAACAACCAAAGAGCAGCATTGTATCGTGGATGAGATAAAAACTGTCATTCTCACTCTTAAGATTAGCTCTCTTATGCTTGAGAGGTACCAAATCCCCACCACCTAAATCAACACATGTACACAACCTAGATTTTGAGCAGACTGTAGGAGATAATAGGATGAATAAACTACTGAATTAGGCTTCATTAAAGTGAAATAATAAAAAATAAATAAAGGTAGTCAACCACAGTCATTAGAGAGACGGGTGCCAATGAACTATGTCTGTGGGAGACAGATGCTGACTGCTTTTACTACACAGTTCCACGAGGATGGAGGTCATTAAGAAAGTAGTAGTAGTAGTAGTAGTAGTAGTAGTAGTAGTAGTAGTAGTAGTAGTAGAGTATAGAGGGTAGTAGGTAGTAGTAGGGTAGGAATGTAGAGTATAGTAGTAGGCATAGTAGTAGTAATAGTTAAATCGAGAGATAGTAGTAGTATGAGTAGGATAGTTATTAGTAGTATATATAGTATTAGTAGTAATAGTAAAAGTAATATATTAGGATGGTATATAAGTAGTAACTCGAGGATAGCGAGCATGGCATAACATAGCATAGTATAGTATATAATAGTAGTAGCATATAGATAAGTAGTAGTAGTAGTACATAGTAGTAGTAGTAGAGAGTAGTAGTAGTATATAGTACTATAAATAGTATAAGTAAAGTAAGTAGTAGTATATATCAATAGTAGTAGTAGTAGTAGTGGTGATAGTTGTAGTAGTAGTAGTAGTAGTATATATATATAGTGATAGTAGTAGTAGTAGTATATATAGTATATACATATAGTAGTAGTAAGTAGTAGTATATGTATAAAAAATATATAGTAGATAGTACTAAGTAAGTATATAATAGTAGTAGTGGTAATATTAGTAGTACTCGTATAGCGTAGCATGGCATAACATAGCATAGTATAGTATAGTATAGTATAGTATAGTATAGTATAGTATAGTATAGTATAGTATAGTATAGTATAGTATAGTATAGTATAGTATAGTATAGTATAGTATCGGATAGTATAGTGTAATATTCTAGTATAGAGAAGCATATTAGAATAATACTTGGATATAGCTGGAGAGACTTGTGCACTGTATGATGTGCCTTCTTTGTATGCATGAAACCTAAGGAAGTCTTCCCGAAAATAATTAGCACCCGTGGAAGAAAGGATGATCAACCAGCAGCATCACGTCACCGTGCAATCAGCGTTCGTTTCCTTGAGAAGGTGTCTTGGACAATAAGAGTTATACTCAACGGCTTCACGACCGACAACGCAATAAGAGTGAGCAGTGGCATTGACGCAAAGCGCAAAGCGTCAAATAGCTCAACCAGTAGAATGGCGTTCCATGAATAAGGCACTGGAGAGCGCAAAGAAGTTGTTTTAATTAAGTAAACGTACTTGTAGTTTTTTTTATTTTATTTGATCTATTTCGTACTTTATCTGTCTTGCACATTGTACTCTAACCTTGTTTCTTGTCAGTATTTTTCTGTTGATATATTTGCTAAATCCGATATTTCTGTACTTGCGTTTCAGAGCTTACTGCAACCCGCACTATATCTCAGGCAAATATTACAAATTATTACAAAGGAGGAACATGCCGACAGGACACCTTTTGGTCCACAACTAAGTCGGAAGCAAAAAAAAAACAAAAAAAAAAAAAAAAGATAAATGAAGATATATATATCAATATATACATAATATATATAATATAAATATATATATAGAGAGGGTATATAGAGATAATATATATATATATATATATATAATACATACATCAACTAATGCTAATAAGAAACACGGGTACGTGTGTTTACTTATGCAAAGTAGACCCACTTGGTTGGCACTGAAAGATGTAATATAGCGAAAAGAGCTCTGCTTCCGTTAGATTCTTTTTTTCCAAGCGGTCTACTTTGCATATATACATATATAAATTATATATATATATAAATAATATATATATATATATATAGATATATATATGTGTTGTGTGTGTGTGTGGGGGAGTGTATATATCCTATATATACTATATATAAATATAATATATATATATGTGTGTGTGTGTGTGTGTGTACAATTTATATATATATATACATATAGTATATACATACAAAATATATATATATGTTAAATACAAAAATAATTATAGTATCTATTTTAAAATATTATATATAGACATATATCACCAACAATTTCTCTTTAATACTAATCCATCAACATCGATCAAATTGATGTTGGCCTTCGCCTAAGTTTTCTCGATGTTGATGGCTGAGAAAGATAAAAGTGAATTGTGGTTGATAAATGTAACGCTGTTCACGTGGCCCCGTTCATTGTTGTATATCACACACACACACACAGCACACACCCACACACACACACACAAACCTCTCACACACAACACACAAACACCACAAAACACCCACACACACACACCACAAAACACACACACCCACACACACAAACACACCCACACACCCACATCACACACACACAACACCATACACACACACACACACACACCCACACAAACACACACACACACACACACACCCACACACCAAACACACACACTCACACACACACACACACACACACACACCACACACACACCCACACACACACACACACACACACACCACGTCCACACACACACCCACACACACAACACACACACAACACACACACACACACACCACAACCCGCAACGCCACACACACACATAGATACTATATATTATATATATATATGATATATACCAATATAATATATATATATATATATAATAGATAATATATATGATTTCTAAATAGAAATGTAGTAGCACATTTGTAAATGACACACAGGAACCCACAGACCCCTGCGAGAAAGAATATAACGTTCGAAATAAAGAATGATTCCTATAGTGCGGCTATCAACTGGGACCCTCTTTCAGGAAAGGTCATACCATATATATATATATATACATATATATATTTATTGATCTCTATATAGATATATATATATATATATGTGTGTGTGTGTGTGTGTCTAATGTGTGTGTGTGTGTGTGTTTGTGTGTGTGTGTGTGTGGGTGGGTGTGTGGGTGTGTGTGTGTGTGTGTGTGTGTGTGTGTGTGTGTGTCTGTGTGTGTGTGTGTGTGTGTATGTTTGTGTGTGTGTGTGTGTGTGTGTATGTGTGTGTGTGTGTGTGTATGTTTGTGTGTGTATGTGTGTACATGTTAACAACCACGATGCACTTTATGTCGAAGCCATCAATGCCGACATGCATAGAAACTGAAACGTGGTACTACCAAGGACTCGAACCCCAAGCAGCCTCATGACAAGTGCGGTAGTGACGTACCAACTAGGCCATCTCCTCGTGATAGCCTAGTTGGTAAGTCCCTACTGCACTCGTCCTTGAGGTTGCTGGGGTTTTCGAGTCCTTGGCAGTACCACATTTCAATTTCTTTTGGCCTTGATTGGTTTATATTGAAGGTCATTTTGGATTTTAAAATGTTCTCTAATCAACTGGGACCCATTCAGTTTTGTAACATACATCCATATATATATATAGACTATATATATATATATATATCAACAAAATATATATATAGTTATTATAAGATAGATAGATATTTATATATAGTA
>NC_134789.1:49218141-49226787 GCF_046742065.1 Oratosquilla oratoria
GGTCTATTGCTGCGTTGTTAGCTGTGATTAGTTTGTTAACCTTTACCTTGAGTTTGCTGGTGTGGTCGAGGGAGATCTTCTTGAATTTTGTGGTGTCGGAAAGTATGAGGTTAAGCTTGGAAAGGTAGTCTTCTTTGTTCAGTATTACGTATATTGAGGACTTATCTGCTCGTCGAACTGTGATGTCTGGGTTGTTACGCAAGTCGACGGCTGCTTGTTTGAGTTCCGGTGAAAGGAGGGAACTACCTCTGTGGCTGCGTCTTTTCGTAGTCTCCGCTAACAGTTGAGGTCTTAGGTCTGGAGAAACTAAAACTTTACCTTCTGTCTCGAGGGTAAGAAGAGACTGGAGAAGGAGCTCTGTTTCCGCAACCTTATCCACTCTGTCGAACTTAGGTTTGCAGGTGACAGTTGAGACCTAGGTTGAGGAGTTCTTTTTGGGCTTCTGTTAGAGAAAAATTGGAAAGGTTGAGAAAACCCTTCTGAGGGTTGGGGAAGGACGAGGGGGCCTCCATATAGGTGGCTCAGCTTCTTGAAGGTCTTACTTCTCTGAATGTGAGTGCAGTGTTGTTGATGTTGTTTAATGTGGTCGTAATTTCTTGTTGCACTTCAGGAGCTAGAACAAAGCCTTCAAATTGTTCTTTCAGTTGATTAAGTTGGTGCTGCTGGTTTCTTAGAAGTTCAGATGATCTGACCCGAACCTCTCCTAATTCCACCTCACTGGAACCATAAAGCCTTGTCATTTGTAACTCCATAGCATAATTGACATGGACCTTTTCCGGTCATTTTATCTGCCTGAAGATGGTTGTATGTAACTACCGAAAGCTTGCGATTGTATTTATATAATTAGTGTCAATAAACCATGGATCTCGGTAGACTTGTGTTTAATCTACCCCTGGACTATAAGAAACCTAGAAGAAGAATGGAAAAAAACAACTAAGAAAGATAGTTGATACTGAATTAGCATTGGTCTTTAACAAGACATGTCTACAAGAAAATTTACTGCCAAAATATACTAATATATATATATATATATTTATATGTATATATAAATATGTATATATATATATATAATATATATATATATATATATTATAAATATACAGTTACCAGTTACTTTAATCTAGCACTACACTTGTCTTCAAATATCCCTCGGACCCTATACATATATATATATATATTTAATATATATATAAATATATAATATATATATATATATGTATATATACATATACATACACATTCATATATATATGTATATATATATATATACATGTATGCATGTATACTATACATATACATTACACATTCATATATATATATGTAATATATACACACACACATATATATATATATATGTGTGTGTGTGTGTGTGTGCTGTGTGTGTGTGTGTGTGTGTGTATGTGTGTGTGTGTGTGTGTGTGTATGTGTGTGTGTGTGTGTGTGTGTGTGTGTGTGTGTGTGTGTGTGTGTGTGTGTGTGTGTGTGTGTGTGTGTGTGTGTGTGTGTGTGTGTGTGTGTGTGTGTGTGTGTTTGTGTGTGTGTGTGTGTGTGACTGTGTGTCTGTGTCTGTGTGTTGTGTGTGCTTGGACATTGTGACAAGTTGATGAAGGTGGAAAAAAGAAGTGAAGGGTCTAGTTCCAAGTTTTTTATTTTATTCCTGACCAGGTTTCGCTCTATGCGTCTTCAGAGGAATGTGACTAGGTTGAAGCTGGTGGTATGTATAGAAAGAATAGGGCCGCGTTCCCTCTTTGGAGGTGGGCTCCGTTTGTTGTTTTTAACACAGTATACAGTCATTTATTTATTTATTTATTTACTTATTTATTTATTTATTTATTTATTTATTGTAATGTAGCTATTTTTTTTTTTTTTTTGTAGATGTCAGATACAGTTCCGGTGTGTGTGAAATATTGTCCGAGGGTGTAACAGTGTAAGTAAAAATGAGTGAGTTGTATGAAAATGTGAAAAACTCGAAAGAAACGTCACAATATAACTTATAATAAAATAATAACACAGCCAGACAAAATGAAATAGAATAGAATAAAGTGAAATGAAAACAATGTGATGAATTTGAAGTGATGTAACGTTCTATGACATCACATCGTATTTTGTTATACGATATAACAAGGAATACCCTAAAAAATATTAATACAAACTTACATACGTAATACAATAATAAAATAATAATAATATAGATAACATAGCCAGACAGTATGAAAATAATGCTATAACTTGAAGTGATGTAACGTCCTATATAACATCTAATCTGCCGAATTGGAAAGAAGCCCACATATTGTATAGAAAACTGGGAAAATAGAGAAGGAAAGCTTTCGAGGTGGCATACATTGCCACCAAAAATACCACCAATTCCCGTGGGGGGTTTATGTCCAGGTCCCAAACGTCCGGGCAGCTGGCGATTGATGAGTGTGAGGAAATGGGACCGGGGTGAGGTAACGCAGGGTCGTCAGATCACATTAAAAGCTGTTGACGAAT
This sequence comes from Oratosquilla oratoria, assembly GCF_046742065.1. Taxonomy (NCBI): domain Eukaryota; kingdom Metazoa; phylum Arthropoda; class Malacostraca; order Stomatopoda; family Squillidae; genus Oratosquilla; species Oratosquilla oratoria. The sequence goes on from NC_134789.1 coordinate 49,220,632, forward strand.
TTTGATTCTTCTCCCGTTTTCACTCCACTGAGAAAGACGGTAGAGGTCGAAATGTCTGGCTCTGAATAAACTCACTACTCTAGCCTTAACTTTTCATTTTGCCACATCGCCTTTATATCTGTCAATCTTTAGTTACACACACACACACACACACACACACACACACACACACACACACACACACACACACACACACACACACACACACACACACACACACACACACACACACACACACAACACACACACACACACACACACACAAACACACACAGACACCACACACACACACACACACACATATATATATATATATATATACATATATATATATATATGTGTATATATATATACATATACATATGTATTCATATATATATGTATATATATATACATATATATATATATATATATATATATAGTCAGTAAACACACACCTCCTCATGACATATGTTTTCTTCTTGAAGTGCAATATTTTGTTCATGTACAAAATCTGGACTTGTTTTCTGTATCCCCCTCCATTTTTTTCTTGATATAGCGCAGCATCTCATAACATTTTCTCTTCTTATTTTGCGCCGAACTGATGGACTCTCCAAGGTCCCAAGGCCGTGCGTGCTTCGACATCCAAGGAGTTACATTACTTGTAAATGCGGATACCCGAGGAGAGAAACACGATATCTTCCGTGGGATGACACGGTCCCATGAAAGCTTCTGTTAGTCTTATTCTGGTACGTGATATATGTATATGTTCATGTACATACATATATATATATATATATATATATATATAACATAAGAAGTATATATATTATCTATATAAAATCTACATATATATATATATATATACATAAATAATATATATAATATGTTTTATATATAATATATATATATATATACATGTATACATACATGTATTTACAAATATATATAGATGAATATATATATGCATATATATATGTAAATGTATATATATGTAAATTGTATATTGATGTATATTGATATATGTAGAGTAAGAGGTATATGTATATATAATATAAATCTTATATGTAGTGTATCTGTATATGATTATGTATTATTGTGGTATATGTATATCGTTATACGATGATCTATGTATATGTAGTTTGTGATGATGTATATGTACTACTGGGTATATATATATATATAATGTTTTATAGTGTGATTATGTATATGAGTATTATGTGAATCGTATATTGTATATGTAGTTTAGTTGGATATGCATATGTATATCATATCGCATATGTTCATACTTAAGCATATGTATAAGGAGATAGGAATATGTACATGTGCATGTACATGTACATGCAACCACGTATACCATGTACAATGTACATGTATAGTGTATATGTAGTATTATGAATATGTATATGTTATATGTATTTGTATACTGTATTATGTATATGTAAAATGTATATGTATATGTATATGTAGTATAGGCATTATGCATACGTATATGTATACTGTGTGTATAAGTTATATATATATATATATATATTTATATGTATATGTATATGTATTTGTATGATGGGAGGAGATATATAGATATTTGATCTATGTACTATGTACTTTCAGTATATGTATACTGTATATGTATATGCATAGGTAATTTGCCATTTGTAACATGTACATGTGTTCTTGTGCTTGAGATATGTATATGTTTTAAAAGTACATGTATATGTATTATGTGTTATATGGGTACATAGGTACATTTATATGTATAGGTATATATTTTGATGTGATAATGTATAAGTATATGTAATATGTATATGTATTATGTATATGTATATGTATATGTATAAGTATATGTATATGCAGATGTATGTATCATCAGTATATGTATTATACGTATATGGTATATGTATGTGTATAGGGTAATATGTATATGTATATGTATACTGGTACTATGTATATGGTATATGTAATATGCATATGGTATATGTATACTGTAATATGGTATATTGTATATGGGACGTATGTTTATGTGGTATGTGTATATATATGTCATATGTATATATAGGTAATAACAGGGCAACTGTAATATGTATATGTATAATGTATATGTATATGTTATGTATATATATGTATATAAGTATATGTAATATGTATATGTAGTAATCTGTATATGTATATGTCATATGTATGATGTATATGTGATAGTAGTATATAATCGGATAATGTAGTATATAAATATATAAGATAATCTTTATATTAATATATGGTATCTGATCTATTTATGTATTGTTCATCATGTACATGGTTACATGTATATGCCTATAAGGTATAGTGTACATGTACCGTTACATGTAAGAAGTACAGTGTACATGTATACATGTACATGTAATATGTATATGTTACATGTATATGTACATATTCATGTACATGTATATGTACACCTGCCACATGTATATGTTTTGTATACTGTTAATTATGTATATGTATAATGTATATGTGATATAGCAAATGGCATATGTATATGTTTATTATATATATTCTATAAGTCTATATACTATATATATTATATATATATGATGTATGTATTTGTGACATGTATACGCTATATGTATAAGTATGAATGTAAATGTATATGTATTTTTATATGTACTTTATGAGATGTATAATATGACTATGGTATGAAGAAATTTTTGGGCAAGTAATGTTCACCTGACCGTTTCCAACTGCTATTGGGTGAGATATGTTCAGCAATATTCGAAACGGAGTCCACATATATATATTAAATATCGTATATATATATATATATATAAATATAATCTATATATATATATATCATATATATATATATGAGATTATATTTTATGAGGATAGAGTAGAATATACAGATAAATATATATGTTATATATATATTTTTTATATATCTTATATGATATATATATTTATAATATTATGAATATAGATATTATAGTATATATATAGGGTACTAATGGGGCACACGCCATTATAGTGTGACCGCCAACTTATATATATTAGATACTATAATGAAGATATACTATATATATTTTATATATATATATATATACTATATGTACTATGATATATATATAGATATATACGTATTTATGATATATTTATAAATATATGTATAATGTTATGGTATCATCATATATACTATTATATAGAATAAATATATCTGTATATATATTTATATATATATATAAATATAGAGTGATTAATTTATATATATATACTGTATATAAGATGAGTGTCCCTGTTCACCATCAGCGATGTGCAACTTAGCAGTGGTTCCTACGACTATATAAGCTAGCTTATCTTTGTCTTATCTTACTACTTATAAAAACCTGTTTAGAATTATAGGTGGACTCTACCAAATAATTCCTTTCTACTCGACATTTATTTATGCAGTCATTAAAACTCCTCAAGCCTAATCCACGTTCATTGTTGTGTACAACTCTCGGATAGGATATGTAACTATATATAGATATATCGAGTATATATTATAATAAGGATATATATATATATATATATATATATATATATAGTACATACTGTTATATATATTTTATATTAATGAATATAATACTAAAGATATATATTATGTTCAGTTATAATATGATGATGATGTGGTGTATGTTGGGAGTGTTTAGTGTGTGTGTATAGAGTATAGTATATATATAATAGTATTATCAGATTATACCATACATAATACAAGAATGGGTTCCCTGTGAACTCCTATAATATAGTATATTTTTTTTAACCACAAAATCATTTCTAATTCGTGATGCCATCGCAGCTCGGATGGACCTGAACGAATCGCTCGATCGGTTGCAGCCTGTTGGAAATTGAAACGTGGACGAGCCCAGGATTCGAACCCAGCGACCACCCGTAACAAAGTTATAATGACATTATAAAAACCAATACGCATATATATATATATAAATATAAAAATTATATAGATTTATATATATCTAGATATATATATTATATATGTATAATATTCTATATATGGGTGGGTAGATCGTTATATACATAAATATATAATAAATGTCTATACATATTATATATATCCAATGTATACTCTCGGATAGGATATAGTATAGATATATATATATCTTAAATATAGTGATATTATATACGATATATATAAATTATATATATAAGTGGGGGGTGTGTAGGGTGTGTGGTGTGGGGCGGGGGTGTGTATGTTGGTATGTATATATTGACATTCATGAATATATATTATATATATATATATTTATACTTATTATCACATATACATACTGAATGGATTCCCAGTGATCGAATTAAAATATGATTTTTTGTTTTACCACAAATCATTGTTTAATTCTATGCCATCGCTTCGCACTTTCGGGCAGGTGCGAGCCTGGAAGCATCGCTCGAAATGGAGGCATCCGTTAGGTAAATTGAAACGTGGACAGAGCCCAGGATTCGAACCCCAGCTAACCCGTAAACAAAGGTACAATGACGTTAAACCAATAAACGCACTTATAATCACTATATATATATATATATATATATATATATTATATATATATCCTATATATACATATATATGTAAACGATATATAAATATCTAGATACTGATATATACATATATAGTATACATATTATGTATAATATATTTGTATAATATATGTATTCATCATATAGATATATATATAATCTATCATATATATATTTGTATATAAATACATTGATGGATGACTGCTTGTACATGGCCTCATATAGGATTAAATTGTCGCTTGAAAGAATTTTCTCGCTGACAAGAACTTAGATCAGCATCTTAAAAGGAACCCCACAAGTCATGGAAAACTTACTCGATCTATTGATCCTCTAGCCGCGAATAGCATGATAACTGATAGTATGAACTTGGTTCTGGAATACTAATTGTTAAAATAGCGCATCACAACTTATAGTTATATTCAAACTGCTAAAACAAAAATAGCTCAAATAGAATACTACTTGTGTATTCTAACAAAAAAAAAAAAAATTTTGTAAACCCGGTATCAGTAAAGCTCAGTTTCATAGGACTACGTCAGGAGCTTCAGCTTAAAATAGATTGGAGAGGCAAATTATTAATTCACAGCAAAAGACCTGTAGACTCACACGTGGGAAATGATGTGCATAACACCGCTTACTAAGATGATACATACTTACATCCCGTTTAAGGACAAACGCCCCCAAAACAGGCTCGGCCAAAATGGCTTGACAAAGAAACTGAAAAAAGTATTGTTCAAAAGAGATAGGCTTATAAGAAATACAAATGACCCGCTATTACAATTTTATGTAATAATACAGAAAATGTTTAAAAAAGACAATATAAAAACGGAAACGACAATACGAAATGAATATCGCTGATATATCCAAAGAGAACCCCAAAGAATTCTATAGTTACATTAGAGATGCAAAAGGGTTATGAAGAAGTCACATTGGTCTAAGTATATTATTATGCTGATGGTTACACAACTTGCCAATATCAAACATGAAGGCAATGGAAGATGAGATTGTAGTGTTCACTTAGACAATTATTGAAAAAAAAAAAATCCATCATATCCGGAGGATGTCCCAATGAGGAATGCAAGCTCTCTATCGTTACGCTCCATATTCAACAAAAGGTTGACAAGAAGAAACCAAAAAACTACAGGCCTATAAAGCAGACATCAATCGTAGGAAAAATTATGGAGAAAAAAAGACTGGTCATCAGAGATGCTAGTCACAACACTACATTCCTTTATGAAAAGTGAAAAAAAAAAAAACCTGGGTTTGAATAATGCTTAGCCTACAGCCAAGGACTTAGACGGAAACGTTATTCAGGTGACTAACTTACTCCAAATAAATTCTATAAGACACACGCCATCTCGAATTATGACCAAAAGAGAAACAATATGAGATTTGAATAGATCCTAGATTCTGCAAATTCTGCACAAAGCTTTTGATACTGGCTTATCACCACTGTTATCCAATTTTCTTCAAAACCATTGTTTTTCCAATTCTTGACTCCAACCACCCTTGCATGTGCCTCCTTGCACTATATGACAAATAACTTAAAACGCCAGCCATTATATAAATTGAACAGCCAAGGAGACATGAACCACATCCCTGATGAAGTCCCACACACCTTTACTCAAAATCTCAAACCATTCA
>NC_134789.1:49242287-49247287 GCF_046742065.1 Oratosquilla oratoria
AGGGAGAGGGAGACAAGCAATTATAAACTACACAGGAGAAGGATTATAAACTATTAAAGAAGGAGAGGCGAAAGGGGACAATTAAGAGAGACGAGGGAAAAATGTAGAGTATGGTTGTACTGCGGATTGCTGGGGAAGAGGGCTTCAAGAGTGAGGCTTGGAAAGGGGTGTAGGAAAGACTTAGGGGTCTTGGTAAGGGGGAGCTGGAACAGGGAGAGAGGTCAATTAAGTGGCCTCAAATGGAAGAGAAGAGAGAGATGCCTGAAGGTAAGTGCGTGGGCTGGAAGATAGTCAGGTGTAGAAGCATGAGATGGTAGCATGTAACATGTTCAGGAACCCTCACGTTATGTGTAAGCTTTTGACAATATTAACTGTCGGTGGTGTTCATTGTGTGAGCTCGCTATCGATGGTGAACAAGAGGTTGCTTCAATCAATAAGAAAGATAACAGAGTTGAGGTGTTTTTGATGAATAATGATCTTGTTAAACCTGCCTTTATAATATGGATTGAATGGAGTAGCTAGTTGTTTTCCAATTACCTTTTTATAATCCATATATTTCATAGATTTGTGAAAACTAAGTAAATATTCAAAAAATGAAGATGTAAACGAATGAATATGTAGATAAGTGAGTAGATAATGACAAAGATGATACATAAATAAACTGATAATAACCAATCGAATAGAAATAGATGAATAAAACAACTGATTAACTAGTAGATATAAATAAATAGTAAATAAACAGATATACAGACAAACAAATGAAAAGATATATATAGATAAGTAAATAGATAAATTAAATAAACCGCGGAGAATCATTGCAGAGAAAAATTAAGCAGAGCAAAGAATGTATCATTTCGAAGTCAAACGCCAAAGAACAGGAGAAGGAATATTGATATGTAATTGCAAAATCGGAAGCTGCAACATGAGGCAGAGGAGCTGGAGTGTCTGCTTTTAGGTTAATTGCTGGCAATTGGATTGCACGGAGGCAATACGTGATAGGAGGTCATCGCTAGAGGGGTAAGAATTCATTTATTTATCTATCTATTTAATAATTTATTTATCTATTTATTCATTTTGGATTCCATTGACAATAATCAGGGTTTATATATTAGGGGGCGATATTGCACCAAAGTGGTGGAAGGATAGTGAATGTGTAGAACATATTTAAGGAGGGTAGTAGAATTGAGGGATAGTGGAAGTAGAAATAGACCGGCATTCTTTTATGAGTGGAGGTATGCTATGCAACTCTGACACTACAGTACCTGAAACGTTCACCGTATAAAAGTTATGCAATCAATTCCTTGTATGGTACGTGGCAAAGCTTAGTACCATTGCAGTTTTTTGGGTAACACAGGTGTAATGTACTGCATGTCAGTTATGGACGAGAAATGTTTTCTGTTCACCTTATATGGTAATGTGGCACTGTGAGTTTGATATCATATCGCTCGTTACTGACAATGTAGTATGTAGTCATTCTCATGTTTATGCCTTTGTGTTTCTTCCTGAATTACCTTCACTTTCCTTTCTGGCTTATGGCACTGTCTAACCATCACCATATTTTGATTCTCCTTTCTTTCTTCCTTTCACATCAATACATACAACACACGCGTGCGCACACTCACACATATGCACATACGCACGCTCACACCCACACCCATACTCACAATCACACACATACACATACACATACACACACGTAAACACACACACACACACACACACACACACACACACACACACACACACACACACACACACACACACACACACACACACACACACACACACACACACACACACACACACACACACACACACACACACACACACATATATATATATATATATATATGTATATATATCCATAGTATATATGAGTAGAAGATTTTCTTTGTCAAGCATACTTCATTGCAGTAAATGGTAAGCATCTCGTATTTTTCTCTCTTAAAGTAATTTTATAGGCAGTAATTCCAACGTTTATACGTATATCATGTCGTGATGTACTAGACATAATTTGTCAATTATGTCTGCTACCCCATACCATGCCACGCGTAAAAACATATGATGATCGCCTATATAAGGCAAGATTACTTTAAGAAAGAAAAAGACGACTTAAAGCTTTTTTATAATGATTTTCCCTTATATGTATATATATATATATATATATATATATATATATATATATATATATGATGAAGGTGGAAAAAGAAGTCACGGGTCTAGTTCCGAGTATTTGAGTTTATTCCTGACCGGTTTCGCTCTACGTTTCTTCAGAGGAATGTGGTTTACTCCTGACCGGTTTCGCTGTAAGCATAGAGCGAAACCGGTCAGGAATAAACTCAAAAACTCGGAACAAGACCCATGACTTATTTTTCCACCTTCATCATCTTGTCACAATGTACCAAGATATATATATATATATATATATATATATATATATATATATATATATCTATATATACATATATATATATATACATATATACATATATATATATATATGCATATACATATATATATATATATATATATATATACTCGTATACACGAGTATATGTTTTCTATTTTCATTTTCCTCTGACTAAAATCATTATATTTCACTTTATAATGACGCGTTTCTCCTATTTCCCTTCTTAGATCATTTGCAGTTTAGGCATGTGTCCCCTTACTGTCCCTACTGATGTTTTTTCATAATCATTTTTCTATAAACCGTTTCCTTTTGACGCACATATACGGGAAGATCATATACTCCTCATTCCTTCTTCCTTCGGGAGTTGATACCTAGATTTTATTTATGATTTAGTCTTTGTAGCTCTGGAACTCTTCTTACCCTTTCCAGGCTTGTCTATACTCTCTAGGTGTAGGCTCAATAGCACCGCTGTATAATCTAGGCCGTCTTGTGGATTGTACAGTTAGTGTCAAAGCCATGCTTAGAGACAGGTAGCTGAATAGTATTCATATATTTGTGTGTGTGTGTGTGTGTGTGTGTGTGTGTGTGTGTGTGTGTGTGTGTGTGTGTGTGTGTGTGTGTGTGTGTGTGTGTGTGTGTGTGTGTGTGTGTGTGTGTGTGTGTGTGTGTGTGTGTGTGTGTGTGTGTGTGTGTGTGTGTGTGTGTGTGTGTGTGTGTGTGTGTGTGTTTGTGTGTGTGTGTGTGTGTGTGTGTGTGTGTGTGTGTGTGTGTGTGTGTGTGTGTGTGTGTGTGTGTGTGTGTGTGTGTGTGTGTGTGTGTGTGTGTGTGTACGCGCGCGTGCATGCGTGAGCAAGACAACACAGTAAAGATAAATGCCATACATCTCATTCGATATCGAGCCTATCCTGTGAGCTCTAAGTCCTTGAAATTCTCTTTTCTAAACATTAGTGATTGCCACTTGATCCAGGTGTCCGGAGACCTAAGTTAAATGATCTTACTTCTATATGTCACAGGACGTTCCATTGGCCCAAGGGGTCGGGGTTACCCTATCTTGATGACCCTTTTCACTGATTATGACTTGTAAGTTTATTCCGGATGTCACGAAGGAATTTTGCTCAGCTGAAGGAAACTCCTTCCATAACGTAAGGGCTAAATATAACGCCATTTAACGTACGTTTCATCACAGTTCGATGAAACAAAAAACAAAGCTTTCGGAAAGACAGCTACACGGATCTGAAGTAAAAGAAAATAGATAAAATGAGATAGAGGAGGAACAGGGAAACGATAAGAGACAGAGGTGAAAGGAAAATACAACTATGATAACAAGTCTCCAGTGATGAAAAAAAAAATGGAAGAGAAAATAAAAGTGGTTTGAGCGAAAGGTAGAGAAAGGAAATACTCGTGTACATTGACGTTGAAGTCGTTGTCATCGTCATTGTCGATATCGTTATTACTGTTGCTTTTATTGTCGCTGTTGTTGTAGTTGTTGTTTGTTGTTCTTGTTCATGAAATTATTATGTTGTTGTTATTGCTGTTGTTCTTGTTATTGTTGTTGTTCATGTTAACATTGTTATCATAATTGTCTTGATCTTTTCTGTTATTATTGACACGAGTTTTTTTGTTGTTGTTACCGTTGGATTATTTTCTTAACATTATCACAGGTGTTTAAAGATGTTATTATCACCGCTGTTATCGTTATCGACATCGTCATCCTCTTGGTTTCTGTTATTTTTGTTGTTACTGTTTTCGTTGTCGTTATTGATTATGTTGTTTTTATTCTCGTAGTTCTAGTCAACATTGCAATTAATTCCCTTGTTGTTCTTTATTGTTATCGTTGTCGACATTGACGTTGTTGCTATTATTGTCAATAACATTGTTCAATTTCCTGTTTTTATTGATGTTCTTCTCGTCACTTTCATCGTTCTTTGTTGCTATTGTTATTACCATTTGTCTCATTTTACTTGTTCTACTGTTGTTATTTTCTATTGCCATTGTTGTTCTTCTGCTCCTTGTGTAATGAAGTTTAAATTGAAAGCGCAGTAGTCATAAACACATAAGAAGGGAGGAGACTGCAAGAGACCATAAGGCCTACAGTAGGGAGTTCCATATCCCTTACCACCTATCATTCCTATCAACGACGTTATCTAACCAACTGTTAAAACAACCAATAGTTTTAGCGACCAGTACATGGCTACTAAATCTGAGAGAGGTCGCAGTTTTCTAATATCGTGGTATTAGTCAGAATAAATGTGCAAGACACCATTTGTTGCAAATGGGTTAATCAAGGTCAGTAGTGATCCTGTGGGCAATACGGGGTTTTCCTCTTATAAGAATAGAATCGTCATTTTCAATCAGACTAATCAATTTGCGAACGAATTAGCCCCCACCTTACCAGGTAGAACTTTTTTTTTTTTTTTTTTTTTTTTGGTTGCTGCTTAATGTTTTGTTTATCTCCATGGCACCCCATCGGCCTTCAAAATTTCAAGAAGAGAATAAATTCTCTTGATCTAAACATTTCTATTTTCTTTACTATTAGGCTAAGTTTTGTTTTGCAATTGTCAGACTTAATCGGATCCAATTTTATCATCGA
>NC_134789.1:49252287-49257287 GCF_046742065.1 Oratosquilla oratoria
GTACGAAAGGGGTTAAATGCAAGCTGTGATACTCTGTACAGCGACTCTCAAGCATTGTAATCTGACTGTGGAATTATCACGGACTTCCAGCCTTGGGGCATCCAGTGTTCTGAACTATGTGATGACTTCGTACAAACAGATGTTCCTGAAGCTATTGCAACTTTGTGTCCGAAATTACTGATGCAAAGCTTATGCGACCTACCCTTTGGTGGGTCTAGAACAGTTAGAAAGCTTTAAATACAGGAACCGCACCAAAAGAGAACAGGTTCTGTGTTTGTTTCAAATATACTTTATATAATACCATTCAAACTTTGTATTATAATAGAAGGATGAATGGTAATGAGGTTATACCAGAAAGTGTTCAGTAGCAACCTGTGCCCTTTGTGTTTAGTGTGCCCTTAGATTCAAGCTCGGATTTAATAAGGAGCAAGATTTGACATTGCATATAATTTCACCCACAATTTTTACTACGTTTATCATTCTTGGACGGACTGTTTTTATATTAACCTTTTCGTTACCGCGTGGCTTTCGCTGTGATGAAAGGAACTACGAAACTACTATCCGCTATGTAAGGTGTTATTAGAGACTACTATGGGTTGTTCCACGGAGATAAATGAATGTAACAACAGCCAGAACAAAAGGAAAAATACCGCCAATTAAGGTTGGGGGCTTACTTGAGTTGGTCACAGGCCCTTTCGCGACCCTGGAGATGCCACGGGGCTATAACCTGGGGGCAGTTAAAGTAAAAATAAAAAGGCCACCTGGTATGGAAGTATTTGAAATATTGGTCCACCTGGTATGGGAGTATTTGAAATATTGGTCCTCTGTTCTTACATTCTAGTAATTTCGCTTTTGATAACAATTATGAATGGGTCCTTCTATGTAGAGCAGTGGTTCTTAACCTTTTTTGCCAGCGACCCAAAATTTTGCACAAATCAAGCATCGCGACCCAAGCCTACATAGATATACGAATTGTCTTTATAAGTAATATGATTATGCTTTTAAAAGCGGGTTAAAGAAACAAAATTACATGCTGGGATGTTTATTAATACAAGTAGCACATATAATTAACAGTGATATATGAAAAAAATACGTATATAATTATAATATATTTGTAGTGGAAAAATAATTATTTTCTGCAAACCCTTAGCGACCCAATAAAATGGCTTGGCGACCCAAATTTGGGTCGCGACCCAGGGGTTAAGAACCACTGATTGTAGAGGCTCGGATACCATTTTGATCTTTTTCTTAAGCGTGACTATTGCTAATCAAATTAGCTTAGATTAGACGAGGGGAGTCTAAGAGGGGAGTCTAAGAGGGGAGTCTAAGAACCACTGATTGTAGAGGCTCGGATACCATTTTGATCTTTTTCTTCAGCGTGCCTATTGCTAATCAAATTAGCTTAGATTAGACGAGGGGAGTCTAAGAGCCTCGAGCCTTTGAAGAGAAAAACGATAACTGAGACTTACAAAACAAGTTCCTGTCACATACAGGAACCAGTTGCAAAGTTGCTCACTGCCATAATTTGGTATGCCAACACATACACACACGAACACAACAAACTATTTACCCACCACAGTTGGAGAGCCGGCTCGCAGTGCAGCGGTGCTGAAGTTATCAGCCCTAGGAGGGACTCAAATCTGGATTGCTGAACTAGTGGTCAAGCTCGGTACCACTACACTGGTGGGTGTATGTATATGTATATATATATGTATATATATATATATATATATATATATATATATATATATATATATATATATATATATATATATATATATCGCTTGTTTGCGAAAACGTCGTCATAACTCAAAAAACTGAATTTTTTAGTTATCTATACAGACATATTCATCTTCAAACACGGATTTTTTTGGTAACAGTGTCATATCTGTAGCTCAAAAATTGACCGCTAGGGAGTGCTAAATGTCCCAACGACATAACCTTACATGTTCCAACTTGTTCCAACAAATATTTTAGACTTAGTAAAGATTATGATTGTTTCAACTTCTATAAACTTTAGAGGCGTATTTGATGCTCCAAAAAATGTCCCACCTATGGTGTTTGAGGGCTGTTTTGAACGTTTTGAAACTTTAAATGCCTCTCCTGAAAATTCGATATTTTGAGTTATGACGACGTTTTCGCAAACAAGCGATATATGTATGTATGTACGTACATATGTGTGTATGTGTGTGTGTTTGTGTATGTGTGTGTGTGTGTGTGTGTGTGTGTGTGTGTGTGTGTGTGTGTGTGTGTGTGTGTGTGTGTGTGTGTGTGTGTGTGTGTGTGTGTGTGTGTGTGTGTGTGTGTGTGTGTGTGTGTGTGTGTGTGTGTGTGTGTGTGTGTGTGTGTGTGTGTGTGCGTGTGCGTGTGCGTGTGCGTGTGTGTATGAGTAATAGACAGAAAGGGAGAGAGAAAGAGTACCTCGCATTCACTTCTGAAGTCACTATCCGACCTTTCCTCTTCATCTATGACATCCCAACCTTCACTCCTCATTCTGTGCCATGGCTCTTCTCATCACCTTCAAAGAACACATCACTTCCAGCTCTTCGTCACGCAAATCCCCTTCCTGGCTTGCTCCCCTTCAAGTTTCTTCTCTTCACCTGTCATGTAAAGTCTTTCTTGTCTCTCTTTCCGAAATCATGTCTTTGAAGTTCGTCTTCAAGAGGCACACCTTCCTATGTTTTTGTCAAATTTCGAAACCCGTAGAAAAAAAAAAACATAAAGTTTATTTCTTTTTATCTAACTAGAATATGAACGAAGCTAATTCCATTTTGAAGAAGGATCTTCTGCAAATAAACGTCAAGTTTCAAAAGTGGCTCTTTATTCGAAAATTCACAAGTTTGTTTTTGTTTTGTTATCATTTGTCTGTCTGATTTTCATTTATCATTAGTTATATGTCAATTTATTATTTACTATTTACCTGTTTGTTTATTATTTTAACTATACCTATGCATTCATTTATGTATTTTATTTGTTATTTACATTATAATAGTTTTTATTTACTATTTTATTATTAGTATGATTTTTTTTTATGCTCCGCCTTTGTAATCTTTGAATAAGAACTGTGCATGTCAACCAGAACACGAAAATTTATTTTGCCACGTTAAGAAAAAACAAACAGCTGAGCCCATATTCTCCCATAATCCTTCCCATCTCTGTTCCTTACCATAACATCATTCTCCATAATAAACCATAACTCACTATGCTCTTTTCTAACAATTACTCAAAGAACAATTATCCTCTCCATCTCAACGTCCCTCATCTAGCCTTCTGCTCTTATACTCTTTCCTGAATTACAACAGCATTTCGTGAGGATAATAATGCTTACACAACCGACACGATATCTTAAATGTCTTCCCTTTATTTATAGTCTTTACCTTTGTATTATTTTTTACTTCTCGTCTCAAAGCCATTTTATTATATCATCAATTCTATACAGAATGGATGAAAAATGCAACATTAAAATACCGCGATGTTTCTTACGAGCAGAGGTAAGGACCACTTGACCCCTTTCGTGCCAAGCGACATTGTTTCTTTTGTTCTAGCCAAGGCCATCGTTTCGGCAACATTCTCTTGGTAGTGACAGGCTGCCACCAGGCTGTTTCATTCATCACAGTGTGACCGAAAATTTAGTAATAGAGTATGAAAAACGGATTGTTGTGGTATAATTTAGATTAATGGGTTCTGACGTCACTATGAATGTAACAAAAGGAGTCGAAGATATGAAAAAAGAAAGTGGATGGAAAAGAAGAGAGAAGGAGAAAAAGAGAGAGAGAGAAGAAGAGAGAGTAGGTGAGAGAGACAGACAGGGATATATATATACATATATACTCGTACATACATATATATTATACACACACACACACACACACACACACACACACACACACACACACACACACACACACACACACACACACACACACACACACACACACACACACACACACACACACACACACACACACACACATACATACATACATATATATATATATATATATATATATATATATATATATATATATATATATAGAGAGAGAGAGAGAGAGAGAGAGAGAGAGAGAGACTACTGCATCTGTATTTTCTTCTTCCCTTTCCCATGCTGCTCTCCAACCTGTCGCTAATTATTTTTTCACGCTCCTTTACGGCCCTTCATTATTTCTCTTTGTTAGCCATATTTATCCAATTAGTCTATATCCCCTCTCGCATATCTACTTTATTCTTCTGCTTCTGCTTCTCGCTCATTAAGCGTATTCTAGATATATTTCTAAGCTGGATTAATTCGTGTCTGTTTAGTGCATTATGTTTCTCTAATATCCCGTAACAATATTAACGAACTGTTATTTTCTATGCGAAAGCCAGGTCACCACCCAATGGCCCTTCCTATATAGTATTCCATCTTCTTCCAATATCTACTCATGCATATTTCATTCTCCGTCTTCCACGTCATTTCCATATAAGCTTCCTCAAAACTTGTGCTTCCTCCTGCTCACGAATTCACTCCACAGCCCCTGTATGGGCGTCCACTTTATCCTCGAACACTCAATTTTAAAGTATCTTTTCCTCCTTCTTCTTCAGCAAATCTCTACAATGCTTCCAATATTTCTTTTGCATGAACAATCTCTACAATGCTTCCAATATTTTTTTTGCGTGAATAGTCTCTACAATGCTTCCAATATTTCTTTTGCATGAACAATCTCTACAATGCTTCCAATATTTCTTTTGCGTGAATAATCTCTACAATGCTTCCAATATTTCTTTTGCGTGAATAATCTCTACAATGCTTCCAATATTTCTTTTGCATGAACAATCTCTACAATGCTTCCAATATTTCTTTTGCATGAACAATCTCTACAATGCTTCCAATATTTCTTTTGCATGAACAATCTCTACAATGCTTCCAATATTTCTTTTGCATGAACAATCTCTACAATGCTTCCAATATTTCTTTTGCATGAACAATCTCTACAATGCTTCCAATATTTCTTTTGCATGAA
>NC_134789.1:49274787-49279787 GCF_046742065.1 Oratosquilla oratoria
AAAAGAAAGCCAAAGAAATAATTAACAAAAGTAAAGATGAAAAAAAAATAAGAATGAAAATAAATGTAATAATGAAACCAGATATATCACAATACCAAACTCTAATGTTAATTCATACCTAGACACTTTTCTCCTAAAAGCGGGCATCAAAATAGCCAGGACGTCAGGTAGCAAAGTAGGACATTTGGTAACACGTAGCGACAATAATCTCACTAACGAAAACAGCGTTGTTTATAAAATCCCGTGTAAAAGCTGTCCCTCTTCATATTTTGGTGAATCTGGTCGCGGACTTAATAAAAGGATAAATGAACATAAAAATGACGTAAAAGCCCATAGGACATCTAACTCCATAGTAATACATGTGGATAAACATGGTCACCTTCCAGACTGGAACAACACAACCGTATTAAATAAAGGATCATCCAAGAAACTAAGGAAGACAATTGAGGCAGCATATATCAACACTAATAACAACATTAACCATAGAGAAGGATTTATATGTTTAGCAAAAGCCACAAGCTTATTAGTAATAAAAGAATACGCAGATAAAATAACAAGCTCTCCGAAGCGTCCCATAAGATGACCCGTCCGTGTATAAAATATCCGGTTACGTTTGAGTTGTTAGCTTTGTGATCAAGATCCTGCGGGTCGAAACGTTAAGGCGTAAAATTCCCCCATTTTTCCTCGTCAACTTCTTTCACCTTCAATCTTATTTGTCATAATATAGTCAATATATATATATATATATATATATATGTGTGTGTGTGTGTGTGTGTGTGTGTGTGTGTGTGTGTGTGTGTGTGTGTGTGTGTGTGTGTGTGTGTGTGTGTGTGTGTGTGTGTGTGTGTGTGTGTGTGTGTGTGTGTGTGTGTGTGTGTGTGTGTGTGTGTGTGTGTGTGTGTGTGTGTGTGTGTGTGTGTGTGTGTGTGTGTGTGTGGCGTACTTTTTACGGATTACTTGAAGTTATCCCATAACATTTGAAAAATTACATCGTCTCAACAGTCTACTAAGAATTTATTGGTCATTTGAAAAAAAATGACACACTGACTTTAGCAGTAAGAGTTGTGAACTTTTTGCCTGCTATCTTTATAATAGTTAAGAATGTATCTTGAAAAAAGTATACATATATATATATATATATATTCCTGTTTAAGCTTCCCCTACACTCTCTGCTAAACAAAATTGGTTCATGTTATGAGAATGAATACTCTAAAGTGCATCACAGACAAGAATGAGGACACTGGGTCTCGTAAAATCCGCGTTTCTGCTTTGCCAATTCAAGTTAAAGTTACTGCTACCACAATAGTTGCTATTACAATGAATATGATTTAAAGTGTATAGTATGGCCCCTTTCATGAACTGGTATACTCGTATAATAGTTTTACTAACACTGATATCAAATGACTGAAGGTAACGAGCAGTATAACCAGTGTTTACCTCTATTGACTGCATAACTTTTATGCAGTGGCATCCTTATAGACTAGAGTTGCGCAACATCTTTTTATGATTGAAGACTGATCTCAATCACTAAAAAAAAAAAAAAAAAAAAAAAAAAAAAAAAATATATATATATTTATTCCACCATTCTGCTACTCTCATTAGACCTCTTCTTTACCATTTCCAAAACTCTACTTCTTTGGTGTGATATTGTCCTCAAGTAGGAAGCGCTGGTAACTGCCGACGAAATGTTAATACCCATTATTTTACTATGTCAAAATAATTTCTATAATACGAGCAACTGGCTGCGTCCGACCCCGCTATGTGGGGGCTCTGCTCTTCGAGCGAGCTTGCTTCGCTCTCAGGTTCCTTCGGCCCCCACCCCTACGGGTTGCTTACATTTCATGTCGAAATAATAGGATCTGAAATCCTCGTTAGCGCTAAACCACCCACTCTGGGATATAAACGATCTGTACCCAGCCCAGTAGTGAGACACAAATCGCTTCTCTTCTTTAGGGTCTATATCTCCATCATAATCTGTAAGATCCTCGAGACTCAGCTATTGAGCTGGACTGTTCTTAAACTCCTCCTCTAGGTGCTTAATTTTTTTTTAAAGAGCAACAAAATACTCTTCTTGATTTCTGACACCTCATTAGCTTTCTTCTTACCGAAAGGAGACAAAAAGGACATGTACTTCTCAGGGAATTTCCTTCTGTGAATGTTAACTAACTCCTGTTTTTAAATTCTTATTCTTCCTCATATCACTTAGTGAACATTTCCCTTTGTTATCCAACTCCAACAATGGCGTTGCCCGCGTTTGTCTTGCGTGGTACCGGGCATGGTGTTCGACAGCCTTGCAGAGACACACCGGGACGAATCACACAACCGGGCCGGAGGGAACGTGTCCCCTTGAGGGATTTCCAGTTTTCGCTCCAATTTCAGAAATTCTCTTATTAGAACCAGGGGCTCCTCTGAGGGCTTCCAAGGGGTTCCATAGGGGCTCCCCAGGAGTTTCCAGAGTGCACCGCAGGGGCTCCGCAAGTGCTTCCTTTGAAGTTCCAGGGTGGTTCTTAATGGGCTCCTTAGGAGTTCCTAGAGGGTTCCACAGGGAATCCCCACAGGGATTATCAGAGGTTCCCTAGTGACTATCTAAGGCCTCACAAAGGGCTCTCCAGGTGTTTCCAGAGGCTTACCCGGGGGTTTGCGGACGTCTCGCTCTTAGCCAATCAGTCGTCTCCGTTGCCATGACGTCACTGCTCTTGCCCAATCAGTCGTCTCCGTTTCTGTAACGTCACCACTCTCTTGGCCAATCAGGGGCCTGCGTTTATCCTTAGAAGATGTTACCATGTTACTGGGCCAACTATACTCGGCGATGTCCCCTTTTCGCCGGAACCGCCGTTCCGATCATTTTGACAAATTATTTTTTAGTACATAGATATAGTAAACATTTCTATTTTTTTACATTTTTTGTTCCAGATAGCAATTGTGCCTTCATTCTGGTTAGCAACAGGCTATTTTCTTCAGTTGTTTGTGATCCTTTTGATAACAAAGAGGTTATGTTACGCTTATAAACTTATTCTCACATAAGGTTAATAGTTTCCTCACAACTAAATAAAATAAACTAGTTTTAGAAAACATGAAGTCATAAAAAGTTATCGGTCTTTCACAGGGAGTTATTCATGATGATCTATAACACACTTCGTAAATAATATTCTTTTTTAGATTATCAAAATCGACAGGCGCAAGTCCCTAAAGCCTTCTGCTCGGAGAGAACGGGTTAATCTCTGGAGCCTTTTATACCGCTGTGTTTCTTCCTCTTCCCCCTACTTCTCGGCCTCACCTCCACCAGCCGCATTCACTCGTCTGTCTCCCCCTCCACCGTTGCTACTTACCCCTCTCTCATCCCCCCCCCCTTACCCACACACTCACTTCACCCCCCCGGCCCCCTTCTGCTCCCTCTCTCCCCCTTCACCCCTCATATCCGTAGACCTCTACATACGACTTTATAATTCTCTCTCTCTCTCTCTCTCACTCTCTCTCTCTCTCTCTCTCTCTCTCCCTCTCTCTCTCTCTCTCTCTCTCTCTCTCTATTCCCAAGCCCCCCTTTACTCATCCCCTTCTCCAACCTTTTTTTTTCCTCATCTCCCTCCACTTCTCTCCTTCCTCCCTCCTATTTCCTCCCCCCCTTCTCCTCTCCCCTTCATCCTCATCTCTACCCGCTTCCCCCCTCCCTCTCCTCTCTCTGCACCCACCGTTCCCCTTATTCTGCCTCCCACTTTTTCCCTCCTCTCTCCCAGGTTTCTATTCTTAGTTACCCATAGAGGTTCTTATACAATGTAGGGGCAATTAAAGGCAACACAGTCCGCATTCCTGCATCTTGTATTATCAGGTCCCTTTGCAGCATATTTACTTGCGCTGCTTCTTTGTTTTCGGTGGTTTTGTGCTTTGTGTGCGTGTCACTTAGTATTTTACGTTTGGACTTGTTTCATACTTGCCCCGTTTGCTCTGTATTCATGATGTTTATGCCCCAAACTTAGTAGCTTTCTTTTATTACACCAATGCAGTGTTTAAGGGTGCCTATAAGTACGTCTGCGACGGTACTATGACGTGTATACACACGCATTCCAACTTGTATGGATTCAGACATATATGAGCATGTCTACACTCTGACATACCATCACCCGAACACGTGAGCACTAAAGAAAACAAATACATAGCACTCACACATATTCGTTAAGATATAACTATACAGACGAATAGAAAGACGTGTACAAAGTAAGAGGAGATTATTTAAATCCGATGCAAAAATCGATAAACATATGTAAAGACGTGGATTTGTATATCTACATTGTATGCATCCCGTTATGAAAATTTAGCTTTTTGATATCTATTTTTGTGGACGTCATACAGTGTGTATCATTTAACACGCGCGCACACACACACACACACACACACACACACACACACACACACACACACACACACACACACACACACACACACACACACACACACACACACACACACACACACACACACACACACACACACACACACACACACACACACACACACACACACACACACACACACACACACACACACACATATGTATATATATATGTGTATATATATATATATACACATATATATATATATATATATATATGTATATATATATATATATATATATATATATGTGTGTGTGTGTGTGTGTGTGTGTGTGTGTGTGTGTGTGTGTGTGTGTGTGTGTGTGTGTGTGTGTGTGTGTGTGTGTGTGAAAATATATATATATATATATATATATATATATATATATATATATATATATATATATATATATATATGCAAGCAATCACATCACCGTGATACAAAAATGCAAAATAACCACAGGAGAAGGGAAACTCGTAGACAGTAAGTACTTTCGTATATTACATCTTCAGACTAAATGCATTTAGTCTGAAGATGTAATATACGAGAGTGCTTACTGTCTACAAGTTTCTATTCTCTTGTGTTTTTTGCATATATATATATATATGTGTATATATACATATATATATATA
>NC_134789.1:49284787-49289787 GCF_046742065.1 Oratosquilla oratoria
GCTGTTTCCGTATGGTCACCGAATCTCATTAAAGACATTGACAGACTGGAAAAAGTACAACGGCGAGCCACAAAACTGATTCCAAATATCAAAAACAAATCATACGAAAATCGACTAAAACACATGAATGTGTTTTCCCTAAAAAAGCGTAGACTCAGAGGTAACCTGATACAGGTCTTTAAGATTTTAAAGGGAATTGACAACATCAAAAGTGACAAAATTTTCACATTGAATGAGAATCAGACAAGAAACAATGGTCTCAAACTGTCCGGAAATAGATTTAATTTGGAAGTAGGTAGAAACAACTTTGCCAACCGTGTAGTAAATGAATGGAATAAACTTCTTGCACAGGTAGTGCAATGTAGTTCAGTTCGAAGCCTTAAGAATAATTTAGATAAATACCTAAGTAAGATGCTGTAATGATTATAATTTATCTTAAATTATTTGTTTTTGTTTTGTTATCTTTTTTCTGTCTGATTTTCATTTATTAGTTAGTTAGGCTATATGTCAATTTATTATTATTTACTATTTACCTGTTTGTTTATTATTTAACTATACCTATGCATTTATTCATGTATTTTATTTGTTATTTACATTATTATAGTTTTTATTTATTATTTTATTATTAATATGATTTTTTTTCGCATCCGACCTAGATATGGATCAAAAGGTCTCCTGTCGGTATGCTCCGCCTTTGTAATCCTTTGTAATGAATGAATAGATTATTTAACGAAAACAGGAATAGTAAAACAAATAAATACATAAATAGATAATTATACATAAAACAATGAAATAAAAAGTAATATAGTAAGTAAATACATAGATAAATACATATATGAAACAACCTTTGCCTTAAGGAATTATCACACAGAGCTATTTTTCCTCCCATTTGAATAACTAGAATATATCTTCGTTTACAAAAATCTAGAATTCTCTCTGAGCATTTCAACAATATGTCTAACATTCGTATAAGTTTACAATCTCTTAGTTCATTAGTCAGCTTTGCTATATATATGACGGATAGATAATTTGATATTTGAAGATTTGAAAAATAATATTACAAAGGATTACAAAGGCAAAGCATGCCGACAGGAGACCTTTTGATCCATATCTAGGTCGGATGCAAAAAAAAAAAAAAAAAAAAAAAAAAAAAAAAAAAATAAAAAAAAAAAAAAAAAAAAAAAATAATATCATATTAATAATAAATTAAAACTATAACAATGTAAATTACAATTAAAATACATAAATAAATGCATTGGTATAGTTGAATAACAAACAAACAGGTAAATAGTAAATGATAATAAATTGACATATAACTAATAATAAATGAAAATCAGACAGACAAATTATAACAAAACAAAAACAAATAATATAACATAAATTATAATAATTACAGCATCTTACTTAGGTATTTATCTAAATGATTCTTAAAGCTTCGAACTGAACTACATTGCACTACCTGTGCAGGAAGTTTATTCCATTCATTAACTACACGGTTGGCAAAGTTGTTTCTACCTACTTCCAAATTGAATCTATTTCCGGACAGTTTGAGACCATTGTTTCTTGTCTGATTCTCATTCAATGTGAAAATTTGGTCACTTTTGATGTTGTCAATTCCCTTTAAAATCTTAAAGACCTGTATCAAGTCACCTCTGAGTCTACGCTTTTTTAGGGAAAACAGATTCATGTGCTTAAGTCGATTTTCGTATGATTTATTTTTGATATTTGGAATCAGTTTTGTGGCTCGCCGTTGTACTTTTTCCAGTCTGTCAATGTCTTTAATGAGATTCGGTGACCATACGGAAACGGCATATTCCAAATGTGGACGAACTAACGAATTATATAGCTTGTTAATGAGTGATGGACTTTTGAAATCAAAAGATCGCGCAATCAATCCCAGAATCTTATTTGCTTTCTCAGAGGCTGAAATACACTGCTTGGATGATTTGAGGTCGTTACTGATAATTACGCCGAGATCTTTTTCACTATCCACTTTTGTTAACGAATTTCCAAATAACTTGTAATCGTACTTGCTGTTATTTTTACCTATGTGCATTACCTTGCATTTACTTGTGTTAAATTTCATTAGCCACTTTTGAGACCATTGCTGTAATTTATCTAAATCTTCTTGAATATCTAATTGGTTTGAGTGATCATTTGCCACTCCGCACAGTTTTGTATCATCAGCAAATTTGGAAACAGTAGATTTTAGTCCATGGTCTATATCATTTATATATACTATGAATAGAAGTGGCCCAAGAACGGAACCCTGAGGAACTCCACTTGCAACACTTTTCCATCCAGAAGTTTTTCCATTTAAAACAACTCTCTGTTTTCGACCTTTCAACCAATTACTAGTCCAACCTAATAGGCTACCACTTATTCCATGCAAAGCTAGTTTAGTAAGAAGTCTTTCGTGTGGGACGGTATCAAAAGCTTTTGCAAAGTCTAGATATATTAAATCTATATTGTTTCTTTTGTCAAAATTCGAGACAACTGTGTTGTAGAATTCGAGTAAGTTAGTCACGCAAGAACGTTTCCGTCTGAAACCATGTTGGCTATCATTTATCAAACGGTTACTTTCTAAATGATATTCGATAGCATCTCTGATGATAGTTTCCATTATTTTTCCTACGATCGAAGTCAAACTAATAGGCCTATAGTTATTTGGTTTCTTTTTGTCACCTTTTTTGAATATGGGAGTAACGTTAGCTAGCTTCCATTCTCTTGGGACATCTCCGGATATGATGGATTTCTTGAAAATAATTTCTAATGGAACAACAATCTCATTTTTCATTTCCTTTAAGATTCTTGGATGCCAACCGTCAGGCCCTGGTGTTTTATTAACTTTGAGTTTGTCTATACACCTTTTAATTGTTTCTTTTGTTATATTTACCGTAGTGAGTAAGTTTAACCCAGACTTTTCACAGGTTTCAGTTTGGAATTCACTTTGAGGTGTTTCGTTTACGAATACCGAGCTAAAATAATTGTTTAAGAGATTACACATTCCTTCATTTGAATATTCAAGTTGACCGTCAGCAGATAATAGTGGACCAATGTGATTCCTAACAACCTTTTTATCTCTAATGTAACTATAGAATTCTTTGGGATTCTCTTTGGATTTCTCAGCGATGTTCATTTCGTATTGTCGTTTTCTTTTTCTTATTGTCTTTTTTAAATCTCTCTGTATTGATACATAACTTTCATAGTCATTAGATGCACCCGAGCACTTATAATATATGACCGAAGTTGTTTTTACTCAAACGAACTTTCAACGGTCGTCAGTGGTGAACCCCTTGGAAGACCAGTGTGATGACTCTTTAAAAGGCAAGTGGCCCGGTCAGAACATACACCCAGCCTACACCCGTCACACACTCGTCCATAACCTCCCAAGTGAACACCTCGTGAATGCAAAGCTGCCTCCCGTTTCATTCCTTGGGACACAAGCAATGGAGCAGGACGCAATGAGAAGACTGTACGAAACAATAGTAGTTCCTATTGTTACGTACAAAAGCGAGGCCTGTGTGGTTGTTTGGTAGCAGTAGAAACGAAGTTTTTGATACCATACATGGAGTTACGAAATATGACAACGTAATGAACAATAGGATTTGTAAATGGGTAAAAGAGTAGATCAGACTAGCTTATGGATGCCTGGTCATGTTATAAGAATGAATAAAGTAGACATCAGAAAAAAGTGGATGATATATTGAGTGAGAAAGCGGGTGGATGGTATAAAGTAAAACCATAAAAGTTCATGGTGAGGATGTTAATGAAGTGAAAATGTTCGTTGATGATTATAATTGTAAATTAATGTTCCAATGAAAGAAGTACGATAGAAATGTACTGGACATATTACTGGGAACGAAACGAAATGAGGTTCAAATTTCATATAGTTTAAGCGGGAAAGAGTGAAAATGTAGGATTACAAAGGATTACAAAGGCGGAGCATGCCGACAGGAGACCTTTTGGTCCATATCTAGGTCGGATGCGAAAAAAATCATAATAATAATAATGTGTACGAGTTGAGAATATTCATGCCACGTGCCTATCTACTTTACTTTGCGAGTAAAGGCTAATTAGATGAAAAATAATATTCTAATTATATCTTTCCCTCATTTATACATTATCAACTTCCTGACCTTTTATTTTTTACATATCTGCTTTAATTACGGCCTCAGATGTACTATATACGCTGCGCACTGGTGGTGCAATTGGAAGAATGCTGATTTAACATATTTCTTGTCGAGGGATCAAATTCCTCACTTCTCTTCGACAATTCAAGCGTATAGGACAAAGATGAAAGTTTCGGTTGCAACTACACGGATCCTGGCGTAGGCTCCTTCCTTATTTTATATACTTTTTTCCTAACCTTCGTCACCAAACTCACCCTGTATGCAGATATTGTCTAGCCAAATATATTTCGTCACTATGATCTTCGTCTTTTTATGTTCTTGTGTACTCGTAACTACTAATCCGTTAAAACGTTATTCCTTTTTAACGGCTAAAGGAGGGGGACAGGGAGCAAATTTTATCAACAACCCGTCGACAGTATATGGTCATAAAGTTGGCCATTTCCGTCAACTTGCTACAACATGGACTTGACTGGATAACATTCATGTCCTCTGTATGAGATTGGTGAAATAATCAACAAAACCGGTTCGCGCCGGATTGGTTTTCAGAATTTTGTTACTGGTCTTAGCAAATGAATGAAGACGGATAGTGGAGTTCTGTAAAAGGAGAGAGCATTGTTTTTGCTTTTTCTCATAACATGAATTTTATTATTATTTTTTTTTTGTATAGGTGCACTCCTGGTTCTATATTCACGGGAACATCCGTATAAGGTCTGAAAAAAAAATACAGAATCAAGCATTTCAGTTTGAATATCATTTATTAGTACCCAAAATTATCCATATTGGATATATATTTGAAATTATTGGCTCCTTTAGTGATTTCGATATTTTAATTGTTAATTAAAGACAGCTATAATATATATATAATAT
>NC_134789.1:49294787-49299787 GCF_046742065.1 Oratosquilla oratoria
GAACCCCTACTTATACAGTAGAGTACCCTTCATTTCATCCCCTATATCAAGTGGCAATGAAGACGAATAACACAGTTTCTTTTCAATGAGTTTTCAAATCTATTTGGATTATCTAAATTCTTAATTACCTTCTCTGCAGTGATGTTTCTTAGGGTGAACAAAATCACCTAGCGTTGGCTTGGTTAAGATTTATAAAGTGTTTTACTAAGATGAAACTGTACTCAGTTGTGTTAATGTTTACCTAAGCCTAATACGAAATTATTTGCCGTTGAACATAACGATGTCATCGTAGGGAAAGGGGTTGGAAAATGCAGTCTATAATTGTATATTTTTTTTCTGTCTTTCTATCGTGTTTACCTACGCGTGGGTTTCTTTACTCTCTTTGCATATATCGATAAAAAAAGGCTAATTTTATTCACGAGCGACTTCAAATTATGTGAGGAATTTGTTTTCATTTGCCTCTCCTCATTCGCTAGATACAGCATGGCTATCCTACTTCCCACGCTGTCATAATTTGGTTTAAAACTTAACTCTGATAACGAGACTTGCGTTAAAAAGAGCTATAAAGATAAAAGATGTCCCCTCTTGTTGCAGATAACGCCAACACACGTGACCACAGATATGCTGGAAACCTCTAAAAAGAATATTCCAGTTTATCAGTCTATTCTTGTAATAGTTTCGCTCCTATTCTACATCTTCGTTTACTATGGATACGTTTCTAATGTTGGTTTATTGAGATCTTACACAATTCTCCTACCAATATTGGTTTTGGATTACAACTTAGACTATGCATTTTCTTTCTACAAGCTCAGTTTTTTATTATCTAGACTAAGAACTTTAAAACTCTAATACCATAACTTAACACCACTCGTGTCATTTTTGGAGATGATGGTGGTTAAGAGGGTTCATAATTCTATACTCATAGCCTCCTAAAACCACGGTACATTCTCTTTTGCTTTTAATTTTACAGACTTCGCCTCACTTCGCTGTAGTCTCATGACCATGATTTTCTATATGGCAGAGTCCTTAAAATCTATGACACCTCTAACCTGATCTCGCTTAGTTTACTACGATGAGCCCACAGTACCAATATATCTACATATGCAACAGCTACCTTTTCCAGGTAATATGCTGGAATCTCAAAGTTCCCGATTAGGATCTACTTTACCATTTTAAATGTGATATGATGTTACAATATCTTCCCTTGTTTAGAATTCAATCCTAAAATGTGTAGTGCTATTTTCAATTTCCTCGGTAGCATTTTGTACACATGCCCTAGTTATTTTTCATGTAGTTTTCTTCGTTTTTATGTACGTCCCTCCGGGCGCTTTCCTGCACATATTTGTAATTTCAAAAGAAATCATTACCTATGAACCTGAAATGGTCTTTCATAATTTATTTTATTATCTCATATTTTACTTTCTTCCGTGACTCCTCCATATTTCATAACTCTTTTACTCTCCTATTCCTGCCAATACTACTCCTTTCTTCCACTCCCTTCTCCTTGACTGGATCATTACAAAGGAAGAGCATGCCGACAGGAGACCTTTTGGTCCATAACTAGGTCGGTTGTATCGTACCGATACATTCGACTCTGTCACTCTTAACTTCTTTCATTTCTTTGTCATTCCACCAAATTTTCTCACCTCTTCTTCCTACTACTGTTCCTCGACCACCTCTCTTTTTTTTCTTCTTCTTCTTTCTTTCTGTCCTCCTCCTCCTCCTCCTCCTCCTCCTCCTCCTCCTCCTCCTCCTCCTCCTCCTCCTCCTCCTCGTCCTCCTCCTCGTCCTCCTCCTCCTCCTCCTCCTCCTCCTCCTCCTCCTCCTCCCGTCTTCTTCCTTCTTCCTCTCCTCCTATTCCTCCTGATTCTTACTCCTTCACCTCCCTCTTTCTGTTCTCCTCATCCTCCTTCCGTCTTCTTCTTCCTCTCCTCCTATTCCTCCTGATCCTCTTACTCCTTCACCTCCTCCATCTTTCTGTCCTCCTCCTCCTCCTTCCGTCTTCTTCTTTCTCTCCTCCTATTCCACCTGATCCTCTTACTCCTTCACCTCCTCCTTCTCCTCCTCAACCTACTTTACTATTTTTCTTTACAAAATTTTTACTTTTTCTCTTCTTATCGACGGCCCCTTTTCGTCCTCTTCTCTTTAATTCGACTGATCTCTCTTCCAATCTTTTTCCCTCTCACTTGTTCTACTTTCGGAATCATTATTCTCCTTCACCTTGCTGGACTTGCTTCTCTTATTCCTTTCTCTGATCTCTTCGTATCTTCTTAAAGTCACAAAAACTTCTTCTTTGCCTTTCAGCCTTACTCCAGAGGCTCGATTGTCAACCTTCGCACGTAGCATAGGTCATAACCTCTTTTTTCCAAAGTCCCTTGACTTTGAAGCCCTTCCTCCACTCCGGCACCTCCTACGCCACCGAAATGCAGCAATGGGAGAGTGGCCCAATATTAAAACAATCGGTTCGTGACGAAGTTGACCCTTTTTTATGATTTCCGATCTTATCAGTCCCATTCAATTTCTCTGATTACTTTCTGCAACTCACTATTTTTTTTTCTTTTTCCCTCTGGATTCGCCAGACGATAGCTCCTCCCTTTTTTCATTTTAGTCTGTTTTTTTTTTTTTTTATATTCAACCCCGTTCATTCAGAACTCCGTCTAACTTTTTCTTTGAATTTTTTCTTTTCTTTTTTGTCTCAAATCTATATTCAAGAAGGAAGTAGATAATAGCTGGTTCATCAACAGAGTGGAATAGACTTAGTAACCATGTAGTGAGCGCTGAAAGAATTGCTTGTTTTGAGAGAAAATTAGATAACTTTATGGATTGGGATGACAGGTGGTAAAGGGCATAGAACTCTCTAGTATAGGCCATATAGTCTCTTGCAGCCTCTTCCATTCTTATAATCTCATCTCTCTTCTTCTTACAACTGTATTTTACACAATATGCCTCTTCTTATATTATTTTTTTTCTTTCCTTGTTTGTCTCAAATTTAGGTTTAAGAAAGAATTAGGCAATGGCTGGTTTATCAACAGAATGGTCAACGAATGGAATAGGCTTAGTTGCTTATTTTAATAGAAGACTAGATAATCTTATGGATAGGGATGACAAGTGGTAAGGGACATGGAACTGCCTAGTATGTTCGTCATAGTCTCTATCAGTCTCTTCCATTCCTAAGTTCTCATGTTCTCATCTTTCTTTTCCCCATAACTGTACTTTACACAGTTTGCTTTTTCTTATATTCTTTTTTACACACAATTCATATTCTTAAACTTAGTATCAATTCTTCTTGTAACATCTCCCTTCTAACTCTTTCCTCCAGCTTTCTCATTTTTTGAATAAAAGTTTTATTTTCTTTGCTCCAGATAATCTATTTCAAGCCTCACCCCACTCCACCTCATCTCCGCCCCATTCATTCCCCAAGGAACTATTGTATCGCTGAAAAGGAAAACATTGCAAAAGCCATTCACAAGATATAGTAGCAGCACTGGATTTCTCTGTAAAAATGTAGCAACGTGTTACCCGATAAACATTTTGGATAAAAGGAGTTTAGTGTGTGTGTGCAGTCTTATCTAATACGTGATATCACTGACTAATGAATAAAGATATGGAGGAACGGATAACAATAACAGTAATCGCTATAAGTGATACCTGTTTTGAAAATTTAATTACCAATAATAAGGAAAACCTTAGTAGATATATCAAACGAGGTGAAGCTCACCTTTGATTCTAACATCATTATTATTATGATCGTGTTTGTCATGGCACTTACGACGACATTGAAAATATGACTGACACATTATTACCTTTGATTTTTCCATATCACAATTTCATTTGCTTTACTTTTCCTTTTACACTGATCGGAGATGAGGTCTTTATTATTTTTTATTAATATAATAGTTTTTGAAAATTTCAGCTTTCATTGAATTGCAGTTGTAATGGAGAAAGAACACAAAATATAAGAAAAGTGTAATTTACTAAGATATGAGACTTAGAAGCCAATTTTAGCATAATAGTGAAGAGAAATATCATTTCATGGTCTCTGATGTGCACCATGAGATTGTCATCAAACTTCTAAAAGTTGTGGAGTTCCTGCAAAGGCAGCAGAAACAACAAATCAAATCAAACCCACGAACACATGGAGGAGTTGATCTCGGCTGAATAGATTCACCTGGTTTTGATTAAAACAGAACCTTTAATATGATCAAAGGGATTTAAAGTATTAACTTTTGAAGTTTTTAACCAATGAATGCATAATGGGATTTCTCAAAATTGAAGAGAATCAATGGGTGTCACCATCTCGTGTGGCTGATCTCAGACGCTCCGTAGAAAGCTCGAGGTTATATTTCTATGATTTTCAACAGAAAGCATATCAAGTTTATACCAAGGACATTCAGATGCAGCGAACAACAAAGGCGATGATTTCAGTTTTGGCAACTAACATTCCACGCATCTTTACTAAATCCAGAATGTAGAGAATTTTGAAGTTTTGTCTTGTTGTTTTTTTCAGTAAAGAGATTATCTTAAAACAATGTGATATTACTAAACCTCTGTATAGCTACACACTATTTACTTTCCCATAGAATTATACTAAGGATCTTCTCTGACCCATCAAGTATCATTCTACCGGTCAGGGCACTTTTGAAAATTTTGAGTACTGGCAAGCAGCTTCTCCGACAATTATATTATACTTCTCTAGCCAATGATCCTCTGACAATATAATTGGTTTCTCCTACTCTAACATATTCATGTCCCATATCCAGAAAATTTCAAGTTATGCATCTGTTAATCTCTGGAGTTAAAATATTAAATCTTGTGTACCTGACAGAGTTTGCCAAATTTTCTTAGATTTTTATTCCATGCAAGCTTCCAGTACACTACGTCGTTTCTCGTAATTATAAATGAACTGCTTGGTCACACCTATTGTTGAACTCTCTTTTACAAAAGAGAAAACCATCGTTATCTTTCCATATATCTCTACAGATGATTTCATCGAATTAGTC
>NC_134789.1:49327287-49329787 GCF_046742065.1 Oratosquilla oratoria
TGATAGATGTCCACGCTTCCCACATCGTAACACTGGTTTCAGCAGCGAAGAATTTCTGGGTTAGCCTTGCAAAGGTTTGAAATGAGATTTGAACAACATTGAAGACGTGTGGTCCAACACAGTGAATGTTTGGAAGCCACCTGAAGGGGAAATTACAACATAAACATCTGCAACAATAATGCGAAGCGATCAGGTGTAATTATACATTATTTTGTAATCCATTAAACTTTATTAATAAAATTATGGTTAGACATGACATTGATCTGTTTGTAAGGTAGTAAATATCATATAAAATAGTCTCACAGTTTTGCATGGTAAAAATGTACTGTGTCCTTAAAATCGTATCGTCAACAGATTTGGTTTCAACCTAACAAAAATGTAGGATCCGAAACCACACATCGTCGCAACTGACGGCCGTAAATCCTAAAAGGTGAATGAACTCGAGCCCTGCATTTTTTACTTAAGCATACAGCCTAATATAATCAGGTAATTCATGAACCCAAACTAACTTATTCAGAGCTTCCGCCCCCCTTTAACCTGGGGAAGCATGACTTATATTTATAAATCTTTTCTTGCCATATGATGGCGTACAGTCATAAACAAGTCACACACACACACACGCACACACACACACACACACACACACACACACACACACACACACACACACATATATATATATATATATATATATATATACATATATATATAATATATACACATATATGTATATATACATATATATATATATGTATATATATTTATATATATATATATGTATATGTATATATATATATATATATATATATGTATATACTCGTATATACATAACCACATATGTGTACATTGTGTGTTTGTGTGTATATGTGTGTATTTTTTTCTTTTTTATTGTATACAATAAGTAAAGTTTCAGCTTCATCCCAATGACCACTCGATGTTACTACGAGAACCATTCTGCGTAACAGGTGCACAGCAGAACTTGAACAAAAACATCTACTGGCCCGTCATCGAGCTTAGAGATCTTCGAACTTGCTCTGGGCAGTCTGGGCAGCAACAAAATAACACTTGTACGAACACACGCACTTTTCTTTTCATGTACAGTTGGCAAAATTTCCGCGTGGACCACCTATTCGTAAGTATAAGATATGTCGTACCAGGACGTGTGTGTTCACACGTAAATGCGAAATGAACAGACAATGCTGTTCATTTTCAATAACCCCTTCATGCCACATTCTGTGAATACACAGTGCTGTATTGGCATATCGGTTGTTTGCGAAAACGTCGTCATAACTCAAAATATCGAATTTTTCAGGAGAGGCATTTTAAAGTTTCAAAACGCTCTCAATATTATAAAAAGCCCTCAAAAACCATAGGTGGAACATTTTTTGGAGCATCAAATACGCCTCTAAAGTTTATAGAAGTTGAAACAATCATAATCTTTACTAAGTCTAAAATATTTGTTGGAACAAGTTGGAACATGTAAGGTTATGTCGTTGGGACATTTAGCACTCCCTAGCGGTCAATTTTTGAGCTACAGATATGACACTGTTACCAAAAAAAATCCGTGTTTGAAGATGAATATGTCTGTATAGATAACTCAAAAATTCAGTTTTTTGAGTTATGACGACGTTTTCGCAAACAAGCGATATATGCCACATTTCACAAGTTCAAGGACAGCTTGGAAATCTTGTCAAGATTACATACACATCACAAGACTCATATTAAGACTTCAACTAATGACAACTTCATCACTAATCAATGTGCAGTAAACCAGTTATCCTCAACCGGGATCTCAGGCATTCATTGCGGTCCAGAAAGGTTTCATATGGGTGGGGCACAGGCAAAAACCTATCTATACCTCATGGATCTCGGGAGATTTTATTCAATGTTGACGGGATTTCCAAGAAGTTAAGAAGGACCATTACATAAAATGGGCGTGGCAGGAGTGTAGACGTGTTTAAAGACTTATTAATGTGCTTAATGACCTCAAAATGTTATATTGAATGAACACGATTATATTAGAGATATTGCTGAATGGTCGCAGGTTGTAACTGTAAATGATATTTAAGAATATACAATCATCGCAAAACTTTGTAACAAGAAGTCTGTAAAGGTCAATAGAGGTGGCAGGATCTCTTTCGCATTTGGAGAAGCGATAATAATAAAAAAAAAAAAAAAAAAAAAAAAAAAAAAAAAATCTATAATCGGCAAAATCTTAGATGACACATTGGGACCCCACATAAAAATATCATGAAAATAAAACAGGTAAAAATTACTGAAGTAAAGATAAATGAATGGCAGCAGCAAATATAAAAGTATATGCAGTCAAACAAGCTGGAAATCATTATAGTAAACCCTACTGGATATCCTAACTTGACCAATGAGATGTCAAAACTATGAAAATATATCTTTCAATGCCTGTTTACTAATATAATTAAGTAATTGAAAAATACTATATGATTTTATTATGCAAGAAAATGAAAAAATACTATATGATTTA
>NC_134789.1:49334787-49349787 GCF_046742065.1 Oratosquilla oratoria
ACAATAACAATAATAATAATAATAATAATAGTAATAATAATAATAATAATAATAATAACAATAACAATAATAATATTGATAACAATAACAATAATAATAATAGTAATAATAATAGTAATAATAGTAATAATAATAATAATAATAATAATAATAATAATAATAATAATAATAATAAATAATAATAATAATAATAATAATAATAATAATAATAATAATAATAATAATAATAATAATAATAATATAATAATAATAATAATAATAATAATAATAACAACAACAACAACAACAACAACAACAACAACAACAACAACAACACAATAATAATAATAATAATAATAATAATAATAATAATAATAACAATAATAACAATAACAACAACAACAATAGTAATAATAATAATAATAATAATAATAATAGTTATAATAATAATAATGATGATGATAATAATAATAATGATAATAATAATAATAACAATAATAATAATAATAATAATAATAATAATAATAATAATAATAATAATAATAACAATAATAATAAATAAAATAATAATAATGATAATAATAATAATAATGATAATAATTAATAATAACAATAATGATAACAACAATAATAATGATAATAATAATAGTAATAATAATAGTAATAATAATAGTAATAACAATAGTAATCGTAATAATAACTAATAATTATAATAATGATAGTAATAATAGTAGTAATAATAATAATAGTAAAAATAGTAATAATAATAATAATAATAATAATAATAATAATAATTAATAATAATAATAATAATAATAATAATAATGATAATAATAATAATAATAATAATAATAATTAATAATAATAATAATAATTAATAATAATAATAATAATAATAATGATAATAATAATAATAATAATAATAATAATAATGATAATAATGATAATATTAATAATAATAATAATAATAATAATAATAATAATAATAATAATAATAATAATAATAATAATAATAATAATAATAATAATAATAATAATAATAATAATAATAATAATAATAATAATAATAATAATAATAATAATAATAATAATAATAATAATAATAATAATAATAATAATAATAATAATAATAATAATAATAATAATAATAATAATAATAATAATAATAATAATAATAATAATAATAATAATAATAATAATAATAATAATAATAATAATAATAATAATAATGATAATGAAAATTATGGTAATGATGATGATGATAATAATAATAATGATAACAATAATATCAAACATTATATAAAAAGGTCCATATCTACGCATATATTGTTATGAGGGACCTCTAAATAACCCGAAAGGACATGGTGATGCCTGAAAGAAATCCCTGCCTCGTAGATTCCTAAACTTACACGAGCACTTTGGTATAGTTTTTTATTTTACCATCTGTAGGGGAGTCAGCAATAAGTAAGAACTATAAACTCGTTTTTCGACAGATTGCATAAGTCACATTCCTTCGAGGGGCACAAAAATAGAGGAATCGAAAAAAATAAAAATAAAAAAATAAAATAAGCTGATCATCACAAAGAAAATCTTGGCGAAAATAGAAATACTAGTCACCTGTCATGGTAGCCACAAACTTCCGGTATTTGAATCCTTGCTCATCAATGAACTGAAAAATAAAATAAACATCTAAACCAAAAAACGAGAAAAAGCTACCTAGCGTGATGCCGATTTTCATCAATCTCTGAAGGCAAACCATGTTTGAAGAAGGGTCTTGAGGAACAAAAATCAAGAATTCGGAGAAAATACTCGTGATCATAAAGAACGGCCAACTACATATGAAGAAATCATTTAAGAAGTCAAAAATAAAATAAGCATGATAAGAATAACAGAAAACACCGCTAAGAGGCTTACCAACCCAAAACTAACCATCCCATTCAACAACGTGGGTCTAAGATAGTAATAGTACAGATAAAAATAGTAAGAGTTGTGGTAATTAAAACGGGAAGGAGAAAAAGAATCTATTTGAAGTCAAGAGATGTAGGGTAAGGTGCCAGCAAGACTGTTTCGGGACGTGGTGCGGAATTCGAATACATACTCGAAGTCAACAGACTTCAACACCTTTTAAGGTGACGGCACACTAAGCACTTCTCGATAGCATGCTACTTGCTTTTGCTACATCGTTAGAGTAGAAACGACTTTGGTTACGATCTTTGGTTTCTTAAGTTTTCAAACGTCAAATTACCCTTGCGTCATATTGTGAGAGAGATTGAACCTATACAAATGTTAGACACGTTGTTGTAATGTTGTAACCCAAATCGTTTCTACTCAAACGAACTAGCA
This sequence comes from Oratosquilla oratoria, assembly GCF_046742065.1. Taxonomy (NCBI): domain Eukaryota; kingdom Metazoa; phylum Arthropoda; class Malacostraca; order Stomatopoda; family Squillidae; genus Oratosquilla; species Oratosquilla oratoria. The sequence continues at coordinate 49,337,110 of NC_134789.1, forward strand.
AAAGTGAGTAACATGCTACCCTAGTGTGACACCACCTCTTGGTTTTCTTCTTGGTGATATCTAGACCTCAGACAAGACGATAAGTCTAAACAAGAACAGTGCGGTTCACTTTGGAGAGACAACAACAGTCGAATGACTCGACATATGTTTATTTTTTCTGTGCGCATTTGAGGCAGTCTAACTGGTGCATCACACGTCTACTCATGGTGTTATGCTTTTAATACTTCTTAGGAAGTAAATTGACCTAATATCATCTGAACCTTGGGGACGGTAACTGAGGTTGGTGTGAGGAAGCAACAGTTGGTGGAACCAGAGAGGAAACGATCTGTTGACATCTTCCAGAGACGGAACTGGAAACCTGGAAAGAGTTACGAGGAGGTACAAACAGAGGAGGGAAGTAAAGGAGACTGTTAAGGATGAAAAGAAAGACAAGTAAAGAGACTAATGATGTAGAAAAAGAAGACGAGGAGGAGGAAGAGGAGGACGAGCAGGAGGAGGAGGAGTAGGAGAAAGAGAAATGCTGGAGCAGGAGGAGTAGGAGGGGAAGGAGGAGGCGAAAGGAAGTGGGGCGAATATAAACGGAAGTGTGCGCGTTTTTGAATGCGAAACGCTTAGTTGGTTAACGGATGGTCAAGGTGTTCCGCTTTCGATAACTTAGGTTAAGGTTAGCCCGCGCTGGATCTAGGTTAAGGCATCTTAAATCAGTGCAAGTTGGGTTGTGTTCTCAGCGGTAGCCAGTGCAAAAAGTTCCCACGACGTACAATGAACAGATATATCATAAATCATAGAAATTTACGCAGGGGGACACTTAGCTGTGGCCACATCAGTCACTTTTGTCTTATGCGATCGTTCAGACACGGCTAGCGGCAGGCACAGGTAACCATTTAGGCTTCAAAATAAATCTAAAATGATAAGAAATTTTACGGCAAAAGCATAAGTTAAACAAGAAGACAGACAAAAGCTGACAAACCTAAAAAAAAAATGAAAAAAAAATGAAAATGTATAAAAGTGGAGAACAAAAAAACGGTAGGAGAAGGTGTAGCAATAGGACAAGATAAAGAAGGCAAGGGAGAAGGTAGAGGAGAATATTTTGTCAGAATTACAATAACTAACTCCTTTCTTCATTGAAATAGTATTGCACCATAGAGGTGCTATTATAGAAGTGGTAAAAGAAAGACTTAAGAAGAGTAGCAGATATGAGAGATAGTAGAAGTTGTAAGTGATCAGCCCTCTTTTTCAAGTGGAGTGTACTCTCTAAGTACAGTAAGATCACCCAAGGATAAACAAATATAGATTTGACATGCAAGCAGGAGGCTATGTGGAAGTTTACAGTTAGAACTAGAGAGCTGAGGAGCAAGAGGAAATGGAATTTCGGCTTCCATGGCAGAACCAGGAAGGTTTAAGGTGAAGAACCACACGCAGATGCGCAAAAGGAAGAAGAATGACTCAAACATAGGTGTGCACGCGCGCACACACACACACACACACACACACACACACACACACACACACACACACACACACACACACACACACACACACACACACACACACACACACACACACACACACACACACACACACACACACACACACACACACACACACACACACACACACACACACACAAGCACACACACACGCATGCACACAAACATGCAAATACATACACACGTACGTGCGCGCGCGTACACATAACTATACAAAAGAATTGGGCGGAGAGAGAGAACTGCATAATAGCAGGATGGGACGTAAAGAAACAATTGAAAACAAGGGCAGAGAAGATTAGCGAAGAAGCAGGGCAAAAGTCGGAGTGGTGGAGGAGTAGGAAGAGAAGAAAAATTAGATAAGGAGGGAGTGTTGTAGGGGGAGGGCGAGTTGGAGGGGAGGGGAGGGCGAGTTGGAGGGAAGGGGAGGGCGAGTTGGAGGGGAGGGGAGGGCGAGTAGGAGGGGAGGGACCTAAAGGATACACGAAGGAGAATTGAACCGCGGTACACCAACCCCGAGGACGGCAGGGACAGCAACCCCAAAAGAGGAGGGAGTGGAGGAGGAGTATAAGGAGGATGTGGTGGAGGAATAGTAGCTGGAGGGAGAGGAGGGGGAAGGGAACGGGTGAGGAGAAGAAAAGAACGAAGAGGAATAGGAAGGGAAGATGAGGAGGAGAAAGAAGAATAGGGAGGAAGAGGAGGGGAGTGGAAAAGGGGAGCAGGAAAACGAGAGGAAAGGGAAACGAGAATGTGCGAGAAGTGGCGAAAGAGAAGAGGAAAAAGAAGATAATAAGAGGAGATGAGTCTGGAGATGAAAGAAGAATAAAGAATAGAGGAAGAGTTAGACGAAAAAATTAAGAATGTCATGAAAAGAAAACGAAATGAGAACGGAAGTAAAGGAAGTAAATGATGGTAGATATGAAGAAATCCTGCTAATAAAGTGAGGCAGGAACAAAAGAGGAAAATGAGGGAATAGAAACGAGAGCAAAGGGCAAAGAAGATGATGAAAAGAGAATTGAAGATGAGGGGTGATAGGGGAAGGAATGGAAGGATCGTGGTGGTGGCGGGGGGGAGGGACTGTGGAGGAAGAAAATGGAAAGGAGTAAGACTAAGCTTCTGAGAGTCAAACGACGGCCATATCTGCCAACCCAAAGAACCAGAAAGGGGAACATAACAGAAACGCCTGAAGAATAAACAATACCATGTGATCCAATGACAAGCGCATGCGCAGTGAAGACGTCAGCCCGTCGTCGCTCGGGGAACGCCAAAGGCCAAGGACTTCCAGGGACGATAACCCGCATGTTCCCCGCCGACGTGGTGGGCTCAAGTGCCAGCAACCTCAAACATCGACGCCGACGGGTGTGTGCTCGCTCTCGCTCCGCCACCACGACGCAGTGTCCTGATCAGGTATTAGAAGGGCATCCATCCTCGCCAGATGTGGAGATAGGAATGTTGTGAGCAGAAAACGTAAATATTAGTTGTCATCCTTTGGGATTCCTGTCATCTCAACTTCAGAAACTTTTGTAATGCGGCCGTTTACTACCAATGGTCTAAACGAGTGAAGGTATACAGCGGATTCTTCTTGTTATAGATCCACTCACGAAGAAGGAAAGGAAGAAAGGAAGGTACAAGAAGAAGGAATAGGAAAGGAAGGAAAAGAAGGAGAATAAGAAGGGGAAGAAGACGAAAATGGAAGAGTAAAAAAGAGTAAGAAAAAGAGAAGTTAAAGGAGAAAAGGGAGGAGGAAGAGGGAGAGAAGGGGAGAGAAGAGAAATAGGAAAAGGAGGAAGAGGAAGAGGAGGAAGAGGAAAAGAAGGAAAAGGAGACAGAGAAGTTGGAGGAGCAGGAGGAGGAAGAGGAACAGGAAGAGAAGGAGGAAGAGGAGGAGGAGGAAGAGGAAGAGGAACAGGAAGAGGATGAGGAAGAGAAGGATGAGAAAGAGGAGCAGGAGGAAGAGGAGGAGAAAGAGGATGAGAAAGAGGAGGAGGAGGAGGAGGAGGAGGAGGAGGAGGAGGAGGAGGAGGAGGAGTAGGAGTAGGAGGAGGAGGAATCATTGACTCCGTTGCCTCTAATGGAAAATCATTCTCTCCTGTTTGTGCCTCCCTCATCTTCCTTTTACTTCCACCGTTCCATACGTGACACAGCTCAACTGCTTTGTTTACTCCTGATCTTTCGCTTCCCTCCTCTCTTCCTTGTTGATCCTTTCCACATGTAACAACTCTTATACGTATCGTCTTTCCATCCTGATTGCAACATTCTTTATTTGTCTGTTTTCTATTACGCGTTTCTACTCTGACATTTTTCTTTTCTTTCTTTTCGTCTGGATGGTTCTCGTTATAGTCACAATGATGAATGGAATTATTTTTCCGAGTATCTTTTCACTTGTCTTTGATCATCAGGCTTATATATCACTGTTATATTTGTATGTTCTTATTTATCCGTTTTAATTCCAGATTTTTTTCGTTTTATTTCCATTATTTTCGCCGTTTTATGATTTTGTGCTCAGGTCCACCATTAATGTTTTGATTTCTTTTGGAATTTATATTTCATTTGTTCTTTTCATAAGTCCTGTTTTACGATACCTATTGCTAACCTCGCTTTCTTCTTATTTTACATAAATTACTTTTCTTCCTCTTTCTCCTTCTCCCTTTACTTATATTCTCTGTATGTCTTCCTTGGTTCTGTTGCAGGTAATATATTTTTGCTATAATATTATTTCTTAATACTTTCTTCTGTATTCAAATATCCACGTTACTTCACTGTCTGGTTTTCTTCTTCTGCTGTATTACTATTTTTCTTTTTCCCTTTTCGGTTTTTTCTTTACACATTTCTCTCATTTTCATTCCAGAGTTCTTCCGTGTTCATTTTTCCTGCCAAATTCCAGTTCCTATTTTCTCCTTTGCCTTGTTCGTTTCCTCCCCCTTCTTCCTCTTTGTGATGCAAATTCTAATCCTAATCGGAGTTGGTATCATTCCCCACATAAGTGTACTCTTCCTTCCTCAGCCTTCGGCTCTTTCACCCCTATTTCCTCTCCCTCCTCCGATATTTACGTTTCTTCCTGATGATTTCAGGTCTATATAATTCTCAACGAACTTGTCACTTTGCTAATTTTCCTCCTTTTTTCTTGACCTCTCATTACATATTACATAGTTCTCTGCAGGCTTTCTCTCTCTCTTCAATTAATTCATTCATTATCTTCTACGTAACTCTTATTTTCTTTTCTTTTCCCTATTGCTATTTCAATCACCCAACTAAGATTTCTACATTTATCTTTTTTTACTTATTTTCTTTGCCCTTTTTTTATTCTTTGTCCTTTCCTAACGTCTGTTGGATCCTATCAATTAATTCTACGGTTCTTGTTCTTCTGCTCCTTTTTTATCATTTTTTCTCTAATCCCTTCATCGTACTTTTCCTTCTTTGGTGTCTAAGTTTCCAAAGCATTTCTTCTCCTCTTTTTTTTTTTTGTCTTTTTCTTTTTCTTCTTCTTCTGTTTCCTTTTCTTCTTTTCCCTCCTCTTCTTGTTTTTAATCTTCTTCTTCCTCCTCTTTGTTCTTCTTCCTTGTACTCATCTTCTCCGTCTTCTTCCGTTACCTGGAGTATTCTTAACATGTCCTAAAGCATTTTGTATTTTATTCCTATCTTCCCTCCTTACCATATTCTTCTCATTCTTCCTTCTCTAACTCTTCTCCTCTTCTTGTTCCTCCCTCTCATCCTTCTCCCTTCCCTCTTCCTCCTCCAGCGTCTCTTCTTCCTCCTCCTTTACCTCCACCTGCTCACCCGACTCCTACTCCTCCACCACCCCCTCCTTCCTCCTCGACCACGGCAAAAACGCGCGCACGGAGAGGCATTGCGGACATCCACCTCCCGACTAGTGCAAGGCGTCAAGGCCATGAACCTCAATATGCCCGCCGGATATCCTTGCCCATCCTCCTGCCGGTGCAGTGGGGCCCCTCGTGCTCTGAGCTACGGGAGGGGCCAGGGTCTCCTGCGGGAGTAGATGGTGTTTTGTACGCGTGTTAAAAGTATGGGAGGAGTGGTGAAGGTCCGTAGGGAGCGTTAGGCGATGAGCCAAGCCAGAAGTGTTCGGATCTTTAAGTATGACAAGATGAGACGAAAGAAAATGTGGGATCACTGACCCCGATGCAAGTTTTTTTTTCCTTCTCTTTCTTTTTTCTTTTTTTTTTCTTTAATATCAGCGTGTTTTCTGACCATGGCTCACAGTTATGCAATGAGACTTACTTCGTGATCTTTCGAAAAGGCGTTTGGATCTTATCTTAACTTTGTCGCAGCGGCGTCTTCCTCTCGCATTACGGGGTAAGTTATGGAAAGGAGCCTCAATAAAGACGCGACACGACCCATAGCGCGTTGAGTTTAGGAGCGCCGGAATGTCTCCTGTATGGCTATTATGGGTCTTCTTGAACCCTTTCCACTTCATGACACCTGTTACATATTCTGCTCTGGTTAACTCGGAGTGATTTCCTTCAGCTGAAGTAGGGACTATGAACTTCCTAATTAGAGAGCAAGTCGAAGAGACACGACAACAAAGCAAAATAAACACTCAAAGGCTTTACATACCTGGTGACTCAAGATGGCAAGGTGACCCTTACATTCCCCCCCCCAACCCCTTCCTCCCTTTACCCCGTTCCTCATTCCCCCCTCTCCCCCCATTTCTCCCCTTAATTTCCAACACCCACATCACAACTCCACCTCCACTGCGCCACCCCGATCCACTCTCGTACGACGCAAGCCACGTATTTTCAGAGGGAATTGACCTTACTCGTCCGGTCTCATTGCAATAGGAGCTTCCTTACGAAAAAGAAGATGGAAATAGTTCTAACAAGAAGACGAATTTCTAACATATTGACATTTATGCTTAAACGACAAGCATACATCCAAACGGATGATAAAAAACAACAACAACAACAACCAGGTCGGGTGCACAGGAGACGACGCGGATCTCAAGTTCGCGTGTGCAGAACAAGGTGATTATTTTGATTTACAAGAAGACCTTGTACCTTCTGCAAGGTCATCATGCGGGACCATATCCACATACTTTGTAGAACAGGAAACAGGAGATAATTTACCTGACGATCAAATCATTACATCTTATTGGTGAGCTTTCATTATCAAGCGAAATGTATTTAATAAAAGATCATCTTTCGTTATCATGGGTTATATGAACAGCAGTTCATAAGAACGAGGGAACAAGGGCGAAGAACCGAGCCGGGTTCACGACCTCATTGTGAGGTCAGAGAAGCAGAATCTAGTTCCCAACGTTTAACGGTTCTATTGAACATCAATGTTGATGGTCCTAATCACAAAGGTATTTTTTTTTTTTAGAAACATAAAGATAACCATAAACTTTTTTGCTTCCCAAGAGCTTTCATCGTCTGAATGAAACAGCATGTGTGTATGTGTGTGTGTGCGTAAGTGTATGTATGTGTGTGTGTGTGTGTGTGTGTGTGTGTGTGTGTGTGTGTGTGTGTGTGTGTGTGTGTGTGTGTGTGTGTGTGTGTGTGTGTGTGTGTGTGTGTGTGTGTGTGTGTGTGTGTGTGTGTGTGTGTGTGTGTGTGTGTGTGTGTGTGTGTACGTTTGTGCATGCGTGTGCGTATGTATTTGCGTGATTGAATTTTTGAATTCCAGGCACCATTTCACGTTTGCGGTAAATCATGTTGCCATGGTTACTTCATTGTAAGGCTGTGATGAGATACAAAGTCAAGCATCTAGTAGTAAAATAACACAAGAGAAAGTACATTTGCATAAGTTGTTGAAACTCTGAAGGAAGGTAATAAAAGAGGAACACGAAAAAGGTGATATTCACTTGCATTATACAAAAAAACATGAATATACATTTACTCGGCTGAACGCAATAATTGGAAAAAAGTTAAATAAAACTTTTGCATTGTCTATGGGAAACCTCTTCGTGCAGAGATTCAATCGTTCAAGTTTCCTGTCCCCTCTCACTCTAACGACTTGATTTCTATCTTCCTTCTCTTTATCTACTTGGTCTTCCTACCCATCTATCTCCTTCCAAACTTTCCCCCAACTTTCTACTCAGCCTTTCTTTGTCGTAGCCCATGTCTGTCTGCGCCAGTTTATATTTTTCCCTTCTTGATCTTTTCTTGTAAACCTTTCTTCCCGGCTGCCTGCTGACTGTCTCTTCATTTTGGTTTACAAACCCGTTTCTCTCTCTGTCTACCTCATGACCTTGTCTATTTGACTCCAGGCCTGAAGACAAATCTTGCCTCCTACTCCTTGTTTTGCTAATTTACCTGATTTCGCCCCTGCTTGCCCCCTCTGCCTTGCCCGTCTGCCCCAGGGCGTGGGGCCTACGCCCACACTGCCACGTCATCAGCTCTAGGTCACATAAAACTCAGTCGGCAAGGGCAGAAGTAGAATAGAAAAAGGAGGAGGAATTGGGTTAGGAAGAGTCAACGGGTTGGTGTGAAAGAAGACACTAGGAAATCTTTGGAAGACACGAAGGAAGGAAAAGCATATTGAAAGGAAGAGATAAAGAGGAAGAAGGAGAACGTGACCGTAGATAGTAAACAAGAGACAGAAGAAAAAGACGAAGAATAAAAAACAAACAAAAAAATCCCACCAAATATACATAAACAATGCACATATCATTCAGTCAGTCAATCACCTCATTAACCAATCAAACAGGCACTAATTCAACCATTCAAGTTATCAGTCAACCATTCACTCAGTCAATGGATCAATCAACCAATTACTCAGTCGGTCAATAAAACAATCAATCAAGTAATCAAACAATAAGTTGATCAATATTTCAATCAATCCATCAGTCAACCAGTATCCATCAGTCAGCCATTCACCCAATCAATCATTCAACAAAATAATCAACCAACCAACTATTCAGTAAATAAACCAAACAAACAATCAATTGCCCGTTTATTTATTTGGTTAAGCAGCCAATTAACCAAATATTCAACCAACCAATCAAATCAATCGGTCAATAGATGAGCCATTGTGTGTGACTCAGCATGGTCTTGAATATCGTGTTAGACTCGTGATCGACAGTCTAATACTCAGAGCTCGTACATTACCAATCTATGGATAATGCTGTGTGTGTGTGTTTGTGTGTGTGTGTGTGTGTGTGTGTGTGTGTGTGTGTGTGTGTGTGTGTGTGTGTGTGTGTGTGTGTGTGTGTGTGTGTGTGTGTGTGTGTGTGTGTGTGTGTGTGTGTGTGTGTGTGTGTGTGTGTGTGTGTGTGTGTGTGTGTGTGTGTGTGTGTGTGTGTGTGTGTGTGTGTGTGTGTGTGTGTGTTTGTATGTATGTATGTGTGTGTGATCGACAGCTATTTCCCTCCAGGAAGAGAGCTCATAGCTCATATATAAGCGATCTATGGATAATGCTCTGACCTTACACACACACACACACACACACACACACACACACACACACACACACACACACACACACACACACACACACACACACACACACACACACACACACACACACACACACACACACACACACACACACACACACACACACACACACACACACACACACACACACACACACACACACACACACACACACACACACACACACACACACACACACACACACACACACACACACACACACACACACACACACACACACACACACACACACACACACACACACACACACACAACTTCCCGTCCACGAGAGTTGAAGTAACGACCCACAGCGCAGTGATACTGAAATGATTTCAGCCCTGGGTAGGATTTGAACCCGAACCGCTGTAGTGGCAGCCAGCAACTCTACCACTGCGCCACGAGTCGCGGCGCGCGCGCGTGTGTGTGTGTGTTCGTGTGTGCGCGTCTAAGTGAATGTGTGTGCGTGTGTATGTGTGATATTCGTCATACTCTTGGATCATTTGTTATGTGTGTGTGTGTGTGTGTGTGTGTGTGTGTGTGTGTGTGTGTGTGTGTGTGTGTGTGTGTGTGTGTGTGTGTGTGTGTGTGTGTGTGTGTGTGTGTGTGTGTGTGTGTGTGTGTGTGTGTGTGTGTGTGTGTGTGTGTGTGTGTGTGTGTGTGTGTGTTTGCGCGCGTGTGTGCGTGTGTGCGCGTGTGCGCGTGTGTGTATATACGCGCATTTTTCATGTGTATATGTTTGTGTTTTGTATGCATGTGCTTGTTTGTTGCACTCGCACGCATGCGCATGTGCGGGCGTGAGCACGCTTGGGTGAGGGTGGTATGTGTAGAAAGGAGTGATGATGATGATCATCATCATCTGTACTCCTCCTTCTTCTCTTCCTCCTTCTTCTCTTCCTCCTTCTTCTCTTCTTCCTCTCTCTTTTCCTTTTCCAATTGTTTTTCGCACTTCTTCATTTCCTATTCCTCTTAGTCCTCTTTCTTCTTTTCCTCTTCCTTCTTCACTTCCTCCACGTTTTTAGTTTCGTGTTGTCATCTTGAAGAACACACGAGCTGTAGAAAGTGAGAAGCAAAATGGGTTAACGCCAGCAAAAGAGAGAGGGAGAGAGAGAGAGAGAGAGAGAGAGAGAGAGAGAGAGAGAGAGAGAGAGAGAGAGAGAGAGAGAGAGAGAGAGAGAGAGAGAGAGAGAGAGAGAGAGAGAGAGAGAGAGAGAGAGAGAGAGAGAGAGAGAGAGAGAGAGAGAGAGAGAGAGAGAGAGAGACAGAGACAGAGACAGAGACAGAGAGAGATAGAGAAAGATCGATAGATAGTTATAGATAGACAAATAGATAAACAGAGAGAGAGAGAGAGAGAGAGAGAGAGAGAGAGAGAGAGAGAGAGAGAGAGAGACAGAGAGAGAGAGAGAGAGAGAGGAAGAGGATGAGAGAAGGTAGAGAGAAAAAAACTCGTGGTGCAGAGGAACTTGATTTTCTTCATGGAAGAGGTACAGCACCAAAAAGGCAACCTAAGAATCACCGGTATGTTACAGAAGTGTAATTAACGAACGGTGTACGTTATTAAGATGAAAAACCATAAGGGCCGAGAACGGTTGTTGTGCATTCTGGGTGAGGAAGTCCGAAATCACACAAGTTTATTGGGAAAATAGAATAGAAAAGGAAAAATCTAGATCCGAATGGCGCAGAGGCGACGTTGCAGCCGCCACCACCGAGTGGGCAACCGTCAAGCACGGGGCAATGACCTCGCCGTCCACGTGGGGCGGTCCTTCGTGATGGAAACAAAAGGAACAAAAATCCATAACATAATGATAATACCAACAACAAATCTTATGTCTTCTATACCAATTTCAACACACACACACACACGTGCGCGCACACGCACACACACAGACACACACACACACACACACACACACACACACACACACACACACACACACACACACACACACACACACACACACACACACACACACACACACACACACACACACACACACACACACACACAAAGTCAAAGGCCCACCCACTCCCACCCATTTCATCACCACATACTCCATTCCCATTCACCACCCTTCCCTCCCTTTTTCTTCGCGTTTAAATCAGTAGTATTGTTTAATTATATACTTGTGCCCACACTACTCATACAGATATACCAACAAAGAGAAAAAAATTATGCGTTGATTATCGACGGCTACTAAGAAAAAATGACAATTAAGTAGCCATCAAAGTAGTCTTGCAACGTAATCAATACATCCAAACCTAAAAGTTTCACGACGTAGTAATGAGGCGTCAGAAAAGACATAGTAATGGAAATACGCAATTAGACTCGGGGTTAATGACAGCAGTACCGCGAGCTGGCTCGGCGAAAACGGCGTCCCATCCTCACTCAGCTTGCGAGGATTCCGCTAGGCCTAGAGCGGGAACTTCACAAGCAGAGGCCATTGACCTGCCATCAGTTCTCTGCGTTCGGTACACAGGGGAGAGAACAAGACTGAGCGAATAAGTATGGGGATAAATAAAAGAAGGGAGTGGAGGTGTGAGGAAGCTGGTGGAGAAGTACGTAGGGGTAGGTGAGGAGGGGGTGGGGGTTAGAGGCTGAAGTAGGTGGAGAGATGACCAAAGAGATGACGAAAGATACGGGTGGATCACACAGAAGAGAAAGGTGGGGTCAGAGAAAGGGAGAACACGAAGGTGAAGGAATGACGGAAAGAATGTATGGAGATGGGTAAGAAAGAGAATGGTTAAATAACATGAAGATAATAATAACAATAAAAAAGAAAGTGAGGAATCAGGAAGTTGATTAAACAAAAAATAAGAAAGAGAAAGCTACGAGGCAACTTTGACGTCTAACGAAGAAAACAACGTGAACATAAAAGAGGAGATAGGGAACAAATTAGATGGGACTGTGGTAGGGAGACGTACAGTGGGAACAATAAAGGAAGGCAAAGGAGGGAGAAAGGAGATGAACAATAAGTCAAGAGCAGCAGCGAATAATGGCGAAAACGGAAACAAAAAAATCGTTGAGACAAAAGAGGAACTAATTTGCAGCGGAGGACACTGTCCGATCGTGAACTCTTGGCCAGTCACCGACGCTTTGGATACTTCTGCGCCGGGTGATACTCTCCCCCCCTTGCTTTCCGGTTGCTTCCAGGTTCCAGGCTATTCAGTTCTTTGCTCTTCTCCTTGTCTCCTACGGCAGTCAACGAATTTATTTTCTTCATCAACTTCTTCTGTAAAGAAGGCCACAATTGTTTTTTTTGTTTTTTTTTGGTTGCCGGCAGCGATGGGGGTTTTCGAAGAGATATATGAATGGGGGGTTGTATTTACTAATGAGAAATAGATAATAAACAAGGAGGATCAAATCAATATATTGCATAAACAGCAAGAAAAACCTTGGGCCCTTCACTGCGCAGTAGGTTTACTTCAGATAAATGTGGCTTCCTAGAGGAGGCAAGAATAAATATATAAGGAATACTAACAATGAAGAAGTCAGCAGAGATAGGCCAACCCTTTTACTGCACAGGAGGACTCCCCAAGCTAGATACAATTGCCTAGCGATGGCCAAAACAATTGTAGAAGTCGTGAATAGCAGTGAAAAGCTTACGCGAGCTGCCGATGACCTGCCTCCACGCTGGAAGGAGTACGAGGAGGAGGAGAAGGAGGGGTGGAAGAGGAGGGGTGGGAGGAGGAGAAGGAGGAGGAAGTCGAAATGAAGTTGCGCGGAGGAAGAAGGCCAGAGAGAAAAGCAGGCGAAGAGAGAGAGAGAGAGAGAGAGAGAGAGAGAGAGAGAGAGAGAGAGA
>NC_134789.1:49362287-49364787 GCF_046742065.1 Oratosquilla oratoria
TAACACTCTGGCTATTATTAGTACTAGCTCATGTACACAACCACGCTTAGGTTTTTATCTAATTAGAGACCCGATGAGTGAAAGCATTTAGAAAGAGTAATAATGTGATTCACAAAAATCAGTTGTTGTTTTTTAGACCTCCCGTCAAGTCTTTAATGGACTGGTTAGATAACTGTATGTATACAAACCAAAGAAACGCTAGTATTTCTATATTTCCTCATATAGTCAGAGAAATCATTCATCTGTCTATGCATCTATCTGTCTGTTTGTCTCTCTGTCTATCGACATATTGACCTGAACTTACCGACTTGTCAACCTACCGACCTGTCGACCTGTCAATTTATTGACTAACTGACCTATTGACTTTTCTACTTATCTACATATATACCTACATGTCTACATATGATACTTACATATTCACAAATCTACACGTCTACATATCCATATATATACATATCTGAATATCTACATATCAAATCTATTTTTATCTTTTGCACCTTTGTCCCTATATTCCTCTGGATTATCGTGCGATTTAAAAAATGAAAGTAGTATATGTCTGTATGGCTTATTGCCGTCACTGTTTCATGGTATATCGTTGAAAAGAGCTCTGAATCCAATTAATTTAAGTTCACGTATTTAATACACTACTAGAAAACAGTAGAAATAAAAAGGCTAACTGAAATATGGTTCTAAAAATAAATCCATAACTTTATATTCGATTTAAGATGCTAAAAACACTGTATATATACGAGTTATATATACATATGTATATATATATATATATGTAAATATATGTATATATGTAAATATATGTATACATATATATATATATGTATATATACATATATATATATATATATATACTATATATATGTATATATATATATATATATATATATATATATATATATATATACACATATACAAAACCTTCACAATAGGATATAATACTTTCTGGCTTTACCCACAATTAGATATAGAAAGTGGCTTCCAGCAAAAGGCCCCTAGCCCGTCAATTTTTGCCTATGTGTTTAGATAGCCAAAGCAAGTGGTCATCACTGGAAGCTAATTTGGAAAGCTATACAAAGCAACAATATTGATATTAGTCACCGGTGCCAGTATTTGCCTCCCTAATTTTAATTAGGCTATGGACCAGGCTTTCCTGCATTAAACAACACTAATGAATGATTACTGAGCGAACAAACACTTTTTTCCGCTTTAGTATGATAAATTAACACTTTTCGAACGGCGTGGCTCTTATTCTTTTACCTTCCAACTCCGCTAAGCGATTTTATTTATCATTATCGTGGTTTACCGGTGGTAATGAGCCTTCAGGCAGTCACACTGAATCCTGTCCGTACTTTTTCTATTATTATATTTTCTTTATTGTAGTTTGTGTATTTCTGACACTATCGTGTGAAACGTTTTCATTCATTGTGATTGTTTGTTTGTTTATTTGTTTTTTCGTGTGTGTGTGTGTGTGTGTGTGTGTGTGTGTGTGTGTGTGTGTGTGTGTGTGTGTGTGTGTGTGTGTGTGTGTGTGTGTGTGCGCCCCAGGCTATTCTATGTGTTAATAATCTTTTCAACACAATAGCGCAACACTTATTTAATTCGTATTTTCGTCATGTGAATCCACTCAGTCATAAGAATTCCGAGAAGGACTGAGGTGTTTAAGTAAAATTTCATTGTGTTCAGCACCAGATCATATCGTTCGGATCAGGAAATCCTCCTTAGGATACGAACATCTTGTCCTCATTTGAACGAAATCGAAGGCGAATCGTATTGAAGGTACTATTGGCCGTACTACCCCTGGCGAAAGCTTTTTTCCATAAGAAAGTAGAATTTTGCCTGATTTTCTGTTTTACCGGTATATCTAAAAAATCTTCAGATCATTTTCGTAAATGTAGCCAATGGGGTTAGTAAAATTCTACTCTCTAATGGAAGAACGCTTTTGCCAGGGCTGGCAACAGTACAATCCTAATTTAGACACCATTTACCCACTTCAACTAGGTCCTTGACTTCAACGGAATATAATAGTCAGGCCTTAAGAACATAAGAACAACATATGAATGGAGTTGACTGCAAGAGACCATAAGGCCTATGCTAGTCAGTTCCATGCCTCTTACCACCTTTTATTCTCATCCATACAGTTATCTAAGCTTCTCAACAACCAAGAGTTTCAGCGATCTCTAAATGTTTACTAAGTCTATTCCATTCGTTAACCATTCTGTTGGTAAATCAGTTCTTGTCTATTTCGTTCTTGAACCTAAAATTGTCCAAGTTAGAGAAAGAACAAAATCTCCAAAAGGAGTTCATCGTAAGAAAATGACAAACTGAGATATCATCAGCCCTTTCCGATGAAATTGTTACTTTGATGGTTTTGGTCCTGGAAGCTCGTTTCAGGAAGGTCAAAAATCTTTATCGTTTAAACCTTTCCTGCTGAGCGGCTCCTCCTCTGATTTGGATATGTACAGCGTCAATTGATTTTATTCAGCTGAAA
>NC_134789.1:49384787-49392464 GCF_046742065.1 Oratosquilla oratoria
ACTACTACTACTACTACTACTACTACTACTACTACTACTACTACTACTACTACTACCACCACCACCACCACTACTACTACTACTACTACTACTACTACTACTACTACTACTACTACTACTACTACTACTACTACTACTACTACTACTACTACTACTACTACTACTACTACTACTACCACTACTACTACTGCTGCTTCTGCTGCTACGAAAGATAACAATAATAATACGACTACTACTACTGTTACCACTAAAATCACTACAATTTTTTTCATGGCCCTCAACTATCTCCCTTCCCAGATAATATTCCTTTTAACGCCTTTATAAACTCTCTACATTCATATACCCCGTTGTATTGTACTGCTCTTGATAATGGCTGCCTCATAGTTAATGCTACTAACTGTAGTTTATTCCACTGCTATTTTTTTTTTCACCTTAGTCCCTTTTGCGTGACATTTTAACTTTTGTTCTGCCTATCGCAAGGCTACTCTGTTCATATCCGTTACACCCATTTTGTAGCAAACATGTTGATTCCTATCTCGACTGAGCCCTCCGTTACCAAATTACATTTATCATTGTGACTGCCACCAGACTATTCTATTCGTCCTAGGGGTACTGCTTGGGCAGCAAAGAGATTATTTCTTTGTTCCTTGTGTTAGCTCGTGTGGAACTTTCGTGATGGTATGCGGTCACTGGATTCAATATTTTGATAAAAGAAACATCTCGTTCAGGTCTTCAGAATCTTTAAGGACGGACATCCAGCTCCTTCTCTTTACAGATACTACATGTCTGCTGAATGAAATATCCACTAACATGAAATTATTTATCTATCTATGTACCAAAAGCTTTTTTCCCCCTTATAAAAGAGGAAGCCAAATTAAAGGCACGTACCTGTGTCCCCCATTGAGCTCCCAACCACCACCCTTTCCTAACATTCATCTCAGCTCCTCCTGGATGACGAGTCATCCCTGTATCCCGCTCACTGCCCTGGGTCAGAAGCAATGTAGCAAGACAGCACATTCAGAGCAAGGACCTCTAATTCAGGCTAACCTCGTTGATCTTCTCTACAAATGAACTGAAAACTTAAGAAAAGACTATCATAAAAAGAAGGGGTAGATAACACACACACACACACACACACACACACACACACACACACACACACACACACACACACACACACACACACACACACACACACACACACACACACACACACACACACACACACACACACACACACACACACACACACACACACACACACACACACACACACACACATATATATATATATATATATAAATATATAAATATATATATATATATATATATATATATATATATATGAGAGAGTGATAGGTGGGGAAGGGTAAACGAAGATGGGCTAAGAATACATTTATTGTTCTTAACGTTTCGGTTATTATAACCTTCCTCAGAGAACTTGTTACAGAACATCTTGGTCACAACATTTATACCCGTAGTGGGGGAACTTGTGAAGCTTCGAGTTCCCCCACTTCGTAGTTCCCCCACTACGGGTATAAATGTTGTTGACCAAGATGTTCTGTAACAAGTTCTCTGAGGAAGGTTAAAATAACCGAAACGTAAGACCAATGCATGTATTCTTAGCCCATCTGCGGTTACCCTTCCCCACCTATCACTCGCTCATTTGTCTTAAAGCAATTTATCATCATATATGTATATATATATATATGATATATATATAATATATATATATATATATATATATATATATATATACGTATGTTTGTAAGTTTGCTGAAAACCACTATAAAACCAAGAGACGTAGACCAAACGTTTTGTCTTTATTAACATCTACAGGAAAAAGAGACTTTTTACAAAAGACAACCAGAATAAAGAAGAAAAAGCAAAGAGAGAAGGAAAGGAAGAACGGAGGACAATGACCTCACTCAGCTCAAGTCGAAACAACGACCCAGGTTCACCTTCGAATCTCCGTAGTTTGCTGATTTATTAAAGAAAATCATTGGTGAAAAAATAGTATAACTCCTACAATCCTACCTAATAACATTTTATGTATGAATACATGTACTTATGCATGTGTGTATGCATGTATTTATGAATGCATGTATTTATGTATATTTGTATGCATGTATGCATGTATGTATGTATGTATGTATGTATGTATGTATGTATGTATGTATGTATGTATGTATGTATGTATGTATGTATGTATGTATGTATGTATGTATGTATGTATGTATGTATATTTATGTATGTATGTATGTATGTATGTATGTATGTATGTATGTATGTATGTATGTATGTATGTATGTATGTATATATGTACGTTTGTATGTAAGTATGTATGTATCGGTATGTATGTAGTTATGTATGTATTTATGTATGTATGTATGTATGTATGTATGTATGTATGTATGTATGTATGTATGTATGTATGTATGTATGTATGTATGTATGTATGTATGTATGTATGTATGTATGTATGTATGTATGTACGTTTGTATGTATATATGTATGTAAGTATGCATGTACCGGTATGTATGTATGTATGTATGTATGTATGTATGTATGTATGTATGTATGTATGTATGTATGTATGTATGTATGTATGTATGTATGTACCTATATATGTATATATTTAAAAATACATGCATATGTAAGAATTAATAGACATTTGTATGGACTTATATATACAGTGTATATACGTCTATGTGTATGGGTGTATTTGTATATATTTATATACATATATATTCATGTATGAGGGTGTGCGTAATCGTGTGTGGGAAAAATTGTCAAGTCGTGCGAAGAACGAAATCTACGAAAGGATTAATCCAATATATTTTATTCCTCATATATAGATAAATATGTGCCATTCTTCATATCATAATCGGTATCAAGAATAGCAGCAAATGTAACTATGAATGACGACACAGCTTAATGAAATCGTGTAACTGTTACAATGAAGATACTTTTTTTTTTTTTAAGAAGAATAGAATCCTCAATTTATACCATGTTGAAAGGGGTGACGTCTAACCACAGCCCCTATGTTTACCAGACAACCGCAAACTATCCGTTCACGCCAGCAGATGTCATGTCTCGCATGTTGTCCTTCGATCATCACGGATATCACTGTGATTACGGAATTTCCTAATGTATTCGTACTCTAGAGCTATTTTGACCATACTCGTGGGACTCTGAGAGTCATGTATCCGCGTCCCCAAAATATAAAGACCCATATTATTTCTTTATTTCTTTTTCCTTATCATCTACCCTCGTTGTGGACTGATAGTTTACCTGTCAGTACGCTTGACCGAGTGGTATAGAACGTTGCCACTTGTGACGATGGTGATGGCAGTTCGAACCCTGCTGCCAACAAGTTTGACCAAGTGCATGGTTCTTTAAGTTCCACGCTATAAAGTCCTCTTTATTGGGATAGTTCGTGATGTTAATCCAAGTCATCGTCGTCGTCGTTGTCGTCATCGAGCTTTATCATTGTAAGTCTATGTAATTCATCTTTGACCTTTTTTCTAAAAATTGAAAAGATAATATACACACACACACACACACACACACACACACACACACACACACACACACACACACACATATATATATATATATATATATATATATATATATATATATATATATATATATATATTTATATATATATACATATATATATATATATATATATATATATATAAAACTACAGGCCTATAAGTTTGATTTCAATCGCAGAAAAAATGATGGAAACTATCATCAGAGATGCTATCGAACATAATTTAGAAGGTAACTGTTTGATGAATTATAGCCAGCATGGTTTCAGACGGAAACGTTCTTGCGTGACTAACTTACTCGAATTCTACAACACAGTTATCTCGAATTATGACAAAAGAAACAAAATAGATTTAATATATCTAGACTTTGCAAAAGCTTTTGATACCGTCTCCCACGAAAGACAAATTACTAAATTAGCTTCACACGGAATAAGTGGTAGCCTAGTTGGACTAGTAATTGGTTGAACGATCGAAAACAGAGAGTTGTTTTAAATGGAAAAACTTCTGAATGGAAAAATGTTACTAGTGGAGTTCCTCAGGGTTCTGTTCCTGGGCTACTTCTATCCATAGTATATATAAATGATATAGACCATGGACTAAAATCTACTGTTTCCAAATTTGCTGATGATACAAAACTGTACGGAATGGCAAATGATCACTTAAACCGATTAGATATTCGAGAAGATTTAGATCAACTAAAGCAATAGTTTGAAAAGTGGCTAATGAAATTTAACACAAGTAAATGCAAGGTAATGCACATAGGTAAAAATAACAATAAGTACGATTACAAGTTATTTGGAAATTCGTTAACAAAAGTGGATAGTGAAAAGGATCTCGGCGTAATTATCATTAACGATCTCAAATCATCCAAGCAGTATATCTCTGCCTCTGAGAAAGCAAATAAGATTGTTGGACTGATTGCGCGATCTTTTGATTTCAAAAGTCCATCACTCATTAACAAGCTATATAAATCGTTAGTTCGTCCACATTTGGAATATGATATTTCCGTATAGTCACCGAATCTCATTAAAGACATTGACAGATTAGAAAAAGTACAACGGCGAGCCACAAAACCGAATCCAAATATCAAAAATAAATCATACGAACATCAACTAAAACATATGAATCTGTTTTCCCTAAAAAAGCGTAGACTCAGAGGTGACTTGATATCAGGTTCCTTTAAGATTCTAAAGGGAATTGACATACCATGTTTAAAGATGACAAAGTTTTCACATTGAAATGGAGAATTCCGACAAGAAACAATGGTCCTCAAACTGGTCCGGAAATAAGATTTAATATTGGAAGTGGGTAGAAACAAACTTCGCCAGCCGTGTAATTAATGAATAGAATAAACTTCATTCTTGTTCAGAGGCAGAGGGCAATGTAAGTTTCCCAGTTTCGAAGCTTTAAGAATCATTTAGATAAACACCTAAGCAAGATGCTATAATGACCATCATTTATTTTATATTATTTGTTTATTTGGTTTATTATCATTTGTCCGTTTGTTTATTATTATTTACTTGCTTCTCATTTATTATTAGTTATATGTCAATTTATTATTATTTACTATTTACCTGTTTGTTTATTATTTAACTATACCTGTGTATTTATCTATATATTTCATTTATTATTTACACTAATATATCTTTTTTATTCATTTATTTATTTATCCTTGTTAGAATTGTTCACGCCGACCTAGATATGGACCAAAAGGTCTCCTGTCGGCATGCTCCGCCTTTGCAATCCTTTGTAATGCATATATATATATATACATATATATACATACATATATATATATATATTTATATATATATATATATATATATGTATATATATATATTTATATACACATATAAATATATATATATATATATATGTGGGTGTGTGTGTGTGTGTGTGTGTGTGTGTATGTATATATATATGCATTTCTTATTGAATAACAGCAAATTGGGCGTTAGACATCTTCTTATTGAGACTTTCTATATATATATATTTTTAATAACTTTTCTCTCTGAAGGAGGGAGAGGGTATACAATATTTCCAAACAAGTCCATGACTGGGTAGGAAAACTAACATTTTACGACGTTTCGCCTATGCATTAGGCATCTTCTGGTAATTTATTGAGAAAAGCTACATACTAATATATTACAAAGATAGATACATTGTATATATATGCGTACATATATATATATATATATATATATATATATATATAACAGTATATATATATATATATAAATATACAGTAATATATATATATAAAATATATATATATATATATATTATATATATATACAGTATATAAATATATATATATATATATATATACTGTATATATATGTGAACATTTTTAGAAAGCGGAGCTTCTAAAAATGGGCACAGGGTTCGTATCCCATGGTGGAGCTTTCTTAAAAATGTGTCACAAAACTAGGGGTTCGTATCCCAGGGTGGAGCTTCTTAAAAATGATCACCAGTGTTTCGTAATCCCCAATTTCGAAGCTTCTATAAAAATGTTCACAGGGTTAGTATCCCATGGCGGAGCTTCCTAAAAAGGTTCAATCTGTCCTTAAAACATAATCCCATATAATATATTATATATATATATATATGATATATATATATATATATATATATATATATATTGTGAGGTGATAAGTTTCAATCTTCGTGTATGTATTTGTCTAACAGATGATATATCTAAAATTGAAAAAATAAGGCCTCACATTTCTAATGAAACAAGTCTCCAGGAAGGAATGGCACAAACGGGAGGATTTGGAGACGATTTGCAAGCGAATATGAACCACACGTGAACCGTCCGATGAAACAGCAGAGGACGTTTGTTATGCAACATTGCAGAGTGATTAGAACAATTTGTTCTCAGGTAAACAAAAACAGTTTTTACATGCTCGACAGCCTTAAGGCATGGGGAATAGCTGAATGTGCTATCACAGCTTGCAATGCAATATAACATTTTATGATATCTTTTGAAATCATTTTATACTGTATGACATATACTAAATAATGTATATTGCGATTGAATAATCCATATTAAATGAAATTATATCACAAAACGAGACATGAGCAGATAAGTATCCCTGAGGCAGCAGGTACAGAACATTATAATAATTTTGACTTATATATCACGACCACTCGTGAGTAGTTCAAAGCTTACTCATATGTGGGGTTTTCACTCTTTGTGTGGAAGTGGTTAAAGAAAAGAAGTGGAATTAGGCAGGTAAGTCAACACGAACGAATGATGAGCAATGAAGCAGGTGTGTTACTGAGTGGATGCCGCGAGATGGGAAGCGTGCAAGGGGAAGACCAGGTAGAAGGTGGAGGGACGAGATAGAGAAGTTTGTGTGAATGACGTGACGGAAACTGATGCAGTCGTCCCAGTCATGGAATGGTATGAAAGAAGGCTTTGTTCAGCAATGGACTCAGGATGGTTGATTGATTGACTGATTGAGGCAAAAGAACACTTTTGACAATTCAGACTTAATTGTGTGGAATGGTTGTTGCATAAAGGGTAGGTAAACCGATTGAAATATATATATATATATATATATATATATATATATATATATATTTATATACATATATATATATATATATATATTCATATATATATATAATATATTCATAGATGATATATATAATGTATATATATATATATATATAATACCTGTGTGATGTGTGTGTGTAGTGTGTGTGTGTGTGTGTGTGTGTGTGTGTGTGTGTGTGTGTGTGTGTGTGTGTGTGTGTGTGTGTGTGTGTGTGTGTGTGTGTGTGTGTGTGTGTGTGTGTGTGTGTGTGTCTGTGTGTGTGTGTGTGTGAAAATAATTTGTTGACTAATGAATGCTATAACCTGGAATTTCTTGGGTTCATAAGATTCATGATCAATCACTGGTTCCTCAAGAAGCATGTGTACATACAAATTTAGGTCATCTAAGTAGAGAATCAGTTTTACCATTACCAAAGCTGAGAATAAAAAAAATTATATGAAATAAAAAAAATTGTAATGACGCGGATATCCTATGATAACAAGGTGGATGAGTTAAGAGTAAAATATAAGAATGTAGCCGGTGTAGACTACAGTGAGAAGAAAAAAAAGTGTTGG
>NC_134789.1:49392964-49395464 GCF_046742065.1 Oratosquilla oratoria
CTAGCCAAATTACCCGCGCATTGCTGCGAGTTCGTGAATAGTCCCTAACCTAACCATATCTCACCTAACTTTAACCTTTAACCCTAACCAAAATATTTCTTAAATGAAACATAGCTTTAAACACTCCCCCTCCCAGGTGTGACACCACCCCCCAGAAGTTTGGGAAACCCTAATTTGAAAATACATGCATATACAAACACAAATATCATATGTACACATTCTTTTGCGTGCGTGTGTATGTGCATGTGCATGTGTGGATTGACAATGAAGAAATATATCTAGTTTATTTATCTTCAGAATATATATGGTTATATGGGGTTTATCTGCAAAAACCTAGGAGTTTGTGAATAATTTCCACCCGCAGTAAAATTAAACAAAAATAACCAATGTTTTAATATTTGGTAAAAATTATACAATAATTTTACATTTACAT
Organism: Oratosquilla oratoria; assembly: GCF_046742065.1. Lineage (NCBI taxonomy): Eukaryota > Metazoa > Arthropoda > Malacostraca > Stomatopoda > Squillidae > Oratosquilla > Oratosquilla oratoria. Next base: position 49,393,398 of record NC_134789.1, read on the forward strand.
GCTTTCTTCCCACAAAAGCTATCAAGGTTTGTGGCAACATTAATTTCACAAATATAAATAATATTTATGAACACATACAATGGTTTGTTTAATCATATTAATTCTTATGTCACAAAAATGCTACTTAAGTTAAGGGGACACTACAGTAGTGGCGTGTTACCACACCATAAACCACCTAACTTTAGCCCTTCACCCTAACCATTTTTTTTTTTTTAATGAAATATAGTTATCCAAGTACCTGGAGTGATAGGGTATCAGAATATATATGGTTATGGGGGTCTATATACAAAACAGGAGGAAAGCTGTTAAGAGCATGCAAGAGTTTTTACGAGAGTACTACAGCCTATGTTAGAATTAGAAATGGAGAGAGTGAGTGTTTTGAGGTAAAGGTGGGACTTCGCCAGGGATGTATTATATCGTCTTGGCTGTTCAATTTATACATGAATAGGGTTGTGCGAGAAGTAAATGGGCTGGAGATTGGAGATACTTAAAGAAAATGGAGAAAAATGTGAGAAAAGCCAGTTGTTGTTTGCTGACGACACTCCGCTTGTAGCAGGATCAGAGGAGGGATTAAGGAAGCTAGTGACGGAGCTTGGGATGCTGTGCGAAAGAAGAAAGTTGAAGATAAATGTGAGTAAAAACACCAGACGATTCCATTCACGTCAGGCAAAGATCTTGCTGAGGAAGGGGTCCCTTATCTGTATGTAATTGCCTGCCGGATGTGATTGATTAAAGAAAACGCAGAAAATTGATTAATCAAGAAAGTTTCATACTTGATTTTAATCTTTTCTTTATACAGGGGGTTACCCCCCCCCCCTTCTTAGTAAGATAGCCTGGAAGCAGCTGGACTGAACGATCAAAGTCGTAAAATACAACGAAAGAGTTGAAATTGTTGGCTGACCCTTTTTCTATGACGATGAACTTCAAGGATTTTGTAATTGCTAAAATAAGAAAACCGTCCTGTGAGACTCAGTTAAGGCCAGTTACCTTCAGTATCATTCGTGAACGTCAACTCCGGCTTTATGGGCATCATGTGGCACGTTTCCCTGATGTTGATCCTATTCAGCGCAGTCTCCACAAAAGACAACCCTTGATGGAGGAGAAGACGAAGGGGACGCCCCCACAGAAGTCATGGTTGGGGCAAAGTTAACCGAACCTGTCGTGAGTCGTTTTGAGTGGGATGGAAGGGTGTCTACATGGGATCTTAGCCAGAGAGACCTCGGCGACTGGCGCCGATGTAAGACTGAAGCAACGAGCTCCCTGGCGTATACCCTTAATTGATAATGATAAAATGAGAGAACCTTATTAAACTCATGGATAAGAATCAATGTAATAGATACAATTAGTATGAATAGTGGTAAAAATATACAAAGTATAAACAATAATTGAAAGTATCTTATTCATGTGAGATTTTCGGATTACATTATGCTAAGTGATCTCAACAAGAAAACTCTTAAAGAGTAGGTACAAAGATAATTACGAATAAATCCATCGTAGTGTTCATCTTTGAATTTCTAATTAAAGCAATTATAACCAGTAGTGAGAATCTTCATTAGTTGATTAGTGTAACCATTTAATCTAAATGCTAAAAATGTCTGATCATAAAAACGAGGTAAAAAACATATTCAATTAGTTGGAAAATGTTTGGTAGATACAGAAGCGTCATCATAAGCTTTCTATCCGTATAACCAGATTTCACTACAAGTACATAATTCCAGTTACACTATAACCGATAGATCTAAAATTTGAAATCGGCCAAAGAAATGGAGACAAAGCTAAGAAGTGAGCAAAGGACAATAGAGAGTAACAGAAATAATAGAGAATAATGCTGAGAGTAACGCCAAAAGACAGGAGGATGACAAGTTTGGTAAGAGGACGCTGAACTGAAAGATTTTGTGGAATTGATAACGGAGAGGAAATAGGATTGGGTAGCAAAACTTATGAGAGAGGAAACTAGCAGAGTGACCAAGTGAACTGCTGAACGGACGCCTCAAGATAGAAAGCATGGACGAGGAAAACCGGGCAGAGGGTGGAGAAATAATGTAAGGAATTTTGCAGGAGTGACGT
>NC_134789.1:49402964-49417964 GCF_046742065.1 Oratosquilla oratoria
ATCTGATCCACGCAGCTACTCCCTCTGTTCCTCTCCTTAACCTCTCAATCAAGACCCTCCCATAAGCCATTCTAACTACATTTAACAAACTGATCCCTCTGAAACTACCACACTCACATTTGTCCCCTTTTCCTTTGTAAAGTGGAATTATACAGGCACTCCTCCAGTCCTCCGGCACTCTAACCTCTTTTAGATAAGCAATAAAGTCACAAGTCAGTCCACAATCACTGTACTTCCCTTTTTCTTTTTTTAGACATTCTGCATGACACCCATCCAACCAAGGTGCCTTACCTACTTTCATCATCTTAACAATTGCCTTCACCTCATCTTTACTTATTTCCCCTCCATTTTCCTCACTCATCAATGTCATTTTCTTAGCACTACCCACTGTAACTACCTTTCTCCTTCACATTTAGCAAATTCCTGAAATACTTTGCCCATATTCCTCTTACTGCCTTAACTTCCATTATCATCTCTCCATCTCCACCTTTTATAGAAATAATGATAATGATAATAATGAACATGATAAATATAATTATAACATAAAAATGATAGTAATATTGATGATAATGATGATGATGATAGTAATAATAATAATAATAATAATAATAATAATAATAATAATAATAATAATAATAATAATAATAATAATAATAATAATAATAATAATAATAATAATAATAATAATAATGATAATAATGATGATAATAATGATAATAATAATGATAATAATGATAATAATAATGATAATAATAATAATAATAATAATAATAATAATAATAATAATAATAATAATAATAATAATAATAATAATAATAATGATAATGATAATAATTAAGAATAATAATAATGATAATGATAATAATAATAAAATAATAATAATAATAATAATAACAATAATAATAATAATAAAATAATAATAATAATAATAATAATAATAATAATAATAATAATAATAATAATAATAATAATAATAATAATAATAATAATAATAATAATAATAGTAATAATAATGATAATTAATAGTAATAATAATAATAATAATAATAATAATATATATAATAATATAATAATAATAATAATAACATACATATATATACATATATATATATATATATATTTATATATATATACTCACACATAAATTTATACATATATTTATCTATTGTTAGTATATTAAGGAGATGCCATTTCTTTAGTTACAGTAATATCTTTGACGTAGGTGATGCTACAGTATTAAATGATTCTTGTCCCACTTGAAGTTGATAAATCACTCTATTCTTGCCTATATTGCCTGTTCATTTTAATGGAACCTCCTGTCTTAGCAAGAAAATACTTCAAATGTAGGAATCTAAAAATTAATCTACATTAATGTTGTTAGGAACAGACTAAGTTCGTTTATAAAAAGAACGAGGTGTTTTGTCGATGTAGTTGCTTCAGCCGATGGTGTGAGAGATTCATTGCAGATGCATTCCATAAAAGTCTTCGAGGCCTAAAGCTTTAGGCCTGAGATGAGCGTTTGATACTGTCTCAGGCCAATGTTGTTAAAGAACATTATCATTCTGAATGGGTTGTGAATGACGACTTAATTTACGTTTCAGGGACGTAGGTCATGTTGATAATGAGTGACTCAGAATGGGAAACAGCTATGTATTTCATGATGGAAATAATAAGATAATAAAATATAGTTCTTTTTAGATGCTTTAGCAATGGAGGCCGAGAAAGGGAGGGGACTATGTTGCGTTGATGTGGGTGGCAAGTCGTGTACCTATACATATGTCCCTTATCTACACGAGACATGTATCCGTGGGTGGACAGCAGGGGTTGACAAATGCATTTGTTGTGAGGATTGATGTAGCCCATCTTGGGGGGTATGTGGGTGTGGAGTCCATCTGATGCATATGAGTACTGAGGACAGATGACTATGACCTTTATTTCATCTACTCCCAAGTACTAAAATCGTGAGCGAGACGAGGGAGAAGTTGCCTACGTGATTGCTTGCATTTCCTTATGCCTTGGTAAGCAATGCCACCCCAGGAAAGTGATTCTCAATGGACTTGGATCACGTGCTGTAGCTGTGGTCGAGAGCTACATACGGTGTTTCTTTGCGCGCGCATGTGTGTGTGTAGACATGTACGCATCTAATATAATGTCTTCGCATGTCTAAGTATGCAACTTGTGTTCCTTCGTCGTGGGCGATAGCTGTGAAAATCTACATATTTGATGCATAAATGTATCCCTCATGGCGCCACTGTGACCATGCAACGCCGCGTACATAAACTGACAAAACAAATAAGTAATTAATGAATTAACCGCTCAGGAATCAGTCAGTCAACGAATAAGGAAAAATGTATCCTAACCTACTTAAACATACGTTCACACTTCTCTCCTTTCAGAAACCTCTCGCTTCCAATCCTGCTTCTCCCATTTCTTCTCCTCCTTGAAATCTTATCCCCTGTTCTTCCTGTTTTATCACCCTCTGTCCCCCAACTCCTCCTGTTCATCCTCTTCTTCTTTCTCCATCTTCTTCCTCCTTCTTCTCTTCTCTATCTCTTCTTACTTGTATCCTCGTGTTCCTCCTGTTTTATCACCCTTTGTCCCCCAACCCCTGTTCCTCCTCTTCTTCTTTCTCCATCTTCTTCCTCCTCCTTCTCTTCTCTATCTCTTCTTACTTGTACCCTCCTGTTCCTCCTTTTCTTCCTTCTCTTTTTCTTCTTGCTTCTGTTTCACCTTTTTCTTTTTTTCCACCTTTCTTCTCCGTCTTCATCCTCATTTTACTCTTTCCCTTCTCGTCCTTCTCCCCTTTCTCCGTCTTCCTTCTCTTTCTCCTATTCTTTCTCTTCTTTTACTCCTCATTCTAGTCCTCCTCTTCCTTGTAAAACTAATCTTCATCCTCCTTTGCTTAGCTTCATCTGCGACATCCTCATCCTCATTCTCACTCTTTTCTTTCTCCTTCTCATTATCAGCCCATCTCGCGCCAAAAACATCAACCATACCACGTCATATCCTTCCCACCTAATCACGCCACCTTCATCACACCATACACATTATCCTCTTGTCAACCTCACCACCTAATTACTTGTTCATCCACCTACCTACCAGTCTCACTATCTTCATCAGCTCTACATTTCGTTCGTATCACTACACCGTTTCACTTATAGCTTCACCACTTGAGCTTCTTTCGGTCCTTGAAACATGGCACGGTCATTATAAAAGAGAAGAAACAAAAGATTTGGAAGAGGGGAAGTTGCTGGACTCGAAAGAGGGTTGTTATGTGTTTCAAATTTGATGATTTTTTTTACTCAAGAATGATTGGGGGGCTTCAGGAGAGAAAAGGGCGGGTGGACTCTGCACATCTGGACCTGGAGAATGCTTTTGACAGGATACAATATATAGGACAAGTTAAAGAAAGTCAACTGGAATGTCTGAAAGGCTTTGTGGAAAACAGATTAATGAGGGTAACTGTAAAGGATAAGACGTCAGACTGGATGTAAGCAACTAATGGGGTCCCACAGTGTTTTGGATTGGCACCAGTAATCGCCTCCATCTATTTGAAAGATGTCAGTAGTACGTGGCAGGGTAATCACTAAACGTCGATTTGACACCATCAAAATTGAAATCTAAGTCATCCCACTTTTCCAAATCATTGGATATGTGGATCCAGAGATTAGCATACTTAAGCTTATTCTTAGCGGTTATGTGCTGAATCATTACCGACGCTGCTTTCAATTAAATTGACGTTTATTTACCCTTGAATGTTCCTCAGAATGCCTCCTCTCGCTTATCTTAGGCAGAACACCGAAATTCAGGCAGGGACTGCAAACATGGATGTATGAACCACCATAGAAAGCCAACGAATAATGACAAATGTATGTATGTATGTCACACCCTTCACTGGAACGACTACATTACTTTTTTATAAGTGGGCTTAAAGCGTTTCAGCCCTTTCTTTACTGTATCAACTTGACTCCTTTGTTACTTACATAACATCTTGCAATCTCGTGTCACGTTCCTATCACACGAACAGCACAGTGGGTCACCCCTGCGTCATCCCGTTCGTCACCACGCCCGTCCATTCCAGCCATGGCGTGGTGACGGGAAGACGGGACGGCTCGGTCAGACAGCCTGGAGAACGAAAAGAACAATTCACCACAAGCGTCCGTCAGCTCGTCAGTGAACTACATCACTCGCCGTTAATCCCTTCCAAGTGGGAGACAAGTTTCCTTCTATCATGGCACCCGCCAGACTATCCTATTTACTTCCGTGGTACCCTTTAGTAATAACGGGGGTAATTAGATTTCCCTTTGTCGTGGTAGCACTTTACCTCAATCTGACTGCCGCCAGGCTACTTCATTCCTTTCCATAGTACCCTTCTCTGTAGTGAAGATGTTGACCACCTCACCATGACATCATCGCTACTTTAACAAAACAAGAGCCTCGCGTCACACTACCATGACTTGCTAAAAAAAAAAAATCACCTACGTATTACGTTCTCTTTCTGGACAACGTCACCTCTCTGTCACGTAGCCAGGCCTCTGTACCTTTCTGTCACGTCTCGTCGTCCCGTCATCCGTACATGAAATCACTTTCCAGACATGTCATTCCGTGCCTCTTATCTCTAAGAACAACGTATAACTCACACGGCCTGTGATGCAAAAATGTGAATATCACAAAAACCAAGAAAAACAAATCATCACTAACCTTTTAGCATTTCAATCTTGTCCTTTCATCACGCATCCAGTCTCTTATCACCATAACTTCCTCAGTTCTCATAAGCCTCCCTCTAGGATAAACAATTCTGTGTCATATTTGGCAGAGCACAATGTTGAAAGCGAGTTCTATATCACTGTAGGCTACTTTCCTATTCTTTAATCCATCAGTGGTCACAGGTCCGCCTCTCGGCTTAATAAAGTTGTATAGAGCTAGTTAGGACAAAATATGTAACACTTTAAGCGCGAGGCCTCAGCTTTAGGTGAATAAAATTCTTTAGTGTTGGCCAGAGCAAAATTTATAAAATTGGTCATATTGATGATGTAAATAAAGTGAAGACTAGGCCTCGGCGGGTTCACATGAATTGGAGTGTCGGTATCTCATATTAATTCTGGATACCGACAGACAATTCTACTTAGCTCAAACCCCTTACCCATGGGATCGATTAAAACTTATCTCAGTTTACCTGGTTGCAAGAGCTGACTCCTTATGCACTTATTGCGTCTAACGCCAAACAATTTCAATCAGCTGTGGAAGACCCCTTTCTTCACTAAAGACATACATTTATATAAATAACTGACATTTTTCAACTACCTGAATGAAACTTATAAAAAAAAACTTCTGGGATCAACTTCGTAATCAACATACGAGTATATCTCATTATCTCTTGTTCAGCACTCACCACATGAATCCACGTTATGTACGCACGTATTTAGGCAGGTGTGCATTATGTATGTGTGCATGTATGAGTGCATGTATGTGTCCATGTATGTATGTATGTATGTATATATGTATGTATGTATGTATGTATGTATGTATGTATGTATGTATGTATGTATGTATGTATGTATGTATGTATGTATGTATGTATGTAAGTATGTATGTGTGTATGTATGTATTTATGCATGTATGTATGTATGTATGTATGTATGTATGTATGTATGTATGCATGTATGTATGTATGTATGTATGTATGTATGTATGTATGTATGTATGTATGTATGTATGTATGTATGTATGTATGTATGTATGTATGTATGTATGTATGTACGTATGTATATATGTATGCACGTATGTATATATTTATATCTGTATGCATGTATGTATTAATTTGTGTATATATGTGTGAAATTATTTTACATTCAAAACTAGGGAAAACTAGGTTTTGCAGACAAATAACAGCTACGTTAGAACCTGAATTTCAGACATGAAAGGAATGAAATTCTACGTCCTGAATGAATGCAGCAGAAGCTTAATTTTGTTGACCATTGGTATTGCTATATAGATCCGAAGCCAGACCAACATAGGCTTTATTCTGATTGTCATAGATTTCGAAACGAGGGCTCTCTACTGAGAGAGTCCACCTTGGCATAACCAGAAGAAGAGACACAGACACTGTAGCTCATGAATCAAGTGTTGTGCATAGCGTTCACTTCACTGTTTCAGTTGGTGTGGGTTCCACGGCTGAAGAAATGACATCACAACAAAATTTACTGAAAATCAGACAATTTTTTTTTTTTTTTTCAACTGAACAACCTGGGGGTTAATACACTTTCCTTCCTATCTTCCCCTCATGTCAAATTCCCTATCTTGTCAACCATATTCTATGGTCCCATCAGTGGTGTCTTGATAGTGATTGCATGTCCTTGCCTCTTCATGACCTCTCCACATGCCACTGTAGTTCTCTCCGTTGCTTAGCAGTTTCACCCCAGATACGGATAATCATTGTTGCCCTCAAAAAAATGAAAACAAGTGTAGTCTGCCTACGTCTAGGACTGGGTCAAGGATGTCTTATGAATGGAGTCACATCGCTGTGTCCGGGTCCATCGGAAAGAACAGCGCGTCTTAGGGATGACATGATGCCATGTCAACTTCGAGACGTTTTCTTGTAGACAGACTTTCTATACTAAGACTTAGGTCGCCCTCTTCATCCACGTGACTGCAGCATCGGTTTCCACGTGCACTAACCCCCCCCCTCCTCCTCCAACACCTGTTTTCCTCGCTCTGCCCCAGCGAGTCATTTATGCTTAACTTTCAGCAACTTGGCTAACTTTCCCCGTTTCAAGTTCTCAGTCCGGCATCTTGCCTCGTGAGCGTTTAACGCGTTCAATACGGAAGCGTTCTACACGTATATTGTGCTAACGAACGCCAGGCGAATTTTGGGCTCGCACCCCGGCTTGAACAGGAAATTGCCTCGTTATGACCCCTTTTCGGCATTCGTCAGGCCTTCAGCTCAAGAGAACGGCGTGGGATTGACTAGAGCAAGATATAGGGAATATGTCCGTGTTGAAGAGGAAGCCTCTCCACTTCCTACACGAGGTAACCATCTGGACAAATACGCGTTTATTGTAGTCCCTCGCGGCAGGTATCCCCCTCTGTCAATCCTATGTTTGATCACTTAACCGTCCCTGTGACTACCCACCGGGAAAACCCCTCTTCCTCTATTTGATATTATTATTAACTAAATGGCTGGTTCCAGTGTCCCCTCTATTTTGTTTTTGGTTGACGCCAAAGTGTTTTTCTTTTTATTGAATTTAATTATTTTCTGGGCGATTAATGGTTAAAAAACATTCTGGAATAGCTCATAAGGACCTAGTGTCATTTCTTACGACTTTGACGTGGCGAAAGACAGACGTTCTTGTTTAGTTTATACATGACCTGTAAGCGTTGAAATGTTTTTCTTTATCGAGCGATATTATATATGTTGGGGAAAGGGAGGGCTGCCGGATAGACTTGATTTAGCTGCAGTGTCAAATCAATCTTTTCTAAATCCTTTATCAAATAGGCAGTATTTCCTGGTTGTCCTCTAGCAAGTGTATTTGTTAAAAAGAGTAAGTTTGATTCTTAATTTGAGCTCCTTTCTTCCGCATCCCCTTTCCCATTCTTAAGTCTGCAGGATGCAGGGATGGCCCGTCATCCAGGAGGTGCCAAGATAAGATGGAGGAAGGAGGGTGGAGGGGAGTGGAATATATAGGAAATGGAACGGGTGGGAGTGGTTTCTATGCCTTTTTCTTCTTGGCAACCCCCCGTGTAAGGGGAAAAAGCCTTTGGTATATGTATGTAAGTCTACTTCAGGAGGAGGGCCACAATGTTGAGGTAAGGGCGCGTTCACACTACAAGCGGAGCAGAGAGGAGCGGCATTAATTGTTACGTAGTTTTGAATGTACAGACGCTCAGGTGTTCACACTACAAGCGGAGCGGCACGCTGGAGAAATGCTGGCACATTTTTTTGACGCTCGGCCGCTAGCGGTTCTCCAACACTCTAAGGCTGATGTCACACGGGCGGTCTACCCGCCTGACCGCGGCGGGTGAGACGCATTTCCCCACTTGAAACCGCCGCGGCCAGCCCGCCTGGCTATGTCAGACGAGAGGTTTATACATAGGAATCAATATAAAGTGGTTCCGCGGCGGCTGACCCGCTTTGCACCCGCGGCGGCCAACCCGCTCGTCTGGCTAGGGCTTAATATGGCCAAGAAGGTTTTACCAATGTAATTTTTTTTTCCTGAGCCCAAAATTACAATCACTGACCACACTGTGCATGGTTCTGGCACACGCTGACTATATATTTTAGTAGTAAGTTATGAAAAGCTAATTTGGTGACATTCCATGTTCCTTGATAAATCGTTACATTTTTCGTCAAGTTGACAGCACACGTGATGTATGTGGGAAGGAGAGGGAGAGAGAGGATTTTGATCCATATATAACTGAATAAAAGAGCAGTTTTATAGAGTGGATTGACACACGCACACACGCACACACACACACACACACACACACACACACACACACACACACACACACACACACACACACACACACACACACACACACACACACACACACACACACACACACACACACACACACACACACACACACACACACACACACACACACACACACACACACACACACACACACACACACACACACACACACACACACACATGTATATATATATATATATATATATATATATATACATGTATATATTATTTATCTATTTTATTTTTTCTTCTTCTTTTTCAGTCTATGAGGGAGTGTAAAATATCGAAACTTGCCGATTTCCTCTGTAAATACGCGTGGAATGTCCTCAGTTCATGGAAGAGATGGTGGTGTTCTCCATATCAATCTCTTTTTCTTTTGATGGGATGAACCCAGTGTTGCCGTTTCTGTCATTTGCTGTCGAGCAATATGAACGCACTCACGAAATCCTCCATCACGACTGATTCTTGGGCAAGTCGCTCAGACGCTTTGCTCCGCCCCGCTCCGCCCCGCTCCTCTCTGCTTGTAGTGTGAACACCTAACCGCTCCGCTCTGCTCCTCTCCTCTCTGCTCCGCTCCGCTTGTAGTGTGAACAAAGCCTAAGAGTGACTCCTCAAGAGATTCCCAAGCGGAAGCCCCGTGTTGAGCAGCAATGAGGCCAATCTGATGTTCAGGCAAGCAGCGGGGGTTCTTTAACCTCTGTCCTACCACTTGACCAGCTGTCAACCCCATGTCGTAGTACGTGAAATGGGAACAAATTATCACCACGTGGGTTAATTTTCTTTCAATAATATTCAGTCAACATCCACCATGAGATTCAGTAAACAGATGTGACAACTTCGTGGAGGCAAAGTGGGAATTTTTTTCCTAGTAGATGACTCAGATATCTTAAGCTTGGCAGTAACTGTTAAATAGATAGAGTAAACCCAAATCACAGAGACTTTGTACAGCTGGAGTGGCTGTAAGTCAATTTCCTTTTCCTAAAATTAACTTAGTTCATTCAATCAGTAAGCCTCCGCCTTCCCTTGATACCACAGATAAAAATGACGTAGTGACTGATGATCGTCATTTTTGTAACCAGTCGTGGTGGCTTTGGCTTCGTGTTGTCTTCAGGGTCTAAGCTTTGGATGACTGAATAATGTGATTAAACTTTAAATAGAATCATGCCTACCAAACCCAAAGAAGTAAATTGAAAGGCAGCAATACATAAGTGACTTGATCAGAATCCAGATTCAACAAAACATTAGTTTTTCACTGACTACAGGCTCAACCCAAACAAGGAAAACACTTAATGGCTTTCAAATAAGTTGCTAGCAACCTAAGTCTTGCAAAAAAAAAAAAAAAAAAAAAAAATCTACAGATCAACCGACCTTTATTTCAAACCAGACAATTTCTATGTTTGGCAGGGAAGCGGTTCCTCTTTTTATATCTATTACCACTACCAATGCTGTAGGAAACATCATTATATTTACATTACCATAACTAATAACATCATTATTATTATTATAAACACAAACATAGATCGTTTCATCAGAATAACTTGCGTTACCGTAAAAATAATAATCACAGCAACTATGTAATCCCCTTTATCTTCTTTTTACATTATATCAACTATGTAATCACCACAGTATTACAGCTATTGCTACTGTCTTACATGCTATTACTGTTATTGTTACAAGTACCATCAACTTGTGCAATATAACCGATTATCACAAGTATGGTGTCTTATCAAGGTCATTACCAATTATACAACATTTACTATGGTCATTCTTTTCTTCTTTTATTATCAGTACTATCGTAATCACCATCATTAATGTCATACCCTTATGTAATCACGTTAAATACTGTAACAATCAACACCTAATATTGCTATTTTTACAACTGATGCTAGAAGAACTTTCACAATATATATTTCATAACACCTACGTAGAGAGTGATTGTTATGAATACGATAGTATAGTTGATAAAAAACACGACAATAATATTACAATAATTATTATTAATGATAATAATCACGAGGCTAAAGACAGATGTCTGCTCTACATGTACAGCTACACAGAAAACTATCGTTAGTAGGGGTGTCGAAACATTCGCTAATGAACATAACCTTATGATACCGAAGGGTTGGTATTTCTGGGGTTCGAATTGTTCGAATTCCTTCTGAATGAATATGAATCGAATAATAGTTCCGGAGTTCATATGGATTCACTATGACATGATAATCTTATTTCCGATGGAGACTTCATCTTGTCTCAAATAGTTTCGTTGTTTTGTGTCAAAATGATTAGCGTGATTTACTAACGATAGTTTTCTGTGCAGCTGTACATGTGACGGAAAATACAATATCGGCGCTTGTTCCAAAAGCACGTTAACACACTATAAACACTTGGTCTCAGAATGGGCCTAAAATAATTCACTATTATCTTGCACATTTTTTGTACCATTTTTTAACTAAATATAGCATAATCTGTTAATGAAATGTGTGCATACAAGATCTCTATAAAACAACAATATCCTACAGTTTATGTATTTACAACATTACGTTTTATATCTAAGGGTCATACAAATCTCCAGCATTATCGGATATCGTCCACAAATAAGTATTTCAAACGTCATTAGGACGAACAGTTGATTAAAGAAATTCCCCATAAAATTAGTTAAATATCTTGTTTTCTCTCTCCAACAGGAAATATAATAAAGGTGCCAAATAATTTTGATGAAAAATGATTTGCTCTTTCTACTTTTACTTCTAACTGTGGAAAATACTATACATGTTTATCCACCCCGGTGGATACAGCTGTGCCTTGTTATTCAATATGAGCCATTGTGTTACTGTGGAGAATGTATCAAACCCCCCACGCTCCCTGCATGACGCTGCACAGAACATCAACCGATACTAAACCAAATTCCTTGCCACGTGACTACACGCCACAACTCGAAGAAGCCACAGTATTTACATTTTGTACTTCATAATACATCACAAGTCAACCTTGAAGTAGAAATGTTTTGCACACACGATAACATCAACCACACACTTACACCTCACCTGTTTACTCGTACATGCCATAACTATATTAATCAACTAATACTCCATTGTATCATTTCTCATACCATTACTAAATAAAATTCAATGTTGATGGTTGTGACTATGAATATTTACAAAAAAATAAAAATAAAAGAATTATAATTATAGAAATTGTAACTGCATTTCACTCTTACAAGAATTATGAGCTAGATATAACAGCTCATGACTAAATCCGCAACTAGCGATGGGGTTAATAAATGAAAGATAAAATTTTGGGAGGAAGCAAAACAAGAAATGAAAATGCAGAAACATAATGGTATTTACAGCTAATATGTAGAATGTGAACTGATACGGCATATATTAAAAAAATGGGAGTCGTATATAACAACCGACCAAACCCTACCTACTTAATATTAAAACGTAAAATCAGCATTTCGCCAAATCATAAGACCATAAAGTCATATTGCCTCCTACTGATTGTACAGTGCACTATCTGGCCAATCGCAACTAAATGAGCGTCCACCTCATCAAAATAACAATAATTTCCTATATTATGACGATGAATTCATAATTGAACATGTTACAGTCACAGCAACATCAAATCCCCAAACAACCAGCAACTCTTTCTATGTTTTCAAGAAACCACACTGAGATCAAAATGGCCGCCTCATCCCACAAAGCCGTCACGTTCCCTGCCCGACCACCTTCGTCTCTCGCGGTATTAGTCTGCCATCTCAACCCGCTATCAACAACATCATGTAGTTGTTGTTATCTAGACAAGACTATGACGTGGTTCGTGTTGACCTTCTGAGACCTTATTGCATTTCAATAGGGAAGAAAGGCAGGGATGAGGCGCATGCGCCCTCTTTACAAGACGGAGAATTTTCTTACAGCCATCACACGAGGGAGGGTATACGATTCCCAAAAGGTCTCTTCTTACATGACACGATACTTGCATATTCAGGAAAAAACACCTTTTCTCATTAGTCCACATACACACAGACAGGCATGCACACATGCATACATGCGTACATACATACATACACATACACGCACATACTATTTAATTTTTTTCCTGCTTCAGGATACCTTCAATTTTTCGAACAAGTGATTAAACGTTCTCTGGGAGTAGGGAGAGTAAACACGTTAAGTTCATGGTTAGAAGAACTCAAAGAGTAGAGATTAGAATTGTGAGTTAGTCTCATTCAGAGAACGTCCGATCTCGTTTTAGAAAATATGAGGATATCACAAGCGAAATGCATTAATCCAATGACATTTAATCATACTTGTCGAGGTAAAAACATACATACACACACATATGTATATATATATATATATATATATATATATATATATATATGCATACACACACACACACACACACACACACACACACACACACACACACACACACACACACACACACAAACACACACACACACACACACACACATATATATATATATATATATATGTATGTATATACAATATATATATATATATATATATATATGTATGTATATACAGTATATATATATATACTGTGTATATATATATATATATATGTATACTGTGTATATATATATATATATATATATATATATATATATATATATATATATATATATATATATACGTTTGTGTATTTACCTAGTTGCATTTACCTAGCTGTATTACAAGGGAAGGGAGCTATGCTCATAGTGACCCGTCTTTGTATCTTTCAGCAAAAAGATCCAAATTCTCCCTTCCTCTAAAGCCATGATCGCACATTTCCATGTTGATGATGTCTACTCTTCCACCCCACAGCGCGGTGACCAATTGACCACCCCATGGCGTGGGTGATCATTTGTCATTGCTGGGAGGTTTTGTCCTTTTGTCGACCTACACTATGTTCGCGTTTATTTCATATTATTTGTTTGTTTGTGACCTTTCCTTAGCTCATTGTATGTAACACTATTTCTTTATATTAACGCATTAACTATTGTATGTATTAATTCTAACTTGAGAATGAAGTTGTGTAACTTCGAAACGTTGGTACCGAAATATCTACTAGTTTGACTATCCTGCCTCAGTGTTAAAATGTCCTTTGCTGATCTTCTACATAGATTGCCTCTTAAAATACGTCGCCTTGTTCGCAGTATTGAACAAGTGTGCGTGTGTATGTGCGCCCTTGGTATGTACAATTGCTCACGAGCTATATAATCCTCTGATTTTTCTCCATAGCCACATTCGACATAGTGGTGTTGACGTGATCATTACATCCAAGTTGAATTACAATACTAATTCAAGATGATCCCTAAATGTTTCCTCGGATTTTATATCAAAATATTATATCCAAATACTTACTTATAAATGTATATACTAACACCAATAATTTGTTCAACAATATTAAGAACATGTGGATATTGTACCATTTCGGTCAAGCCATTGACGTCACTGTAATCATACGTGCACCTGTGGTAGAGCGCACGTCATTATCTGACGTCACAGCACTCCATTTGTGTGTGCACCTGCGGAGTATGGCACAGATGTACCAGTATACGATTGCAATAAGTACACATGTACCCTAAAATCTTACATAAACCTCCAATATATTTTCACAAACGCTGTCGTTCTGCACGTGTTGCTTCTCCTTATGATGATGAAAATTACATTCTTGACACTGTTTTGATAACACGTGTTCATGATGCATATCATGACACTCCTGCGCATGATGTATTTCATATTAGTTATTCTCCAGCATTCATGTTTTTTGTTTTATTTTTTTCCTTCGGTGGCGTTATTATATATTTCATTTAATAATTAATCTCTTGTTCTGTAAATCTTTAGAAATTACACGACGTGTTTCCGAAACAAAGACTGTATAATCTCTATTGAATTACTTATAAATATGTCATGCACCTATATTTCCAAATTATATAGTTCTCGATTATATGCTCTGAAATCTTAATTAAAAACCTGCTTTACCTTTCCTTTTATCCCATGGAAACATATATTCATGGCATGGGACGTTAAAATCCTGCTCTGATTAAAACCAGGTGACTTTATTCAGCACACACGAGCCATGGACACTATTGTGACCAATGTGCAGAAAAGGGAACATTTAGGATGATTTCAAACGATTCTCTTCACCTGAGAAAAACATCTAGGTCCCAAAGACAGATATAACTTGTATATGATTCATACACATATAAGGTATACATACTTGTACGTTCTTAGCCTTACAGCGAGGTGTGGATACTTCCTTCATACCTTTTTCTTTTTTCAAACAAATTACAAATCAAAGGATGAGGATTCTGGCCCTCAACGCTAAGGGAGAATATGTGTGTGTATGCGTGTAGGTGTACGTATATCTATGTACCTATGGCCTTGATCTTGTAATTGTGGAGGCTGAGTCAAAGTATCCACCCATGCTAAAAGACCCACGCACTCACCCACGCCATCTCGGCTCTACAGATATGAAAGATTCCCCTGACCTCTGCTATACTGTTTGGGTATGC
>NC_134789.1:49422964-49435464 GCF_046742065.1 Oratosquilla oratoria
ACACAAGTGCATACAAATACACAAATACATTTACATACACGCACACACACCCAAAAACATTCTTACACACGCGCACGCGCATACGCATGAACATCCACACGTGCCGACTAAATACACACGCAAACACATATGCACACATGCTCATAAAAGCACACAAAGGCACACAAACACACACACAAACGAATAAACACACGCATGCACACATACACTCACACGCGCAATTACACACATATAATACATGCTCAAGCGCATAAACATATGAGAACGCATAACAGCACACACACACACACACACACACACACACACACACACACACACACACACACACACACGCACACACGCGCACGTACAACTTACGTGCACAATTGCACTGACATACACACAAACGCACACATACAAACACACACACACACACACACACACACACACACACACACACACACACACACACACACAAACACACACACCCGTCGTGGTTTATACAAAAAGCCCTTGTTGAGGCCAAAATTTGTTTTTATAAATCTGATTCCCATTCCACTATGAATTAAAAGTGGGATAATTGTTGCATAAAATTACTATATAATAAATCAATGATATGTCTCAATTGTTACCAAAAGAAAAAGTTATTTTTATCTTCTATTATCCCAATAATTTGTTCAGTAAAGTTGTCAACGTACATCACAGATCAAAGAGTAATACAACTCCTGGAGTTTATAAGTTACCTTGTTTAGATTGCAATGATGTATATTGGGGACAAATGGGTAGAGACCTCACCACTAGGATCAAACAGCACAAGAATTCTGTTAAATATGGACAGGAATATTCCACTGTATTTCAGCATGTCGCTAATAAGAACCATCGAATAAATTGGGACGACTGAAATAATTTACAAATCTAAATGCAGTTTTAGAAGAAAAATAATAGAATCCTCTTTGATAAATAATTTTTCTAATTATGATATTTCCTATGGCCAATGGTCACCAAATTGTATAACTTCCTTAGCTATAAATAGACTGCTACTCTACATTAACAGTGGACAAAATCCATCAATGTCCACGTAGCACCGGACACGTGACCTGAGTCCATACCTGTTTACTTCATTACTTTTGTATAAATATACATGCTTTTCTCCACTCTGTAATCACATCTGCTGAAGAGGATCACAGTTAGTGATCGAAATATACGGATCTTTTTACTTTCGCCTATTCTTCTCCGAAAGTGGGTCATTAGTATTATATATACATATATGTACATAAACATATATGTATATATGTACACACACACAGACACACACACACAGACAAACACACACACACACACACGCACGCACACATACACGCATGCACGCACACACAACTCGTAGTGCAGTTGGGAGAGTTCCCGACTGCCACCCAGGGCTGAAAGAATTTTAGTATCGCTGCTCTGCGGATTGTTACTCCAACTCTCATGGGTGGGGAGTTGGGTGTGTGTGTGCATGTAAGGTCACATCATTACCCATAGATCGGTAGCATGAGCTCTGAGCTCTCTTTCAGGAGGGAAATAGCTGATCGATCACGAGTCCAGCACGTGATCCAAGACCATGGTGAATCACACACACACAAACACACACACACACACACACACACACACACACACACACACACACACACACACAAACAAACAAACAAATACAGCAGAAGCATTGTCCTTATGAGCCGCCCCAACGTAATCATAGTCATCATTAACATCACTCTCACCTTAGTTACCTTCTACATCAAGTGGAACAGAAGTATTGTCATTTTCATCATCATCATCATCATCATCATCATCATCGTCGTCGTCGTCGTCACCATCAAATCATTATAATCATACTTTTCATTATCTTCGTCACCATTATCAACACTTTCTTCAATTTCTTGTACCTTGATGAATTGTTATCATCGCTGAATATTTCCTTCATTTCGTCTTTGTCTTCATACTTGTTATAGGAAACCCAATCATCGTCGTCGTTTGACAGAAGCCTATTCATTCCGCTCACGCAGCAATCAATATCTTCCATAATTCTACAATCATTCGTCCTTTGTAATGCTACCATCAGTATGATACCATCATTACTAACATCTTAATGTGAGCCACTGTTTACCACAAACTTTTCAGATTATATGTACATACAGTATCTATAAAAGAAATTCTGCTTTTTTCCCTTTACTTTTAATTCCATGATTTGGTTTAACGTCGGGAACCCCACCCTTCTATTAAGAGGCTAGGGTGGTGCCCCTCACAGAGGAGTTTGTATCATAGATTTTAATCAACCATACCCTTGGTTCAACTCGCAGGCAGCAAAGTTCAAACTATCGTCATCTCGACCTCCGCCGCAGGCAGCGACACTTTAATCCGCTCCAAATACTTTCCCGCCCTCATGCTGCTTGTCATGTCGTCTGCCTCTTCCTTCTCCCGCCGCCATTTCCTTCCTTTCCTGAGGCCACCACCTACGCCCGATCCTGTTGAGTCAGCACTGCCTTATGAGGAAGAGCACTGTCTGCTGCAAGACATGAGTAACCACAAAGACACATGTGATTTCATCCACACATGATCACATTCCCACTAACCTTTTTCCCAATTTGTACTTTTCACAATTTTTTTTTCTTGTGCACTTAATCATTCATGTAATGAAATAAGTACAAATATCACTAGAACTTAAATTAAGCATGGATGAGCAGAATGAATAATATTCAGGGAGATACCACTGTAGAGCATCACAAGGGCACAAAAAATCAGGAATAGTGTCTCCACTATAAGTATTCTTAGTTGATCTAAATCTACAGAAAGACGAGAATGGAGCTCTTCATTTACGCTTTTATGATGAATTGATTAGAATAAATTTTTATTTTGTATATATATAAATATATAAAAGCTTATCAACAAAAGGAAGAGATCAGAGAAAATAAAGAAAAACATGGATGAAATAGAGGAATCTATTCGGAAAGATAAAAGTATTAAAGTAACCGAGCGCAGACATGCTTTAGGAAGACAGCAAATAATATGTTTGAAAGATAAAAATGGAGAAAACATTAACTGCAGAGACAGAATTCTAAAAAGAGTAGAAGAATTTTACGAAGAACTTTAATCGTCGAAGACCGTAATTGAGTCAGTATATTCATGTATAGACGTTAGTAGTGCACCAGAGATTACAAAGGAAGAAGTAGAATTTGCTCTGAAAGATATGAAACGAGGAAAAGCACCTGGGGAAGATGGTATATCGATAGATCTGTTGTAAGACGCAGGGAAAGAAGTTCATATTAAGTTAGCTCAGTTGTACACCCAGTGCTTACGTCAGGAAAGCGTTCCTAAATCGTGGTGCAATTCTATAGTGATTTTGCTTCATAAAAAAGGAGACAAGAAGGACCTTAATAGCTATCAACCGATTAGCTTGCTATCAAATGTATATAAAGTATTCTCCAAGATCAGTACAAACAGACTAAGTAAAGTTTTAGATGGAAACCAACCGAGAGAAAAGGCAGGCTTTAGGAGCGGATACTCGACTCTAGACCATTTGTAGGCGACGAACCAACTAATCAAGAAAACGATAGAATACAATATACCTCTCTGTTTAGCTTTTGTAGATTACGAGAAGGCCTTTGACTCGGTAGAACAAACAGCAATACTAAACTTGCTACGCAAGCAGGGTACAACCAAACAGATCGTAAGAGTTTTAGAAAAGATTTATGCAAAAGGTACCGCTAAAATTCGAATACATAAAGATACAGATAAGATTAAAATCGAGAAAGGAGTACGGGCAAGACGATACAATTTCACCCAAATTATTTACAGCTTGCTATGAAGAGATTTTCAGAAGGTTGGGTTGGGAAGAGAAAGGTTTGAAGACTAATGGCGAATATTTGAAACACCTAAGATTTCGGATGACATTAATCTTATTTCAGAAAGAGACTTGCAAGATATGCTGAGTGATTTGAACAAGGAAAGTCTCAAAGTAGATTTAAAAATGAATAGGAGCAAAACCAAAGTGATATTCAACACAGAAAATCAAAGTAAAGAGATTATAATCGATGGTGAGAGTCTTGAAGAAGTTTAAGAGTATAACTATTTAGGCTCTTTATCTTTATGTTTAAAACGTAAAGTTTACAATCATTGCATTCTGCAAGCAATAATCTACGGTTGTGAAACTTGGAAACTGACGAAGGCGATGGAAACAGCGCTAAGAACGGCACAGAGGAGAATGGAGAGGTCAAGTTGGGTGAAAGAGCAGACTAGAGTGAAATATATTGTGGAGACGATGGAAGAGAGGAAGTAGAATTGGGCAGGTAAGTTAGCGCGAACGACTGATGACCGATGGAGCAAGTGTGTTACTGAGTGGACGCCGCGAGATGGTAAACGTGGAAGAGAGAGACCAGACTTGAGGTGGAGAGACGAGATTAAGAAGTTTGCAGGAGTGACGTGGCAGAGGTTGGCGCGGTCGTGTGAATCATGGAATGCTGTGAAGGAGACCTTTGTTCAGCAGCGGACTCAGGACGTCTGATTTGATTGATTTATATATATATATGTATATATATATATATATATATATATATATGTATATTATATATATATGTATATATATATGTATATATATATATATATATATATATATATATATATATATATATATATATATATGTATATACTGTATATATATACATATTTTGGATGTGCTGTGTTTTGCTACACTACTTTTGACACAGGAGGAGCCAAGATAAGAGGGAGGGAGAGGGATGAATGGGAATAGAGAACATGAGGATGGAATGGGTGAGAGTGGATTTCATGCCTTTTTTTTTTTTTTTTTTTTGAGTACCTCCCTTGCAAAGGGGAAAAAGCCTTTGGTATATGTGTGTATGTATGTATGTATGTATGTATGTATGTATGTATGTATGTATGTATGTATGTATTTATATATGTATGTATGTATGTATGCATATGTGTATGTACGTACGTACGTATGTATGTATGTATGTATGTATGTATGTATGTATGTATGTATGTATGTATGTATGTATGCATATATGTATGTATGTATGTATGTATGTATGTATGTATGTATGTATGTATGTATGTATGTATGTATGTATGTATGTATGTATGTATGTATGTATGTATGCATCATGTATGTATGTATGTATGAATGTGTGTATGTACAGTATGTATGTATGCATGTATGCATAAATGTATGTATGTATGTATGTATGTATGTATGCATGTATGTATGTATGTATGTATGTATGTATGTATGTATGCATGCATGTATGTTTGTATATGTAAGTATATATCTATGTATTTATGTATGTATGTATGTATGTATGTATGTATGTATGTATGTATGTATGTATGTATGTATGTATGTATGTATGTACGTACGTACGTATATATGTATGAATGTATGTATGTCTGTATGTATGTATGTATGTATGTATGTATGTATGTATGTATGTATGTATTCATGTATGTATGTATGTATGCATGTATGTATGTGTATGTGTGTATGTACGTATGCATGTATGTATGTATGTATGTATGTATGTATGTATGTATGTATGTATGTATGTATGCATGTATGTATGTATGTATGTATGTATGTATGTATGTATGTATGTATGTATGTATGTATGAATGTATGTATGTATGCATGTATGTATGTATGTATATATGCATGTATGTAAATATGCATGCAAGTATGTATGTGTATGTGTATAAGTAATGTATGTATGTATGTATGTATGTATGTATGTATGTATGTATGTATGTATGTATGTATGTATGTATGTATGTATGTATGTATGTATGTACGTACGTATATATGTATTCATGTATGTATGCGTGTATGTATATATGCATGTATATACGTATGTATGTATGTATGTATGTATGTATGTATGTATGCGTTTATACGTGTATGCGTGTATGTATGTGTATGTGTGTATGTAATGTATGCACATATGTATAGTACGTATGTATGTATGTATGTATGTATGTATGTATGTATGTATGTATGCATGCATGTATGTATGTATGTATGTATGTATGTATGTATGTATGTATGTATGTATGAATGAATTTATGAATTAATGTATTTATGTATGTATGTATGCATGCATGTATGTGTATGTGTGTATGTAATGTATGTATGTATGTATGTATGTATGTATGTATGTATGTATGTATGTATGTATGTATGTATGTACGTACGTATATATGTATGAATGTATGTATGTATGTATGTATGTATATATGTATGCATGCATGTATGTGTATGTGTATATGTAATGTATGTATGTATGTATGCATGTATGTATATATGTATGTATGTATTTATGTATGTATGTATGTATGTATGTATGTATGTGTGTATATATGTATGTATGTATTTATGTATGTATGTATGTATATATGCATGTATGTATGCATGTATGTATGTGTGTATGTATGTATGTATGTAAGTATGTATGTACGTACGTATACATGTGTGTATACATGTATGTATGTATGTATGTATGTATGTATGTATGTATGTATGTATGCATGTATGTATGTATGTATGTATGTATGTATGTATGTATGTATGTATGTATGTATGTATGTATGTATGTATGTATGTATGTATGTATGTATGTATGTATGTATGTATGTATGTATGTATGTATGTATGTATGTTGTATGTATGTATGTATGTATGTACGTATGTATGTACGTATGTATGTATGTATGTATGCATGTATGTATGTATGTATGTATGTATGTATGTATGCATGTATGTATGTATATTTGAATGTATCTATGTATTTATGGTCTTATGTAAATGTTTTTGTATCTACACATGTATGTTTAACATTATTTCAATATAATTTTTTTTGTGTGTACATATCAACTTAGTTTAAGACTATCCTAAATATTCGTTGTAATTTTGCGTCATTATCTATTCACTAAAGGATGAAGGTCAACAATCTGAAACTATTAAACTTCAGCATCATTCATGCCATATGGATAAGGATGTATCTAAGCTATATAGGACGCATCCTCGTAAAACATTTAGAAAACTGGTGATCAATTCGACGAAGCCAAAATAAAAATACACAATTGGCAACCGGATTTGTATCCGTTCCGCGTACGCTAAAAAAACTGGTCCTCTGCTACTTCCATTGAATGGTCAAAGAAGGGAGGTCACTTTCCTCACTTCCAAGAAACGAGGCACGTGTATGGAACTTCGCTTCATCAGCCACATTTTCACATTTGTGTCCTTCAAGGTGGACTATATATTACACTCGTATTAAAGATCATTTTACGTAATACAACATGTTATCCATATTTATCGTTGGCTACGTACATTCATAAATACTTATTTACGCATGTGTGTATGTAATACGTATATGATTACATATAAACATAAGTGTACAACAGTATAACCCTTAGGTATATAAATATGTAGGCATATATAAACAAAAGTGTATATATATATATATATATATATATATATATATGCATACATTTATATGTATATACATATATATATATATATGTAAATAGATATGTGTATATATATATATATATGTAAATATATATGTATATATATATACATATATATATGCAATAAAAACACTAGGAGCGTGTGTTCACAAATGCGTAAGTAACCACTAGGAAAAGTAAACTAACGAAGCAGAGCGCTTTCGTATAATTACATCTTCAGTGCAGATACAAAGAAGGAATTATAAGATGAAGAAACAAGGTACAGAATATATGACATAGTGAAGAGGGCATTCGGAGAGGTAGTGGAAGAAGTACACGTTACGGACGTTTGGACCGTCCTGGTAATCAACAAGTATGGGACGTTTGGGCCGTCCTGGTAACCAACAAGTATGGGACAACTGCTCATAATTTATATTACAATTTAAACAATTTTGAAATTTCATGAGAAATAAAACTATCTAATTTGTACAAACCTTGATGAAGATTAACATTTATCCCCTTACTAGATTTGATCAAACTGCATTCAATTAAATTTCTTTCTGTTATGTTGTTGTTGTATGTGATGACTTTAGCGTTATCCCAGTCAACTGGGTGGTTAAAATGGTTCATGTGGTTGAATATACCGCTAGATTGGTTTCCCTCTCTAACGTATTTCTTGTGTTGATTGATTCGTGTTGTGAGTGTTTTAGCAGTCTGACCAACATAAAACTGATTACATGATTTGCAAGGTATTTTGTACACACACCCTTTATCACTATTGACAGAATTATTTATGAGCAGTTGTCTTACAGTGTTCTTATTATTAAAAACTACATTAATGTTAAATATACGTAATATATTTGGAATATTTTGCAGGTTCTCTTGGTACGGTAAAATTAGCAAGTTATTCATATTGAAAGTTTGAGTTGACCTAAGGTTATAAAATGTCCTTTTAGCACGATTGTAAGCTTTGTCAAGAACATGTGTGGGGTATTGTAGCTTAGTACCAATGTCGTAAATACATCTTATTTCATCATCGATGTACTCTGGGCTGCAAATGCGTAGGGCCCTGAGGTACATCGACGAAAAAACAGATATCTTTACGCCATCAGGGTGTGAGGAATAATAGTGTATATATGAACAAACATTGGTTGGTTTGCGATATACACTGTCTATATTCTGTTTGCGATATACACTGTATATATTCTGTCAATAGTGATAAAGGGTGTGTGTACAAAATACCTTGCAAATCATGTAATCAGTTTTATGTTGGTCAGACTGCTAAAACACTCACAACACGAATCAATCAACACAAGAAATACGTTAGAGAGGGAAACCAATCTAGCGGTATATTCAACCACATGAACCATTTTAACCACCCAGTTGACTGGGATAACGCTAAAGTCATCACATACAACAACAACATAACAGAAAGAAATTTAATTGAATGCAGTTTGATCAAATCTAGTAAGGGGATAAATGTTAATCTTCATCAAGGTTTGTACAAATTAGATAGTTTTATTTCTCATGAAATTTCAAAATTGTTTAAATTGTAATATAAATTATGAGCAGTTGTCCCATACTTGTTGGTTACCAGGACGGCCCAAACGTCCCATACTTGTTGGCTACCAGAACGGCCCAAACGTCCGTCACGTGTACTTCTTCCACTACCTCTCCGAATGCCCTCTTCACTATGTCATATATTCTGTACCTTGTTTCTTCATCTTATAATTCCTTCTTTGTATCTGCACTGAAGATGTAATTATACGAAAGCGCTCTGCTTCGTTAGTTTACTTTTCCTAGTGGTTACTTACGCACATATATATATATATATATATATATATATATATATATATATATATATATATATATATATATACATATATAACACACACAATGTAAAGTGAGAGAAGCGAGTAAATGCTTTGGTGGATTAAAAAGTATAATGAGAAATAAACATTTGGGAATGGATGCTATGAGATTATGTGAAGGAGTGATTGTGCCGACAGCACTGTATCGGGCAGAAACATGGAACATAAGAGAGGAAGAGAAAAGGAGTCTGAACGTGTTTGAGATGAGGTGTCTGAGAATTATGATAGTGGTTACTAAGCTGGATAAAATGAGAAATGAGGAGGTGAGGAGGAGAACGGGGGTTAGAAAGGGAGCTGGGGGATAGGGTGGATGAAAGAGTATTGGGATGGTTTGGACACATGGAGAGAATGGGTGAAGAAAGACTAGTAAAAGAGGTGTGGAAGGCAGATGTGGAAGGAGTGAACTTGGGGACGACCTAGGATGAGAAGGATGAATGGGGTAAAAGGGGCTTTGGGTAAGAGAGGAATGTCTGTTGAGGAAGGACGGGAGAGGACATAAGACAGGGGTGAATGGAGATGGTTGTATATGGATGATGTTGTGATCCATGAGGTGGAATGGGTGAGGGTTGGGGGGGAGAGGGAGTATGTATGAGAAAAAATTCACGAAGCCCGAAGGGATTTCTCCTCGTCTTCTCCTTTTCTGCATGAGGGGACGGAGAGGGGGGGGGTCGCCGATTTTAATGAAGCGGCCTTGCTGTGGATGTGCTGGGTCTTGCGACACTGCTTCTGACCCAGGGCAGTGGACAAGATGCAGGGATGACCCGTCATCCAGGAGGTGCCAAGATAAGAGGGAGGGAAGAGGGTGGAGTGTGATAGGGATGGATTGGGTGGGAGTGATTTTTATAACTTTGTTTTTTGGCTACCTCCCTTGTAAGGGGGAAAAAACCTTGGTGTATGTATGTATGTATGCATGTATGTATGTATGTATGTATGTATGTATGTATGTATGTATGTATGTATATACACATACATATACCTCTCAATCAAGATCCTCCCATAACCCTTCCCAACTACACTTAACAAGCTAATCCCTCTAAAATTACTACACTCACACTCGTCCCTTTTCCTTTGTAAAGTAGAACTATACAGGCACTCCTTCAGTCCTCCGGTACTCTACCTTCCCTTACAAAAACATTAAATAACCTCACCAGCCAGTCCACCATCACTGTACCTCCTTTTTCAGACATTCTGCATGACATCCATCCAGACCAGGTGCCTTATCTGCTCTCATCATCTTAACAACTGCCTTCACTTCATCCTTCCTTATTTCTCCTCCATTTTCCTCACTTATCACAGTGATATATGTATACATATATACATATATATATATATATACATATATATATATATATATATATATATATGTATATATATATATATATATATATATATATATATATATATATATATGGGGGTGGATGTGGGTGTGGGTGTGGGTGGGGGGTGTCCTTTAACTAGTGAATAGCTTGGGAGAAACTCCAAACGCAAGAAAAATGTGTGAAGTTATTAATAAAGGCCCAATTATTTATTTGAAATTTTAGCAAGATAAAACGTTACAGAGAGGTTTACGTCTTTATCGGGAAGAAAATAATACGACAGTTCCATGAAAATGACCTGATGCCTGATGCAAAGTGATAATTCTTTATTCATTAGCTTCTGCCTGTATCTCTGTACATCTGAAATAGGTGACTTAAACTAAACATTAAAAAAAAATACTATTACATGCAGTGACTATATAAAATATTGTCCTATTGTGACCGAGATATTCTACTTTGGTTTATGAGTGCTTACGTTTTGCGTCATTGTTGATATAGTTACATCTGTCAGCTTATTTCCCAATAGTAATAGCACTGTCGTTATCATTAGCTACTGAGATAATTTTTATGACCATCGCGCAAGGATTCGAACCTGCGCTGTACATGACGACAAGAGGCCCGCCATGACTACCGCCTTACACCGCTCGACCACTTATACTCTGATAAGTATCAGTGGTCGAGCGGTGTAAGGCGGTAGTCATGGCGGGCCTCTTGTCGTCATGTACAGCGCAGGTTCGAATCCTTGCGCGATGGTCATAAAAATTATCTGATTAATGTCGCTGTCCACTAGTGAATTCCTCGTATTAGCTACTGTACTGTAGTTATTGTTCCCTTTGGTGCTGCATCTCCCGTTTCCTGTAGACTCCTCTTCGTTATCTGTGGCCTTATTCTCATCTTAACTATTGCTTCTATACCATTCTGGGTTGAATATCAGTTTTCTTGAACATGAAATATGAAAAAATATACCTTATATTAAAAAAAAGTAGACTGTTGTGACACCAATAAACTGAGAGCACGTACCTCGTGCCACAAATGAGGAGCGGAAAGGGAACCCGAAGGACCCCCAATCATTTGTCATATATAGGTAGATAGGTGCGTGCGCGTGTATTCACTTGGTCTTTGGATCACGTGTTGGACTCGTGATCGACAGCTATTTCCCTCCTGGAAGAGAGCTCAGAGCTCGTAGGTCCGATCTATGGGTAATGCTATGACCTTCCACACACACACACACACCCAACTCCCCGCCCACGAGAGTCAGAGTAACGACCCGAAGCGCAGCGGTACCGAAATAATTTCGCCCCTGGGCAGGATTCGAACCAAGTACTAGGGGCATCACCATGCTAGTAGTTCAGCGCTCTACCAACTGTGTCTGTGTGAGTGTGTGTTTGTGTATGTGTGCGTGTGAAGTGAGATGTGAGCAGACCAAGCTGTCAATTCAAATTTGAATACATTTGCTAAAAAAATCAGAAATACGTTGGCTGGTTATATATTAAATTAATAGTCCCATATTGACCCGAAATGTGTCAAGGTAGCCATTGATCATCTTAATTTTGCTCAAAAAGGAACTTCCACTTATTCTTGTTACCGCTAGATGCCAAACCAGTGTAGCATTTTTTTTCTATAAGTTCTATAATATAACACAATAGCAATACAATGTCCGTATCTAGACACAAATGTACAAATACCTAGCAACATTCTTTATTTGTATATTAAAACTTTGCTTTGTTTTTCTGTAGTCTTTTTGATAGGATGTTAAGAATACTAATATTCTCTTCCGCCCCATTCATTTTTCTACTTTTCAGTTTAAAAGATAATCTGACAAAAAATTATATATATATATATA
>NC_134789.1:49440464-49445464 GCF_046742065.1 Oratosquilla oratoria
GTGTGTGTGTGTGTGTGTGTGTGTGTGTGTGTGTGTGTGTGTGTGTGTGTGTGTGTGTGTGTGTGTGTGTGTGTGTGTGCGTGCGTGCTTGAGTGAGTGGATGTGGGTGGATGTTTTCGTTCGGCCGTAATACTGTTTTCTACCCGTTGCTTGGGATTTTTTCTTATCATTATTTGTACTTAATTATTGTCGGATAATCTAAAATGGCTCTACAGTAATTATTGTCTACTTACTCCCGTCATGAAGAAATCTTTGTCTTTGTCTTGACTTTTTTCATATAATTTTTTTCTCGAACTAACAGATTTTGTTGTGACTAAGGGAATTGGTTTTGCCTCCAGCTTGGTGGTTCTAATGAAGCTTGAGGTAAAGTTCAAAATACGTCACACAGCGTGGCCCAATTGCTTGCATTCTTTTGTGGCGATTACAGAGAACCCGGCCCGATCCCAAGGATCATCGATTAATGTCATATGTTCTTTCTGAACACACGGTACGGATTTGAGGATATGTCGCAATCATTATGTTTTGCTGTTTGTCTGGCAACGTGATAATGACTACATTATTATTATTTTAAGGTTAAGTAGTTTTCATATCGTTGTTCTTCTTATTTGTTTGGTAATATTCTCGGCACATGCTCGAGCAAGATATCTTTTCACATTAAACACTGTATTCTTTTAATTTGTTTCAACAAAGGAATTGGCATTCTATCTTTGTATGTTATTAGAATTTTAAAGTCAGTGACATCTTTTCTAGATATACCAGAGAGAACATTAAAAGAAATTCGTGCCTACCACCAATCAATCGCTCATTGAAAAAAAAAAAAAGAAAAAAAAATCTCCACATAATAAACGAGCAATTCGTGCGCGAGGTTCCTCTGGGCGTGTCCATCACGTGACGGAACCAACAAAATGAGAAACCTAGTTGAAATAATGACAATAATAATGTTGAGACACGTCCATTTAATTCGACAACACGTGACAAACTGGACGAAAGGATGCACTGGGTGGGTCTCGAGGGAGAAGGGGGTCGAAGGGGTGACGTCGCATCACAATCTTGTATGTCAGACTATGGTTACTTCTGAACGTGGCCTAATGCCGGTGTCACATTATGCGGCGGCGACGGATGCGGCCAGATTATGGGCAAATTTAATTAGTTGAATAAAACCACCTGACGATAGCTACAACTTTATATAACGACCACCTTCTCCCACTGGTAAAAACACTATTTTAACTCTTCTAGTCTAATGACTCATAAGAATGAATTTGCTAGAGCCAACAACAAGCTGCAAAGAAGAAGAAAAAGAAGAGAGGCCCCCGTACTCTTCTTTGTGAAGCGTTTAATCTTTACGAGAGAGGGGGGAAGATGTTATGATCAATGAGTTTTGTGATTTTTCCAATGGAATGAGAAAACAGCTGCCCGTGTTGACCGATTCAATTAATTCTAGAGGGTACCATGGCGATAAATAAGACTCCCTTTGGTGCCAGCCAGAATGAAAACAATGGTGCCAGGACGGGAGGGGTCAATCGAGGCAGGTCATAATCCCTTCGCTACCAAGTGGGTGCCACGGAAATGAATGAAAATACGTTGGTGGCGGCCAGAACGCAATGAAGAGTAAGTGTTTGTACGATAAAGGTTAAGGTAGTCTAAATGTGTTGTAATGTTATGTAGAAAGAGAAGATGCAAGTGGAAGAGTATAAACAGTATTAGTAGATGTAACAATATGCGATCCTGATTGTAACGCAGGAGAATGGAACCAAAACTCCTCCGTGTCGACTGTGCTGGTTAAGCAGGATTCAAGCAGTTTGAAGAAGAGTGTTACATGACTTACATGACGTGGAACGGACCACCAAGGGAACACGTATCTGGCGACTCATGTGACGCAAGTTGTGTCGTTTTGCAATGCAACTTGTGTTACAACAATGCGACACGTTGCATAGCAATTTGAAATGTGATGACCGATTGAATTCGAGTTCATGGCGGAACTAGTGATCCAAGCGGGTGTATTACATCACAGTAGTAACAGGCTGGTGGAAGCTTCATGCATTGCACGCAGTGATGCAACAAGCAAACGATGACGCAGTGAACTGGCCCGCGGCAACAGAGGTCTCCTCCACACAGTGTGCAATGCAGGTGGATGTGCAATAACAGGGACGCCTAGTGTATTTCATGTATGGCGAGACAAGCAACAAATATTTTCGTCGTTGCGCGCAGTTTGATCATGCAGCAGATGTTGATGACTGTCCTGTATTGAGGGTCCTGGGACGACGACTGGCAGTTATATGGCTTACAATATTGAATCGCCCGTGTTCATGCTTCCTTTGCTATGGCAATGAACTGTGTATACATTACCATGACTGCCACCAGACGATTTAATCCAGGCTAGTGAGCGCCACCTTAGTAAACGAATTAAGACTGTTTCAATTAACATTCACTACGTCAGGAGGGTTCTGTGAGAATGGTATTCTGACGCAGTCCGAAAGGATTTCTCCCCTGTCTTCTCTATTTCCCGCATGAGGGGACGGGAAGGGGGGGCATAAAATATCCTGCTATGGATGTGCTGTGTCTTTTTGCATTGCTTCTGACTCGGCCGCTGGGCAGGAGACAGGGATGACACTGCATTCACGCGGCTGGAAGATGATGGGAGTGAAATGGGTGGGAGAGGGTGCCTGACTTTGAAGGAAGAAGCCCTTAGTATATAGATAGATAGATAGATAGGTAGATAGATAGATAGATAGATAGATAGATAGATAGATAGATAGATAGATAGATAGATAGATAGATAGATAGATAGATATATAGATAGATAGGTAGATAGGTAGGTAGGTAGATAGATAGATAGATAGATAGACAGAGACATAGATAGATAGATAGATAGATAGATAGATAGATAGGTAGGTAGACAGAGAGATGGATAGATAGATAGATAGATAGACAGAGACATAGATAGATAGATAGATAGATAGATAGATAGATAGATAGACAGATAGATAAATAGACGAGAACGTATTCTACGTTTTTGTTTTATCGAGACGGACAATTTCATTCAACTGAGGGAATTGCACAGTCACACGGTATAAAAGATTTTAACAAAATATGAATTTATTTCTTCTCATTGAACAGCCATGAACTATCAGCAAGTTCTTTTTCAAGCACTGTTAACTGTTTTAAGCTCCGTTATGGTGATATTCCCTAGACTAATAACCCGTACCTTATGATTCAAGCTACAATTCTAATACACATTTTATAATATGTATTACTTTATTTCTAATGCATTTTAATCTGCCTATAATTCCAAACTCTTGCATTAAAGAAACAACGTTGAATATCCTACGTTTTTAACTGATTTCAAAGGGAAATAAATATGGTCTTTTCAAACTAGATAATTTTGTCATCAATCAAACTGTAGGACAATGTCCCAAAGCTCCGCCTTAGCAATCTTGTGTGACCTTTTATCACCTATGTCAATTGTCATCTATTCTATTCATTTATTCTTTTTATTAATTGTTATTTTTATCAATTCTATTTTTGTTTATTTGTGAAACAATCCTCATGTATTTATGTTTAGATAATTTTGTCATCAATCAAAAGCTCCGGCTTAGCAATCTTGTTTGACCCTTTATCACCTGTGTCAATTGTCATCTATTTTATTCACTTATTCTTGTTATTAATTTTTTTCTTCTATTTTTGTTTATTTGTAAAACAATCCCTATGTATTTATGTTGAGGGACCTCTCCTATTCTCTACACTATTGTATTTACAGCTGTACTTTGTGGTGATACTATGTACTTTGAAAATGTCTTAAATAGACGAAAACGTTCAGTATTCCTATTTTTTTTTCCTCGTGGTTTCAAGAAAAAAAAAATATATATATATATGGAAGTATATATATATATATATATTTATATATATATGTCTGTGTGTATATATATATATATATGTGTGTGTGTGTGTGTGTGTGTGTGTGTGTGTGTGTGTGTGTGTGAGTGTGTGTGTGTCTGTCTGTGTGTGTGTGTGTGTGTGTGTGTGTGTGTGTGTGTGTGTGTGTGTGTGTGTGTGTGTGCGTGCGCATGTGTGTGTGTGTGTGTGCGCGCGCTTGTGTGTGCGTGTGTGTATGCGCGTGTGCAAATTTCAAGACGCTTCCTCTATAACGGCACTTGACATCGACTTGGTTTACTCTTAAATTTCTTTTTGTCGCTTTTTGAAAGATACGAATTGAAATTAAAATTGAAAAATAAACACTTGTAACATTACAACCCTTCAATCCAACATCATATCCTGACATCTGCAATGCAGGATATCCAGGTTTATCACAAAATAATGTTGTTAATTTTTATGATAAAACACCACACCAGTATCATTAATTTTCAACCTTATTTTTAAACTCACCGAAGGCAACATATTTCATGAATCATTAAGATACTGCACAGAAACCAGTTTCTGTTGTTCATGTCAACTAGATACTATTGAACGCAACAATTCGTAATTGTACACTCTAATAGGCACAAAATCTTTCGACTTTGAAATTAATAATCCAGTTTCTCAGAACATAATTAATTAAACTTAGTAATGAATTCTAATATACGAACAATACCATTAAGGAGTAAATGTCACGGATATAATTTATCATCAGAAAGTAGTTCCTTCAAATAGCCTACCAGGTTTTAGGAAATAAACATTTCTCTCCTTCATTCGTCCCTACACGGTCGAGTATCTAATAAAGCTATTGTAACATGGTAAAGGAAACGAGTAGTAATACTTGTTATAATATACTTTTTTATCCATAGTAATTTATTACAGTTCCCGTTCAAATATTGTCTGATACACAGCGATACGCCCCAATCTCCCCCACCTCCCCCCCCCAAGGCCTTGGCCCCTCCCCTCTTGTGATGTGCGCCGTCTCCCACTCCTGGTAACCGATGTCGTAGGTTAAGGGTACTTGGAACTGTGTGCGACAAAACATTCTAAACATTAACCTTTAATTCATATTGTTTCGCTTGCTGTTT
>NC_134789.1:49452964-49457964 GCF_046742065.1 Oratosquilla oratoria
ATAGCTACATGTGTCCAGCCTCGCGACACTCTCTCTTCGGTTTTCACATGGAACTGCATGTCCGAACTGTAAGAGGAGATCGAAGGAGTTTGTGCCTAGGTGAAGGTGTGACCTTTCCTAGGTGGTAATGGTGGTAAGCATCGACAGAAGGGAGGCAATTTCCAAGGCATGATATGGAAAACTTCTAGAACGACCATGTCAATATTTTACCTTTGTCGGTAAACTTGCCGGATTGATGTATATAATGAACCGTTCCTCTTCGGAGAGGGGGAGATATTCACTCGAATAAAGAGGAGAAACAAGGCTTGTTTTCCACGCCTCCAGAGAAGCCGCTCCACTCGAACGCTACCCATATGTTGTGAACAACACCATACAACGCATTCAGTTGTTTCAATGCTCACTACATGGTTACTAAGTTATCCACCCTTATAACTTGCTGTTCTCTACACCTCCTGGAAACCCCTTCAACGCCAAATAAAATCGTCTTGCCTCCAAACTAGCACTACTTAGTTTGATTCCACTCTGTGGGCCTCTAGACGTCTATGGACCCGAGGTTGAGAACCACCAGTCATTCTTTGCTGCAGAAAAGGTCCGACGAAGATGTATGAAACTTGTCGGAAGCCAGAATAAAGACTCCAGAGCCAAATAGTAGGAAGTGGTTAACCGAGATTGACTGTGTGCCGTGGCTATCAAGGGAATGACTCCGGAAATGAATAAAATCGTCTGGCGGTAGCCTGGCTGCAAATAAAAATGTCACCCGGTAGCTAAGGGGCTCCTGTCAGATGCGTCGTTGTCGCGATGACCTCCAGCATTGCATCACGATTTTCTAGTGACACTTAACACTTCTGCAAATCGTTTATCTCACCTTGAATCGTTATTTAAAGCACCAGTATAATCTCACTTAAATTTTGATCAACACACTTTTTCATGTCATCTATTTTACCTGTCATTAGTGAGGCAAAATATATATATATGATAATAGAAAATTGAATAAAAAAGGTCAAATGATATGAGCAACACATTTTCTAGGACATGAAGAAGAAAATTTACTATTCTTTCAATAATATACATAACGCCACTTAGAGTAAAATATATGTATATATAATTAAGTAGAGTATAAATATGCATAGAGATTGCATAAGCCATTTAATTTGTTATGCATCTGTACAAGGAAAATGACTGGCAAAAAAACAGGAATGGTGTCTTCCAAATCGAGCATATGCAGATGGGTTGGATTCCAACAGTGCATGCGCCCTTGCCACGTCTTGTGACGTCACATCGTGACGTCACAACGTCCTTCAGCCATCGCTGCCACGTGCGTGTTGTTGTTACTAAGGCTCCGATCAAGGCTTTGCAAAGACTGCAAAAAAGAAAAAATAAATAAATAAATAAAAGAGTTAAATAACGTCCACAACACCGTTACGGACTAGTAATTTTTTCATTAGATTTGAGAATTAGACGAAAATAGACACTAGTCTGAATAAGTTATATACATTTTCTTATTTGAATGCATAAATGGCTAAATATGTATAAGTTCATATTTTTGTATAATTGCCTATATAATAGATTGCTTGGTTTTCTATCTACTTATCTAATTATTCATTTACCTATTCATCTATCTTTTCTTATCTAGTCATCTGTCTACTTATCTGTTTTTGTTCTTTAGTTTATTTGTTTGTTTACTTTTTTACCTATTCATTTACTTACAATAATGAAAGTAATTGTTGCTTCAAATTCCAATGACTGAAAACCCGCAGCCCCACAACAGCCGCCAACGGTACTGGGGCTCTCCCTCCCATGATTTTCTCAAGAAAGAACACACTGGACATATTTTCCGGTTATCGGCGTGAGTGTGTTTCCATGTCACTGATTGGTTAGAGGAAGAGAGGACGGGAACAGTTTCCGATTGCCAGCTTTTCTTATATAAGAAATTGGAGAAAAAATAAATAAATGAATAAATAAAGAATGAAATATAAGAACAGATCGAGGAGGAGGAGGAAGAAGAGGGAGAAGAAGAAGAAGAAGAAGAAGAAGAAGAAGAAGAAGAAGAAGAAGAAGAAGAAGAAGAAGATTAAGAAGAAGAAGATTAAGAAGAAGAAGAAGAAGAAGAAGAAGAAGAAGAAGAAGAAGAAGAAGAAGAAGAAGAAGAAGAAGAAGAAGAAGAAGAAGAAGAAGAAGAAGAAGAAGAAGAAGATTAAGAAGAAGAAGAAGAAGAAGAAGAAGAAGAAGAAGAAGAAGAAGAATGTATATGTTTCCTTATATATTTTCTTTTATTTATCAATTAACCAATTAACTGATCTAAAACATCAAATTGACCATTCATTTACTAATATATATACTGTACTTCTTGACCTGTTTATCAACTTTTTATATGTTTATACATTCATCTATTTATCCACACATTGACTATAAAAATTATATATACACACATATATAATGTATGCATGAACGCATACTTACAGTGGGACCAACAGAATTCAGACAATCCATCCTTGTCTGCTTGCCTGCTTGCCTGCCCGTCCATGTGTAGCGAAACCTGAACAAAGGTAAAAAGACCAGTGCCATCCTTGACGGGATGACGGTCGAATCACGCGCCACCTGCTCCTGTGCGCATGCGCCAACTACTTCTCCGAACTAATATAGTTGCCAATTGTTACTAGGGAAAGTAGAGGCTGGACTGAAGGTCATAGACCCTTTTCTAAGAAGCCTAGAAACGTTCGGAATGCTTCCAGGAACCATGGTTTCTTACCCTGTTTATGTGACCAGGGAATCTGTTGGATCCAAATGACTGAATCCTAATTAATAAGATATGTGAAGGTTGAAAAATGGCTTCGCTTATCGACTCCGTTAAGAGGTTTTATGGTGCAACCAGATCCCCTTAATTTATGGTGATGAATGGCACATTATATGCCGATATCTGCTTAGCTGAGGAATAAATTTGGATGGAATTTACCACAATGACACCTATACAGTGTTCCACTGAATAAAAGAAGTTAGCTAGGTATGCTACATGTTTTCAGAGTCTCATTTTTATAAAGAGACAATTGCAGAGAATGAAGCTTGCCGATCAGGAATGGACTTCCGGACAATCCAACCGAGATCATATATCATCCCTTTAAACATTTCTTTGTAATGGTTAATGCATCGATATGTTGGATCAAGAATACAAGCGATATAATACAAGAGGCCTCTTCCTGGAACCCTCAACCTCGTGGTACATTCAGCTTTTTTCTCCTCCTTACCGTCAAACATTCAATGGTAATAATCAGTTGTGAGAGAATTCCTCCCTTGAGGAGATCTTTATCAGCAGAGATCTCCCTTAGGCATCAGTGGCTTAGCAGGAAAGAATCTATAAAACACAAGCCGGTCTTGAAGGGGTTGACATTTACAAGAACCAACTCTTTCTAATATAATTTTTGTATCCATAGTTTTGGAAGTCTATCAACTCTATGTCTTTACCACCAGAAATGGCCAAGATTGATGTTCAAACTGATACAACCGCAGCAGCATCACAGGTATGCTTAATCTCTTCTGTGCCGTTTGGCGATTATATATTTATTCTGGCTAACTCTTGGCTATCTTATTCATTCGTTTCCATGGCACCCCTAAGCAGTGAAGGGGTTTTAGTGTTACATGTTATATAAGCGTTCGTTCATGTCGAATCTCGACCATTAAGACCAAAAATGACCAAGAGTGTTGCACAGGACAAAATAATAGAACAGAGGCATCACCCCGAATATGCAAAGACAGTGATAGCTAAATACATCCTAAGAACCATGAGCACATAATCCAGGTATGCAAGGACCAGTTCACAAAGGAGGAACTTATATGGCGTAGTATTATGCATCAGTAAACGTTTCCAAAATGGTCAGGGGCAGTTACGACCAGACTGTCCTCCCACATTCGGATTCACCGTAAAGACAAAAATCATGGCTGTAAGGATGATGCGGTCGCAAACCGGACACAGATAAAGTGGACAGTCCAGGGAGAATATCCAGGTCTTATGTAACGTTTTATGAAATAACTTGCTAATTAAACAGTGGTAATTCACTATCACTTTACCTCGCCTACGGACAACAGTGACGCCTACTTACATTCCACATAAGAACACTACTTGCTGAATTAAACGACCTGGCAGTAATAAAGAAAAAACGAGGATATAATAAAAAAAAATCAACAAGTAAATAAATTAGTATTAAGAATTAGGCTACAGGTCTCCTATCTCCCTTAGCAAAATAAGGTTGACTCTTATCTGAGATAAGAAACCCTCGTTCCTGCGCCACGTTAGTAAATAAAATACGAGGGTGACCAAGAAGTACATGAACCACCAGGTACGGCAAAGGTTAAAAGAACTGTCTTAGACCTTTTCTTGTAACGGTACGAGATACGTTGGGATTCCTTCGAGGGGATATTAGAACCCTTGTTTATTGTTCTCGGTATTCTTACCCAGAGGCGTCTAAGTCGACGAAGTCTGAAGTCGACTACCTAGAGGTGAATGGCCAGACCAAAAGACGTAAGCAGCCTTTCACTATAAAAAGAATAGATAAGTAAATAAAGAGAGAAAGAGAGAGAGAGAGAGAGAGAGAGAGAGAGAGAGAGAGAG
The DNA here is from genome assembly GCF_046742065.1 of Oratosquilla oratoria. NCBI lineage: Eukaryota > Metazoa > Arthropoda > Malacostraca > Stomatopoda > Squillidae > Oratosquilla > Oratosquilla oratoria. Next base: position 49,457,568 of record NC_134789.1, read on the forward strand.
AGAGAGAGAGAGAGAGAGAGAGAGAGAGAGAGAGAGAGAGGGAGAGAGAAGGCACTTGTACTTCCTTGTCTACTGATTTTCATTAGAACTAGAGTAAAACTAGAAAAGCACAGATATAACATAAATTACAAAATATATATCTACAATAAAAACAAAGAGCGTTTGGCTGTTTGCATGTTTTAAATGGAAAAACTTCTGGATGGAAAAGTGTTGCAAGTGGAGTTCCTCAGGGTTCCGTTCTTGGGCCACTTCTATTCATAGTATATATAAATGATATAGACCATGGACTAAAATCTACTGTTTCCAAATTTGCTGATGATGATACAAAACTGTGCGGAGTGGCAAATGATCGCTCAAACCAATTAGATATTCAAGAAGATTTAGATAAATTACAGCA
>NC_134789.1:49462964-49465464 GCF_046742065.1 Oratosquilla oratoria
CCATTTTCCTTCGTGTTTCCTTTACCCATTATTCCTTTCTTCCCCTTTTTCTTCCTTTATTTTTCCCTATTTTCCCTTCCAATTTCTTTTATTTTCACTTTTGTATCTTGTTCTATTGTTCGTTTACTTTCTCCTTTTTTTCTTTCTTTCTTTTTCTGACACATCCTACTTTATCTATCCCGATGGTAATTACCTTTACAAACCTGCTTTGATTACTCCATGAAAATTACTATGTAAATATTTCATTAGTGTCTTTCTTTTCACAATTATTTTTCATGCATCTAACAAACCATTTTGTACCTTGTGGCACTTTTTCATTAAGTGTGGCTGCCGCCAGGCTATTTCATTTACCTCCGTAGTAGCAAATTAGTTATGTATGTATGTATGAATGTATGTATGTATGTATGTATGTATGTATGTATGTATGTATGTATGTATGTATGTATGTATGTATGTACGTATGTATGTATGTATGTATGTATGTACGTATGTATGTATGTATGTATGTATGTATGTATGTATGTATGTATGTATGTATGTATGTATGTATATATATATATACACATACACATATATATATATATATATATATATATATATATATATGTATATATATATATATATATATATATATATATAAATATATATATATACATATATACATACGGTACATACACATTATCTTGATTCGCCTCCTCCATGCCGGGTGATACTCTCCATTATTCTTGCACCCGACATTGTTTTTGTTTTTTTCACTACCGTGGCACCCCTATGGTAGTGAAGGGGTTAATATAAAAATTCTTTGTGTTGTAATTTTCAACTGTTCCCCGCCCTCGAAATCCCACATTCAAGGCTAAAGGAATTTCTGCTTGAGAAAATTCCAGCTGTTATGTCTACTAATACTTTTGCAATTAAAGTTTCCAAACTTTTGCGGATCCCAATGGCTCTCAGAATGTTTGCGCTTCTGTAGAGCCGGGGCTCCTCTAACACGGTTTCCGTCGGAAATGCCAACAAAAATGGAGAGGGCGGACATCACCATTGTAGCACGAGAGGGGAAGTCCGTCCGTCAGATTTGTTTGTACCTCATGAGCCTTCTCCTTCGTTTCTGAAGCTGCAGACCTTTGTGTTTACAAAACAATGACTCAAAGTGATATAAGCTTACTTGCTTTACAAGAAAATATGTAGTTTATATTTGAGGCTATTACTTTTCGTTGCAATTTTATATTGCTACCGGAAGGGGACATTATCTGCGCTGTTTCAAGGATAAAACTTCCCGATATATCCGACACGTGACGACTATTATTCATACTTTTTTTTTCTATCACCAAGCGATTTTTCTTGTATAAAATTCTAGCTTTATTTATTGGTTTACATATTTTTATTTGTCTATTCATCTATTCATATATCTATTACTCACTTACTTTATACATATTTTTGATGAGGTATAATACAGGATTTTTTAATTCATTGAAAGGCCTATATATGTATATATATATATATATATATATATATATATATATATATATATATATGTATGTGTGTGTATATATATATATATATATATATATATATATATATATATATATATATATATATATATATACATACATCCATTCATACATTAAACTTTTTATCCCACTGTCGGAAAAGAAAACACAAATGTCGAAAGTTCTGTATACTTCGATCACTAACTGTGATCCTCTTCAAGCAGAATGAGTACATAGTGGAAGACATATACATATGTATAAAAATGTGAGGTGAACAAAAGGAACAAGGAAGGAGCTCAGGTTACGTGACCGACGCTCCGCGGGTCTTGTGGGATTTTGTCTCCTTGAAGTAAATAAGATAGTAGTTGATTGACAGCTGAGGTGGTAATGCAGTCAGGTGACCATTGACCGTTTGAAATATTAAAAATAGGGATGGTAATGCCGTCAGATGACTGCATTACCACCTCGATACATTAAATGCTGTTGGTAAACTAGTTCTTACCTATTTCCCTCATTTGTGGAATGTTCTTGGGATAAAGTCATCCGTTAATGTTAGGTAGTTGTAAAATCCTAATATAAAGTAATTATTTTCTCATACTGTACATAAGATGAACCATTTTCTGGTTCCCTCAAAGTACATGAAGTCTAAATTGAAGGAGTTACGTGGTTCGTGTAGACGCTAGAAAATGGGAGATCGAAGAAGGGGGGACTATAGTTTAAGGCCAATACACAGGAGCCTGTGTAATAAATCGAAGAATGAAATAAGACACAATTGGTTTGGATGGAAGATCTTTGCTCTTATAACCAGAGCAGATTCCACTGAATCTAGAAAACTTCTCTATCTTGTTCATGAGTACCGTTGTTATATCAATCTGTTCTGGCTTACACCAGATGACGTCATACGGTACTGGGAAACGTTTAGCTTTGTTAAAGACACCAATTGTTGATTAATGCCATGTCATCTGTTGCTACTTTATGTGTTTATCCTACATATTCAATTCGGGTCAGGGAAA
>NC_134789.1:49485464-49487964 GCF_046742065.1 Oratosquilla oratoria
ACACTTGTACACCCATACGTGTTTTTTTTCTTCAACCCCAGACGTTTTCATTCATCTTCGATGTACCTTCAAGCAATGTAGGGTTAATTAAAAGCTCAACTTCCAAGTGAAAACACTTGTATCCCCCAACAAACAGAAGATTCAACCTTCTATCAAACAACGGATTTTAATCCTTCATTTATAATATATTTCAAGAAGAACTTTAATCCAAATTTCACTTTTCATAATGTTTTAAACTCAACTTGAAATATTAAGCATAAACCTCAAACTATAATTCATATTGTACATAAAAATCCATAAACTTTCCATAACTTGAAAAGTAATCTACATAAAATTCTTATAATTTCCTTTCCCCCCCCCAGTGTATATCTAAAATTCTAAATGTACATTTAACAGTCAGTTCATTTTGAACCTTTTTCACATTCAACTCAACGCGTCTGAAGAACCTAAGTCCTCAGGTACTATCAATGTTTACCTATATGCAGTATAGACTCCATGCTGGTTCCTTTTCTCGTTAAATTTGGTACAGAATATCAGAATTAAAGTAATTTTCAGTAAGAACTAGTCAGTATTAAATATAACGTATTTGGTAATAAGGAAGCATCACTATAATGAATGACGTGATCAAAGGAGATGATTTTCCTGAGCTGAGTTGAGTTTTCCACAGGCAATAAGCTACATCATAGCCCCGAAATCTTTGTTATAAAAAATAAGTTTTAGTCTAAATAGTCATAATAAATTTTGAAGAGTACCTTATATACTTCACTATCTATTTAGGAGCCAAGGATGTTGCGGACATCATTGGGACTCATCTTGTATACAATATGAAATATTGTACAAAACAAATGTGCTATGAACCTTTTAGGATGTGATTCGGGGGTGACGATAATTGTTGTATATTCACTACTCCAATCTCTTTTCCACTTATTTTCAAACCTATCAAGACCCACAACTCTGTCTAAAAGTGCAACCCCGAGGATCTGGCACTCGGTCTCCACTTTTGACTAACTTTCTTTCACATTTTTCACATAACGATATGTACATCTACCGACTGCTCCCTGCTCTTCCTTATATTTGTTGACAAAAAAGACCCATAGTAATATCGGACAGACAACAGACTAAAATTTCATCCTGGAGAGGTTTATGGGAGGGCCCGAGGGCCGCTGCTAACTACGGTGATCTTTTTTTTTTTCTTATCATTTATATCAACGATGTAGATATTGTCTAGGAAGAAAGGAATCAAAGTTCGCGGAGGGCACTGCACAATTACGGGTAGATTACCACACGATAGGCAAACGGTTATGTAAATTGGTACGCGCTGTTTACACGAGCAAAACTAAGTTAAGACAAATTGATTACGAGTCCTAGGAACTACTATTCCCTTCTCGGTAGAAAAGCTAAGCCGACTGATCCGGAGAAGGATTTGGGTGTCTTGGTTAACATCAATCCGAAATCTCCCGAAACAGTGTACTGAGAAAGAGCTGAAAGAGAAAAGCCATCTATAATATATCAAAAGGTAAACTGGCTATAAAAACCAAGAAATCGTGTTGACGCCGCACAACTCATTGTCTTGATCATACGAGTAGCGATTTCGAGAACTTAGCCTCGAGACCCGTCGTCAAGTCCGGGGTTCTCAACCTCTTTCCTTATGTACCCCGTACTTATGTACTGCTGTTCATTAGCCTCCTAGAAACCCCACCACTAGTGAAGAGAACCCTAGTGCATCCACAAAATCTCACTAGTTTTCGTTTTATGACCCTAGTTGGGAACCACTGCGGCCCACAAGGGCTTACTGAGCCATAGGTTGAGAACCACTGGTCTAAGTGGACAACTGACACAGAGACCCTTCACACTATTGCAAAGTTTCGAGAACTTAAAACTATGGGGAATTGCTCAAACTGGGCGAGAAACCAACCTGTAACCATCGTTTGAGGTTGGATTTCCCTTGGCTCCTTACAACCGTTTGTGGCAATTTTATTAGTCATAAAACAGAAAATGTGTGGAGTGAAAATCCACAGGACGTTGTCAACAGACCATCAATTGACACTTATAAGAAAATAAATAGGTGCGATTCAACACAAGAGAGGGTTTTTAATACCTTCCCGGTATTCACTGTGTTTCTTTGCGCTTTTCTCTCTCTATCTCTATCTTTATCTATTTCTTCCTCTCTTCCTCTCTCTCTTTTTTCCTCTTTCTCTCTCATTCTCTGTTTGTCTCTCCTATATCTTCTGTGAATCAGTGTTACCTTTACTAAAAGCTATAACCTTGTACATACTAAGAATGACTACATAAACTACCAAATATTTACAACAACAACCCGTATATTGAAACAATATATCCTTGCATGTGAATCAGCTGTTCGTACCTCAGTTCTGAATTGTTTTCTGCGATACAGATAGAGGTTACTTAATCTTTAAGCGATGAAAGAGAGCCCAGGTGAATAATATAGACTGGTGGCAGCCAGAATAAAGTATATATGAACAAACGGCGTCTGAGGGAT
>NC_134789.1:49492964-49495464 GCF_046742065.1 Oratosquilla oratoria
CAGGGCCTGACAACTGGCATCCATGAATTTTAAAGGAATGTACTTTTGGTAAGCGCAGAATGTATGTATGTATTTATGTGTGTATATTTGTAGGTATAAACTTTTCGTATAAGAACAACGACAAGGGTTCCTTGGAACATGTAAACAAAGGGGAACCCGAACCTGTTAAAGTATAAAGCCAATGTCGAGAATTAGAGAAACACGGTAGTATGGAAATGGGTTTGTCCTGGGGGTTATTTCAACGACCAAGAACAACAAGGAAACCCCGACGGCAAAGAACTGTGGCGTGAATGTCATTTGAATAACCAAGTGAACATGGAATTAGGCAGAGTTGAGGGAAGTTGAAAAGAAGTAGATTGGGATTTCCGGCCGAGCACGGGGACATATTTTGCAAATGTAAATGGTCGTTATGAGCCCCGTCTGTACATTTTCCCTTTTATTCGAGCTTCTGTCGGGTTATATAATTCGCATCTCACTGTAGCGAAGAGTGTGTGGTCTGTCTCTACTAATCTGCGTTGTTATTCAGTCTTTCGCTATGGTGGCATAATACATAAATTATATCCTTGAGAACGTCAGGGTGTTCCATCAGCTACCAGAGCGACTTCCGTGAGACTCAAAAAACAGGGACAGGTTCTTCCAAGCAGTTGTCTATCTTTAGCTAAAATTAGGTATATGAAGTGCAAATATGTTCTGGAGAATAAATCGAATGGTCTTCATTATATCTATTTCCTCTGTTATTGAGAAGGAAACACAGAATATTAGCAATATAGAGCGATGGCTGCCGAAATAAAAGGAAAAGTGTTATCGTGTACGAATGTGAGTGAATTCATTAAAACATTTCGAGAAGCTGAATAGAGTAGTTTGAAATTAACCAGAAAATATTCATAGATGACAGAATCCAAATGATATATATATATATATATATATATATATATATATATATATATATATATATATATATATATATATATATATGTATATATACATATGTATATATATACTGGATATATATATATATATGTGTGTGTGTGTGTGTGTGTGTGTGTGTGTGTGTGTGTGTGTGTGTGTGTGTGTGTGTGTGTGTGTGTGTGTGTGTGTGTGTGTGTGTGTGTGTGTGTGTGTGTGTGTGTGTGTGTGTGTGTGTGTGTGTGTGTGTGTGTGTGTGTGTGTCTGTGTGTACGTGTGGGTGTGTATTCACCTTGGTCTTTGGATCGCGTGTTGGACTCATGATCGACAGCTATTTCCCTCCCGGAAGAGAGCTCAGAGCTCGTATGACCGATCTATGGGTAATGCTATGACCTTACACACACACACACACCCAACTCCCCGCCCACGAGAGTCGGAGTAACGACCCGAAGCGCAGCGATACCGAAATGATTTCGGCCCTGGGCAGGATTCGAACCAGGTACTGCTGCACCTCCGTACTGGTATCCAATACTCTATCAACCGCGCCACCGTGTGTGTGTGTGTGTGTGTGTGTGTGTGTGTGTGTGTGTGTGTGTGTGTGTGTGTGTGTGTGTGTGTTTGTGTGTGTGTGTGTGTGTGTGTGTGTGTGTGTGTGTGTGTGTGTGTGTGTGTGTGTGTGTGTGTGTGTGTGTGTGTGTGTGCGTGTGTGTATGTGTCTGTGTGTGTGCGTGTGTGTGTATATGTGTGTGTGTGTGTGTATGTGTGTGTGTGTGTGTGTGTGTGTGTGTGTGTGTGTGTGTGTGTGTGTGTGTGTGTGTGTGTGTGTGTGTGTGTGTGTGTGTGTGTGTGTGTGTGTGTGTGTGTGTGTGTGTGTGTGTGTGTGTGTGTGTGTGTGTGTGTGTGTGTGTGTGTGTGTGTGTGTAATTCACCGTGGTCTTGGATCACGTGTTGGACTCGTAATCGACAGCTACTACCCTCCTGGATGAGAGCTCAGAGCTCATGTATGACCGAGCTATTGGTAATGTTGTGACCTCACACACACACACACATACACCCAACTCCCCGCCCACGAGAGCCGGAGTAACGACACGCAGCGCAGCGATGCTGAAATTATTTCAGCCCTGGGCGGAATCCGAACTCGGACCGCCGAAGTGTGTGTGTGTGTTTGGACTCGTGATCGACAGCTACTATCCTCCCGGATGAGAGCTTATATCTCATGTATGACCGATCTATGGGTAATGCTGTGACATGACACACACACACACATACACACGCACACACACACACACACGCACGCACACACACACACACACACACACACACACACACACACACACACACACACACACACACACACACACACACACACACACACACACAAAACTCCCTGCCCACGAGTTGGAGTAACGGCTCGCAGCACAGCGATACTGAAATTATTTCAGCCCTGAGCGGGATTCGAACTCGGACCGCTGGGTTAGCAGTTGCGAACGCTACTACAGCGCCGTCGAGCAGTTGCGAACGTGTGTGTGTGTGTGTGTGTGTGTGTGTGTGTGTGTGTGTGTGTGTGTGTGTGTGTGTGTGTGTGTGTGTGTGT
>NC_134789.1:49500464-49502964 GCF_046742065.1 Oratosquilla oratoria
TCTGTTAAGTCACCAGCACTTGTCACATGCTAGCATAGGTTCGAGTCCTTAGCTGCACCACATTTCTATTTCTGCATGTTGGCCTCCTCGAGTCTCTCGTTGTTGATGGCTTAGAATTAAAGTGTATTGTGGTTGATAAAAATGTATATCTGTTCACTGGGACTATTTAGTGTTGTACATATATACATATATATATATATACATATATATATATATATATACATATATATATATATTTATATATATATATATACACACACAAGCACACACAAACACAACACACACATACACGCACACACACACACACAAACACACACACACACACACACACACACACACACACACACACACACACACACACATATCATATATATATATATATATATTATGCATACATATATATATATATTATGCATACATATATATATATATATATATACATATTATCTATATACATATATATATACATATATATATATATATATATATATATATAAATGAATATACATATACCAAAGGTTTTCCCCTTTATAAGAAAGGTAGCCCCCCAAAAAACAAAGTATACATATATATATACATATACTTATACATATACATGCATACATACATATATATATATATATATATATATATATATATATATATATACATGCATACATATATATATATATATATATATATATATATATATATATATGTATATATATATATGTACTAGCCAAATTACCTGCGGGTTGCTGCGAGCAAATGATGATCATTTTAATTTTGACAGAATTTGTGGCGAAAAGTTACACGTATCAATATAACTCAATGGAAAAGGTAACAAAAATGTTAAGAAAGTAAGAAAGTAGCCTGGGTTATGGTGAATATATATGTTTTGGGGGGCTATTACTTTATTATGGTAGATACAAATGAGAGATAGTTATCCAAGTACCTTGGGTTATAAGGTTTCAGAGTATATATGGTTATAGGGGTCTATCTGCAAAAACCTAGGAGGAGTTCGTGAATAATCCCCAACCTAACCATACCCCACGTAACTCTAATCCTTAACCCTAACCATATTTTTAAAATAAAATATAGTTATCCAAGTACCTGGAGTGATAGGGTATCAGAATATATATACTTATGGGGGGTGTATCTCCAAAACCCCAGTAGTAGTTCGTAAACAAACAAACAAACAGACAGCCAGACAAATGAAAGATAGTTATCCAATTACCTTCGGTTATAAGGTTTCAGAATATATAAGGTTACAGGGGTCTATCTGCAAAAACCTAGGAGTTCGTGAATAATCCCAAACCTAACCATGCCCCACTTAACTTTAACCCTTAACCCTAACCAAAATATTTTTTTGGGAAATGAAATCGACTTATCCAAGTACCTGGAGTGATAGGGTATCAGAATATATATATGGTTATGGGGGGTCTATCTCCAAAACCCTAGGAGGAGTTTGTGAAAAAACAAACAAACAAACAAATAAACAGCCAGCCAGACAAATGAAAGATAGTTATCCAAGTACCTTGGGTTATAAGGTTTCAGAATATATATGATCATAGGGGTCTATCTGCAAAAACCTAGGAGGAGTTCGTAAATAATGCCTAGCCTAACCATACCGCAACTAACTTTAACTCTTAACCCTAACCGAAATATATTTTTAGATGAAATGTAGTTATCTAAGTACCTGGAGTGATAGGGTATTAGAATATATATTGTTGTGGGGGTCTATCTCCAAACCCTAGGAGGAGTTCGTGAACAAACAAACAAACAGACATCCACACAAATGAAAGATAGTTATCCAAGTACCTTGGGTTATAAGGTTTCAGAATGTATATGGTTATAGGGGTCTATCTGCAAAAACCTAGGAATTCGTGAGTAATATCTAACCTAACCATACCCCATCTAACTTTAACCCTTCACCCCAACCATTTTTTTTGGGGGGGGGGATAAAATATAGTTACCCAAGTACCTTGGGTTATAAGGTTTCAGAATGTATATGGTTATAGGGGTCTATCTGCAAAAACCTAGGAATTCGTGAGTAATACCTAACCTAACCATACCCCATCTAACTTTAACCCTTCACCCCAACCATTTTTTTTTTGGGGGGGGGATAAAATATAGTTACCCAAGTACCTTGGGTTATAAGGTTTCAGAATTTAGTAATAGGGGTCTATCTGCAAAAAACCTAGGAGAAGTTCGTGAGTAATACCTAACCTAAACATACCCCATCTAACTTTAAACCTTAACCCCAACTTTTTTTTTTTTTTTTTTTTTTTTTTTTTTGGTGGGGGAATGAAATATAGTTATCCAAGTACTTGGAGTGATAGGATATCAGAATATATATGGCTATGGGAGTCCACCTCCAAAACCCTAGCAGTTCGTGAACAAACAAACAGACAGACAGAGGCTACTACTTTGTTATAGTGTATGTATATATATATATATATATATATATATATATATATATATATAGACATTATTTTTCGAAATTGTAAACCGGAGGATG
>NC_134789.1:49512964-49515464 GCF_046742065.1 Oratosquilla oratoria
TTAGGGAAAAGGAAGAAACAAAAGGAAGAGGGATAAAGATCATCTGACATGGTTTGGAAGATAATGCAAGAGCACCCTATGTGGGTTGCATGTTATATGTCGTCGATATTTTCGGGATTTAATTGCACCTTGGACTGGATGGGGCGGAGTGGGGATTGCGACTATTTTCCACGCAAAGTAAGAATGCCGGTAATTTGTATGCTCAACTATCTCTCTTTTATGCTCCTCTCTTGAAAAATCTTCTTTTCTACGTTTAAGAATCGACATCCTCGGCGCGATATTGTCTCCAAGTAAAGAAGCGCCGGTGACTTACGCCGAAATGAAAATACGAATAAAGAAGAGAAAGGATGAAATTTGAGGCAACAATACAAGAGAAAACCAAAGCATGCGATACAAATTCACAAAATAACACAGATGAAAAAATAAGAAAGAAAACGATAATAGAAGAGACGAAGGAAGGGAAAATAAACTTATAAACAGAATGGAGGAAATGAGGTCAAAAGGTACGCAGGAGAGAGATGCGTTTATGAAAGGGATGACGTCACTCTCCCCGAAGGCCAATTTGACTTTGAATCTGGCTGCTGCCACGCGGCTATCTCGTTCATCTCTATGGACCCTCACGATAGCGAAAGGTTTACTTGCTCTCTATCTCGCATAACCCTTCCATTCCGGGTGACCCATTCCTTTTTCATTCCGACAGCCAAAAAAATATCTTCCTCATCTCTTTTTGATATCAAAAGCGTTAGAGCTAATCTTGATTACCCGTCCGTAAAGATTATATATATATATATATATATTTTTTTTTTTTTTTTGACTGTGTCAAACTATTCTATTCAGAACCCATTCCATTTTCATCCCGACAGCCAAAAATCTATCTTCCTCATCTCTTTTTGATATCAAAAGCGTTAGAGCTAATCTTGATTACCCGTCCGTAAAGATTATATATATATATATATGTATATATATATATATATATATTTTTCTGACTGCGTCAAACTATTCTATTCAGAACCCATTCCTTTTCATACCGACAGCCAAAAATCTATCTTCCTCATCTCTTTTTGATATCAAAAGCGTTAGAGCCAATCTTGATTACCCGTCCGTAAAGATGATATATATATATATATATATATATATATATATATATATATATATATTATATATATACATTTTTTATTCTGACTACGTCAAACTATTCTATTCAGAACCTATTCCTTTTTCATTCCGACAGCCAAAAATCTATCTTCCTCATCTCTTTTTGATATCAAAAGCGTTAGAGCCAATCTTGATTACCCGTCCGTAAAGATGATATATGTATATATATTTCTATTCTGACTGCGTCAAACTATTCTATTCAGAACCGTACCACCCCTTGTGTCCTCTCTTCTCCGTATCAAAGTGGATAAACAGATATTGGAAATTATAAAAAAGAAACGACTGAAAGAGGAAGAAAGATAGCAACTTCTGAGAAGAAACCGAGATGATGAACATAAAGAGGAGGAGGAAGAGTGAAATGAAAATAATATTGTAAAAGAGAAGGATGTAGCTGGAAATATCCTGGAAAAAAGAAAGAAGAAAACTAGGACAAAAATATTAATAAACCCAACACAAACAAATGAGAAAACCCAAATTAAAGAAATAGAAGTCATGTATTAATAAATAATGGCGAATCACTAAAGATGGATGGAATAGATTTGATTGGAAAAATTTAGTGCACACACGAAAAAGAAAATCTGAAAGAAAATAAAAGACAAAACAAGAAAGGCAGCAGAGGAAGAGTGAGAGAAGGAGAGAGACAGAGACAGACACAAAGACAGAGAGAGAGAGAGAGAGAGAGAGAGAGAGAGAGAGAGAGAGAGAGAGAGAGAGAGAGAGAGAGAGAGAGAGAGAGAGAGAGAGAGAGAGAGAGAGAGAGAGAGAGAGAGAGAGAGAGAGAGAGAGAGAGAGAGAGAGAGAGAGAGAGAGAGAGAGAGAGAGAGAGAGAGAGAGAGAGAGAGAGCGAGAGAGAATCTTGCACAGTAAACGTGAGGAAGTGAAAGAAAAACAAGAGAGAGATAGAGATAGAGAGAGAGAGATAAATGGATAGATAGATAGATAGATAGAGAGAGAGAGAGAGAGAGAGAGAGAGAGAGAGAGAGAGAGAGAGAGAGAGAGAGAGAATATGAATATTGCACAGGAAACGAGAGGAAGTGAAAGACAAACGCGCGCGCGTGAGAGAGAGGGAGAAAGAGAGAGAGAGAGAGAGAGAGAGAGAGAGAGAGAGAGAGAGAGAGAGAGAGAGAGAGAGAGAGAGAGAGAGAGAGAGAGAGAGAGAGAGAGAGAGAGAGAGAGAGAGAGAGAGAGAGAGTAAGAGAGAAGAAAGCGAGGAAGGGGTTGGGTACAAAATCCCTCATCTCCCCTCGACCGTCAATTTTCAGGAGCAATTAAGCCGGCGTCTCTAGCAAGGCGTGAATGTTGTAAATCTGTACATAACTGTTTTAGTCAAGACGAATAAAATTCA
>NC_134789.1:49517964-49520464 GCF_046742065.1 Oratosquilla oratoria
GTGTGTGTGTGTGTGTGTGTGTATGTGTGTGTGTGTGTTTCACCTTGGTCTTTGGATTACGTGTTGGACTTGTGATCGACAGCTATTCCACCTCCCGGAAGAGAGCTCAGAGGTCGTATGTCCGATCTATGGGTACTGCTATGACCTTACACATACACACACACCCAACTCCCCGCCCACGAGAGTTAAAGTAACGACTCAAAGCGCAGCGATACTGAAATAATTTCAGCCCTGGGCAGGATTCGAACCAGGTACCACCGGCACCACCGTAACGGCAGTCTAATACTCTACCAACCACGCCACAGAGTCGTGTGTGTGTGTGTGTGTGTGTGTGTGTGTGTGTGTGTGTGTGTGTGTGTGTGTGTGTGTGTGTGTGTGTGTGTGTGTGTGTGTGTGTGTGTGTGTGTGTGTGTGTGTGTGTGTGTGTGTGTGTGTGTGTGTGTGTGTGTGTGTGTGTGTGTGTGTGTGTGTGTGTGTGTGTGTGTGTGTGTGTGTGTGTGTGTGTGTGTGTGTGTGTGTGTGTGTGTGTGTGTTTGTGTCCAGTTTACAGAACCTTAAATCTGTAGTTACTGTTTTGATTACTGTTATCTATTATTTGTTTGAATTATGAGGGTGATCTCTTCACTGTTTTTACTGCATTTTTCCAGCATGACACTTGGTTTCCCGAGTCATCTAAGACTAAGTAACCAAACCTTTTTGCTATATAAAGCCTTTCGTGCTCTCTGCACAGATTGCCCTATGCCCATAACGCAATATAATCTCGCCGTATGTTGACTCGGTTTTGAGTGTATGTCCTTATATCTTAGCCAATAGATTTATTACAGTCATCCCTCGCTGTATAATGATAATGTTACCCTTGGCAGTGATTGTACTATCTCTACACAGGAACATGATTTTGCGGCTTGTTGACATTGGGTTGGATATTTATCATTATCTTACATATAAGTTTAGCATAAGAATTATGTACATTTAACAGTCAATGATATGTTGTGTCAGTAATAAATCATATCAGATCCATCTGATCCGAATGAAAACTAAGATAAATAGATATTAACAGGGTCATTCCTCCAAAGGGATGGTACATACTCTTGCATGGTTTGTACTATATGTGATTTCTACAGATGCACGTTGTGTACTTGGACGTTTTAAGATTCAGTTAGAACTGTTAGATGAACAATAGACAAAAAAGTTATGTGCATTAATGACATATTTCAGTTCATTGTACTTCATTCTAGTTATTTATCATTTACTTGTGTATCCATTTATCTATTTATTAATTTATTTATTCATTTATTTATCTATTTATTTGTCTATTTACGTATTCATTGATTCATGTATTTGCGCATTTATTATTTGTTTATACACTTTTTATTCATCTCTCCATCATGTATTCACTTATCTATTTATTTTTTATCTATTCATACACATTCATATAATTGTTTATTCATTAATTATCTACTTATTTATTTATTCATTTATGCATTTATCTATTCAATCTGTATTTGTTCGCCTGATTATTTACTTGTCATATTTAATCGGTTATTCATCTTTTTATTTCATTGTTAATTTCTTTAGTTGTTCATTTGCTTACAAGTGGAGGGATATATTTAATCATATTCTTTTTGTCAGTGAATTTCATATACTTATTTTTTTTTTGCTTATTTTTTTGTTTGCTTACGAGAATTAGGAACCTGACCTTAATTCGAACCATGTACCTGCTAGTTTTTGTACTTTTACGTTATTGAAATCTCTTTCTTACGATACTGACATTAATACTCTCGTTTATATAGACATCAGATATGTTGCTTTATATTCTGTAGTATGAATTGGGTTCATCAAGAAGGAAATTCATTGTAATAAACATTTCCGTTCAGATCCAGTTCTCTCTTTGTTGATTAATTTTTTTCAGCGCTTGTATGTCAAGTGTCAAATGGTACAACACATTATCTAGATACAATTTACAAATTACGAATCCAAGTGCATCATACAACTCCTCATTATCAACATGTAAAACAAATGTTTATATTTTTGTAATGCCGGAAGACATTATATCATATTTGATACATTCCACCAACACATCTCGTGTAGTACATAGGTATAGAAGACTATTTCCCTCATACAAGAAATGTGTGTGTGGGGGAGGGGGTCGGAATGGCCAAGTCGAAGCATACACCCACCTCAGAAAAAAAATTAACCATCGGTCCCATCTCACTGTAGAGGAGGCAGTAAAGCTAAAACTATTTTTACCTAGTCGCATGCTTTGACCGAATGCATCTGCATAAAATTACTAGCTTGTTTTACAACTAATTTCAGCTTGACTCCAACTGTGTCAAGTTATGTGTTTCGCGTGCTATTTAATCACACGTTAACTGTGGAGTAGCTTACCTCGGCAGAAACTACCTGGTGACAGTCAAAATAATACATAATTGGCCCAAATTGTGGCTAACGTGTGCGCCCAGATAAGTGTAACACGTTTACTTTTGAGGATTGTCCCCCTGAC
>NC_134789.1:49532964-49537964 GCF_046742065.1 Oratosquilla oratoria
CCTTTGCCATAAATACTCTGGTTTCGATGACTTTTGTTTGTTTTTCAAAAACCAGACGATTTTATTTACCTCGGGGAGGTGACTATATTTTTCAATTTGATGTTGTTCTTCCCTGTCTATAGCTTTAATTTACTTTTTTTTTATCTATTTTGTTTTGAAAATTATGTTTAACCATCGTATGAGCTTTCGGATTTTTTGTCATTATCTTAGAATTTAATGTCAACTTTTTAATATAATTTGAGCAACTTGGTTCACCTGATGGGAATCATTCACGTCTGGATTGTTAGTAATGGCGATGAAGGATGTACTCTCTCATGGTACCCAGCACCAACAATGGAAAGCCTTGCAATAATTACCCAACGTATACCAGCGGTAATGTAATTAGGTAAAACGTGGCTCTCGATGCGCGTTGTCGCTATACATTGAGAGACTCAATGTAACATATGATTATGTAAAATTCTGAATCCGTAATGGTCTTGTTTGACATATGACGACTCTGTTCAAAAGTGATTGTTATCCAACAACAATACAGGTGGTTTTGCAGACAGCCAATCAATGAAGGATAATGTATCACAACTCTGGAAGGTCATTTTTTGTCTAGGTTGCATAAAGTGAATCTTATTTGCATCAATCACCTGTAGCCACATGAATCCGTGCAGAGATAGTTTTCGTGTATCTATGCAGGCATTATGGAAAAATATATTTAAGTTAATTTAACCATATACAAGATTACTAATTGTAAGAACACATTTATTGGGGGTGTTATTTAGGTTCCAAGAGAACAAAAATACATTGTTTGGCTGCTTGACTGAAATAGAAAGTGCAAAGATAAAGTAATGGAACCAAATTAAATACTTTATGTGGTTGAATGTGACACATACACACCTCTCAGGTATTCGAGATTTTTTTTACCTTTATCATATTCTACACACGAGCGAACTTTTATCATAAAAAAAACGCAAGAACAAGATTTATATCTGTGTTGGTCATGTCTCACGCTCAAGCTCCCGAAGTAATCTATTAATGGGGGTTTATATCATACAAAGTCACTAGTAAAAATAAGAATTCCCTCAATCTTATCCAAGAGTTATACGGACGTCTCTTCACAAATACGCATAAAAAAATACACACGCAAATATATATATATATATGTATATATATATATATATATAACATATATATATATATACATATATATATATATATATATATATATATATATATACATATATATATTATATATTTATATATATATATATAATATATATGTTTTGCAGAAAAAACATTTGGAAGTAAGAAAATTAGTCCAAACGTTTTCGTCTATTTAAGACATTATCAAGGAATATAAAGTGACACAGAAATAGATGCATATATATATACATAAAGTAGTAGAAAACATGGCAAGGACACAGAAGATGCTTCATAACCACGTTGAGAAGTGTTTACATTTAAAGACATTTGATCATATGACGTTACATCACCCGGGCCTGGTAACATTTGGAATTTTCTTTTACAATTTTCTTAATAATAAGATCATCAAGTTTATACAAACCTAAACTTAATTTTTCTTATTTCCAAGTGGTTTTTCTGCAAATTATTTTCACGTGTGCCTTGTGAATTACTGCAAATATGTATACACACAGACACACACACACATACACACACACACACACACACACACACACACACACACACACACACACACACACACACACACACACACACACACACACACACACATATATATATATATATATATATATATATATATGTATATATATAATATACATATATATATGTATATACATGTACATATATATATATATATATATATATATATATATATATATATATATATATATGTATATATATATACTAGCCAAATTACCCGCGTGTTGCTGCGAGTTCGTGAATAATCCCTAACCTAACCATACCCCACCTAACTTTAACCCTTAACCCTAACCAAAATATTTTTAAATGAAATATAGCTTTAAACACTCCCCCTCCCAGGTGTGCGCCCCCCACCCCCGAAGGTTGGGAAACCCTAGTTTGAAAATACATGCGTACACAAACACAAATATCATATGTACAAATTCTTTTTTGTGTGCGTGTGTATGTGCATGTGTGTGTGTGTGGATTGACAATGAATGTCTAAAGCTAAAAGGTGAAGAAATGTATGTCGTTTATTTATCTTCAGAATGTATATGGTTATATGGGGTTTATCTAAAATAAACTTAGTAATATGTGAATAATCTATTTCCGCCCGCAATAAAATTGAAAAAAAAAAAACAATATTTCAGTATTTGGTACAATTATACAATCATTTTACATTCACATGCTTTCTCCTTATAAAAGCTATCATGATTTGTGGCAACATTAGTTTCACAAATATAGATAATATTTATGGACACATACAATGGTTTGTTTAATCATATTAATTCTTATGTCACAAAAATGCTACGCGAGTTAACGGGGACACTACAGTAGTCGCGTTTACCAAACCATAAACCACCTAACTTTAACCCTTAACCCTAACAAAAAATATATATATATATATAGATAAATATATAAATATGTGTGTGTGTGTGTGTGTGTGTGTGTTTTTAATGAAATATAGTTATCCAAGTACCTGAGTGATAGGGTATCAGAATACATATGGTTATGGGGGTCTATCTTCAAAACCCTAGGAGGAGTTCGTGAACAAACAAACAAACAAACAAACAAACATACAAACAAACAGACAGGAGACCTTTTGGTCCATATCTAGGTCGGATGCGAAAAAAATCATAATTATAAGTTAACTAATAAAAACTATAATAATGTAAACAAAAAATAAAATACATAGATAAATGCATAGGTATATGTATGTGTGTGTGTGTGCAAATAAATCACAAAAACACGTGATGAACTATTTTTTGCATAAACCACAGGGAAATGAAAAATACGGTTACCGAACGTTTTCTTCTATTTAAGACAAATTCAAGGGTACCCTTAAAGATATTTTATATAGACGAAAACGTTCGGTATATTTTTTATTTCCAGTGGCTTCTGCAAGTATATATATATGTATATATATATATATATATATATATGCGTGTGTGTGTGTGTGTGTGTGTGTGTGTGTGTGTGTGTGTGTGTGTGTGTGTGTGTGTGTGTGTGTGTGTGTGTGTGTGTGAATGTGTGTGTGTGTGTGTGTGTGTGTGTGTGTGTGTGTGTGTGTGTGTGTGTGTGTGTGTGTGTGTGTGTGTGTGTGTGTGTGTGTGTGTGTGTGTGTTAATCGCGAAGAACCCACAGTCGGAATATAAGGAAACTTGGAAGAAAGTATAATTTCTATATTTCGGCTAATAGCTATAGCCCTCTTCAGGAAAGTACATGTTACAAGAATTTGCAGAGACATAAGTACAATTGAGATATGAGTAGAAGGGCAACATGCAGAACTAAAAACATTCCGTCGCGCAGGGCGGAGTCAGAGGTGAGGGGATGTGTAGGTAGAGGTGTGAGGTCAGAAGGGAAGCGGGGTCAGGATTCTGCATGAGGGAACGGAGAGGGGGGGGTCGCCGAATCTATAAAGCGGCCTTGCTGTGGATGTGCTGTGTCTTGCGACACTGCTTCTGACCCAGGCCAGTGGACAGGATGCAGGGATGACCCGTCATCCAGGAGATGCCAAAATAAGAGGAAGGGTGGAGGGTGGAGGGGAGTGGAATATGTAGGGAATGGAATGGGTGGGAGTGGTTTCTTTGCCTTTTCCTTTATGGCTACCCCCCGTGTAAGGGGGAAAAACCCTTTGGTATATATATGTATGTATGTATGTATTATTATTATTATTATTATTATTATTATTATTATTATTATTATTATTATTATTATTATTATTATTATTATTATTATTATTATTATTATCATTATCATTATTATTATTATTATTATTATTATCATTATTATTATCATTACTATCATTATTATTATCATTACTATCATTATTATCATTATTATCATTATTATCATTATTATCATTATTATCATTATTATTATTATTATTATTATTATTATTATTATTATTATTATTATTATTATTATTATTATTATTATTATTATTATTATTATTATTATTATTATTATTATTATTATTATTATTATTATTATTATTATTATTATTATTATTATTATTATTATTATTATTATAAGGGGTGAAAGTGACAGCAGACTTGAAGTGAGTATCAAGGGAAAGAGACTGAAGGAAGTGGATAGTTTTAGATACTTGGGTGCAAACGTGGCAGGAATGGGAGGAGTGGGGTGGAGGTAGAATGTAGATTGAGAGAAGCGAGTCAATGCCTTTGTGGATTAAAAAGTGTAATTAGAAATAGACATTTAGGATTGAATGCTTAGAGGAGGTTATATGAAGGGGTGATTGTGCCGACAGCAGTGTATGGGGCAGAAACATCGAACATAAGAGAGGAAGAGAGGAATTTGATTGTGTTTGAGATGAGGTGTCTAAGAAGTATGATAGGGGTTACTAGGCTGAATAGAGTGAGAGACGAGGAGGTGAAGAGGAGAACAGGGGTGGAAATGGAGATGGGAGATAGGGTGGATGAAAGAGTATTGGGATGGTTTGGACACATGGAAAGAATGAGAGAAGAAAGACTAGTAAAAGAGGGTGTGGAAGGCAGATGTGGAAGGAGTGAACATGAGGGGGCGACCTAGGATGAGATGGATGGATGGGGTAAAAGGGGCATTGGGGAAGAGGGGAATGTCTGTTGAGGAAGGACAGGAGAGGACAGAAGACAGGAGTGAATGGAGAATGGTTGTGTATGGATGATGTTGTGCTCCATAAAGTGGAATGGGTGGGGGTGGGGGGAGAGGGGGTATGTGTGAGAAAAATTTGACGCAGCCCAAAGGGATTTCTCCCCGTTTTCTCCTTTTATGCATGAGGGGACGAAGAGGGGGGTTGCCGATTTGATGAAGCCGCCTTGCTGTGGATGTTCTGTGTCTTGCGACACTGC
>NC_134789.1:49542964-49545464 GCF_046742065.1 Oratosquilla oratoria
AAAGCTGTCGTTCTCTTCAGTTGAAATTACTGAGGAAGTTAACTATCAAATTTTACGCACTCATTCCACTTTTTGTTCCAACTTTGCCAACCCTTCCCGCAAAAAATTTTGTTCGTCATTCTTTGGTCACGTGGAAACCACCCTTGGAGGCAGATTTTTGCTTCTCCTAACCTTCGGACGATTTTTCTCATCTAAGGGGTCAGCTGAAAACGTCTCAATTAACTCCTTTGCTACGAAGAAATTTCAGTACCAATTTCACTCAGTTAAGCGTCAAGCAAATCTACTAAGATAAGGGCAAAACTCATGGTTAGTGTATTAAGGGCATCCGAAAGAACCCCCTTGCCGTCATTAGTGTCTACTATCGGGTCGGTGACGACCACGTTTCGCACGACATGGATCCGTGGTCGATCCTTCCAGCCCAGATTGTCCAAATACACAGGACAAAAGTGAGAGGCAAAACACACACAAGCATGCATGCACACACAACTTGTGCTTGTGTTTGTTTATGTGCTTTGTACCTATGTGTGTGTATTCACCTTGGTCTTTGGATCACGTGTTAGACTCGTAACCGACAGCTATTTCCTTCCCGGAAGAGAGCTCAGAGCTCGTATGACCGATCTATGGGTAATGACCTTATATGCACACACACACCCAACTCCCCGCCCACAAGAGTTGGAGTAACGACTTGAAGCCCAGCGGTGAATCTGTTGCAAATAGCGATCACAACTTAGTTAGATTCAAACTCCTAAACAATTTTAGAATAGATACTTGTGTTTCTAAAATACCCGATTTCAGTAAAGCTCAGTTCATAGGACTACGTCAGGAGCTTCAGCTTACAGATTGGGAGGCAAAATTAAACGAAAGACCTGTAGATCAGATGTGGGAAATATTTCAAAATACGCTCACTAAGATGATTCAAACGTACATTCCTTTTAAGGACAGACGTCCCCCAAATCAAGCTCGCCCAAAGTGGCTCGACAAAGAAACTGAAAAAAGTATTGCTAAAAAGAGACAGGCTTATAAGAAATATAAGTGCTCGGGTGCATCTAATGACTATGAAAATTATGTATCAATACAGAGAGATTTAAAAAAAGACAATAAGGAAAAGAAAACGACAATACGAAATGAACATCGCTGATAAATCCAAAGAGAATCCCAAAGAATTCTATAGTTACATTAGAGATAAAAAGGTTGTTAGGAATCACATTGGTCCACTATTATCTGCTGACGGTCAACTTGAATATTCCAATGAAGGAATGTGTAATATCTTAAACAGTTATTTTAGCTCGGTATTCGTAAACGAAACACCTCAAAGTGAATTCCAAACTGAAACCTGTGAAAAGTCGGGGTAAACTTATACGGTAAATATAACAAAAGAAAAAATTAAAAGGTGTATAGACAAACTCAAAGTTAATAAAACACCAGGGCCTGACGGTTGGCATCCAAGAATCTTAAAGGAAATGAAAAATGAGATTGTTGTTCCATTAGAAATTATTTTCAAGAAATCCATCATATCCGGAGATGTCCCAAGAGAATGGAAGCTAGCTAATGTTACTCCCATATTCAAAAAAGGTGACAAAAAGAAACCAAATAACTATAGGCCTATAAGTTTGACTTCAATCGTAGGAAAAATAATGGAAACTATCATCAGAGATGCTATCGAACATCATTTAGAAAGTAACCATTTGATAAATGATAGCCAGCATGGTTTCAGACGGAAACGTTCTTGCGTGACTAACTTACTCGAATTCTACAACACAGTTATCTCGAATTATGACAAAAGAAACAATATAGATTTAATATATCTAGACTTTGCAAAAGCTTTTGATACCGTCCCACACGTAAGACTACATACTAAATTAGCTTTGCACGGAATAAGTGGTAGCCTATTAGTTTGGACTAGTAATTGGTTGAATGGTCGAAAACAGAGAGTTGTTTTAAATGGAAAAACTTCTGGATGGAAAAGTGTTGCAAGTGGAGTTCCTCAGGGTTCCGTTCTTGGGCCACTTCTATTCATAGTATATATAAATGATATAGACCATGGACTAAAATCTACTGTTTCCAAATTTGCTGATGATACAAAACTGTGCGGAGTGGCAAATGATCACTCAAACCAATTAGATATTCAAGAAGATTTAGATCAATTACAGCAATGGTCTGAAAAGTGGCTAATGAAATTTAACACAAGTAAATGCAAGGTAATGCACATAGGTAAAAATAACAGTAAGTACGATTACAAGTTACTTGGAAATTCGTTAACAAAAGTGGATAGTGAAAAAGATCTCGGCGTAATTATCAGTAACGACCTCAAATCATCCAAGCAATGTATTTCAGCCTCTGAGAAAGCAAATAAGATTCTGGGACTGATTGCGCGATCTTTTGATTTCAAAAGTCCATCACTCATTAACAAGCTATATAAATCGTTAGTTCGTCCACATTTGGAATATGCTGTTTTCGTATGGTCATCGAATCTCATTAAAGACATTGACAGACTGGAAAA
>NC_134789.1:49550464-49561423 GCF_046742065.1 Oratosquilla oratoria
TTCGGACGCATGTAATCAATAGTGGGAAATCTCTTATCCGTGGTAGTACTTGACCGGCATTTTAATACTATTAATAAGAATGAATGATGAAATCAAATTCATACGAACAATTCTGGGAAACCTTCCTCCTGTGTAAACGTACTACGTTGTAAAGTACTTGACCGATATTTCCATACTGATAGTAGTACTGTAGTGAATGGGGTACGGAAGGAATTAGATATTAATGAATAAGACTAGAAAATCACTTCCTCATGAAAGCGTAATCCAACATAAAATACATCACCGACATTTCAAGAGTGATGATAGTTGAGGGTGAAATCTGAAACGTCAAATGCACAAAATTTTAGAATTAATTCCCTGGAAACTTAGTGTAATGTAATTATTTACACATGAAAAAAAAATACTAGAAAATCAATGTTTCATGAAAAATTACTGAATCAAATATCACTTGACTGGCAATTCTCTAATGATGCTTGTTGAGAAAACTAATTATTCAAAGGAAGTTCTATGTCTCTTTTGTTGAGACGTAACCTCATTAAGATGGTTTTAGTAAGTATGGGATAATCGCATTTCAATATACCTTGATTCAATGAGTCGGGGTTTTAATTCCATCGTTGCAAGGTGACGCTATACGTGGTACAGTATTATGCTATTTAGTAGGTATATAAAATCGCTTAGGATAAAATCTAACACATTTTACCGCCAGAGGAATGCCACGGAGATGCGTGGAATATCCTGCCGGTGGTCAGGATGTAAGGAAAACTGCCAAACAACACGGACGGGGTTAATCGAGGAGTGCCTAGGTGACGAATGAAATCACCTGACAATAGCCAGAGTAGAAGAGAAAGTGTTACCATTAAGTACACTGAGTTGTTCTGATACCTGCAATAGGAAAGAAAAATAAATCTTATTTAATAATTTTCTATTGCTCGATTTTCTCTAATTTAATTTTATTCTATTTTATAATATTATATTCTATTTCATCTTGTCTTGTTGTATTTCTAATATAAAGAAAAAGCTGTTTCTAAAGTAGTCAATATTTTTAGAACAGAAATCGTAGTGGAAGTATTGGAAAGTGTCTGTCAAAGTGAAGACAGCGGAAAGAGGCAAGAGTGATTTATTGTGATGGAATATCACGAGAACGGACGTAACACGACTGATAAAGTAACATTGACCTCGTCTTTGGTATATATTCGGCCGGCATCAATTTATATGTATCTTATTTGTATTTTTCTAAAGAAATAAATAAATGACTCCCATTTCTATACAACTGAAGATAAAGATTTTATTTGAGTCGTTCAGTTCTTCTAGAGTTTTATGAAGTCTTCTGTCGTCTTCTAATGATTCTTCGACGAAGCAAAGGCGCAAATACTTGTGACCAAACGTTAGATTGCTCTATTTTGATTTGCATATAAAGAACTAAAGTCATTTGGAGTAATGTTATAACATTTGTCTCAAAGAATCATGCATTATTCTCAAGTATTAGAAAGTTTATAATTGGCAAATTTACCACTGAAGAAGGAAAAATGTCGTAAGGATTCAGATTTTCTGTTGCAGTTGGTATATTATTTTCCTCTTAACAACTCCAACGTTTGTTCTGTCTCCCTTTTAATGATTTTATTCACTCAAATGAAGAAATCACCGAAGAGAAATTAATTAGAATAGGAGGTAAATAGTGAATGCTATGAAAGAAAAGGAAGAAAAGGAAAAGAAAAAAAAAAGATGAAGAGAAGGCAAAAACTTAGTTTACGATCTAATCAAGCTTTATGAGCTAGAAAAGTTCCCAAAGTCGATTCATACAGGGAAAAGAACACGGACCTGGTTTGAGAAATAATTGAACGAAACTTGGAGAACGTACTTCGAAAGGCAAGTTTCGCACACTCTCTTTCTTTCCCTCTCCCTCTCTCTCTCTCTCTCTCTCTCTCTCTCTCTCTCTCTCTCTCTCTCTCTCTCTCTCTCTCTCTCTCTCTCTCTCTCTCTCACTCTCTCTATCTCTCACACACACACACACACACACACACACACACACACACACACACACACACACACACACACACACACACACACACACACACACACACACACACACACACACATCTCAAGAGCAAAGTGGTACCGTTCTCGATCGCTATTTAAGCGATACGAGTTCGAGTCCCGTCATGGCTAAAATTATTTCAGCATTGCTGCACTACGAGCCGACATTCCAAATTTGGTAGGCAAGGAGTTGTGTGTATACGTGTGTGTGTGTGTGTGTGTGTGTGTGTGTGTGTGTGTGTGTGTGTGTGTGTGTGTGTGTGTGTGTGTGTGTGTGTGTGTGTGTGTGTGTGTGTGTGTGTGTGTGAGCTGTGTGTGTGTGTGTGTGTGTGTGTGTGTGTGTGTGTGTGTGTGTGTGTGTGTGTGTGTGTGTGTGTGTGTGTGTGTGTGTGTGTGTGTGTGTGTGTGTGTGTGTGTGTGTAAGGTCATAGGATTACCATTAGATCGGGTCACATATGAGTTCTGTGAAGAGTAATGGAAAGTTATCCGAGAGAGTAATGGATGTCGTTCACAAGTTCAACAAGTTCAAGTGTTTGACGAGATTTTCGTATGATTTGTTTCTCATATGAGGTTTGTGGCTTGCCGCTATACTCTTTCCACTCTATCAATGTCTAATGAGATTTGTAGACCATGTAAAAACAGCATATTCCAAGTGTGGGCAAACCAGTGATCTACCGTATATAACTGGCTGGTGATAACTGGACTTTAGAAGTCAAAAGATCGCATACTAATAACATTATCCTATTTGCTTTCTTTGAGGCAGAAACACAATACTTATATTTCTTAAGTTCGTTATTAGTAATTACACTAACACCCTTTTTATTGCTCACTCTGTTTAGCCTCCAAATAATCTGTAATCTTACGTAATGTTGTTTCGATTTGTGTGTACAAAGCTACACTTACTCGAGTTCAATTATATTAACCACTTTTGAGACCTTTTGTTTGTCTACATCTTTAATATCCAGTTGATTCATGTGACGATTCACTATTTCTCATTCATCACCGAATTTGGTGACATTACATAATCTAGTTACTATTAGTGATATATAATATAAACAGAAGAGGACCTAAAATGTATTCCTAAGGATCTCTCCTCATAACACTTTTCCAGCTAGACGTTTTACCATTCAGAGCAACTCGCTGCTTACAATTATCTAACCAAATCTTAATACAGCTAAACAAGCTACTTCTTATTCGAGGCAAAATATGTTTTGGTAGTATCAAAAGCTTATTTCAAAATCCGGATATATGAATCTAAATTATAATATTCTATTTTTCGTAGTTTCAGATATTCACTGTGAAGTTCTAAATTTTATTAGGGGAAGATCGTTCAACTCTGATTTATGTCTAAAGTCGAGCTAGAGATTATTTTTTAGAATGCTTTACAAGTAATGTTCAACGACTTCTCTTATAATTATTTCTATCATTTTTTGTATGATCGGAATAGGTTTGTTGGTATATAATTCCGTGGTTTCCGTTATTAATCATGTATGAATAAGGTTTCCAAATTCCCATTCTCTCGGAATATCCCCGGGCGTGATTTTTATAGACTTTGATAAGAAAGGGGATCTGATTCTTTATTTCATTCAAAATTCTTAAATGTCAACCATCAGGCCTTGGTGTTTTATTGATTTAGAAAAAATTCTATACAATTTTCAATGTACTCTTTGGTCGCTTGGTATTTAATAATGAATAAAATTCCTGTGAACGTAGCATATGTCTTAAATAATATTTTGCTTTGAGGATTTTTGCCCCATATATACATACATGCATTTATACATATACATACATGCCTACATACGTACATACATACATATATATATATACACACATACATACATACATACACATACATGTACATATACATAATTATATACATACACACCTATATACTTACATTAATGTACATCATACAGTATATACACATATAAAAAGACATATCTATATACAGCCATACATAATATAATTCATGTACACTATGCAGAAATACAATTGTGAAATACCGCATGACGCGTAATACAATGTAACCTCAGATAGACAGGCGTCGGTTTAGACAGAAGTTTCCCAAAGAGAACAAAGAAAAGAGGAAATAGAGGAGCAGGGGGAGTAAAAGGGATTCTGAGGGCAGATTGTGGTTTCCAGAAACAAAGAAATGCTGTTCCAGGGGTAACCCGATTGAGGACAAGGGTAGTGATGGGTGGGTGAGGGTGGGGGTGGGGGAGGTGGGTAACGCTGTGCCAGGATAAGAGTTGGGTTGGATGATGGCGCGCTGATTCGAAACTTTGTGAATTTTCGAAATGATTTTTCAAAGGAACGAGATTAGTTGGAGGAAAAAGATCTGAGGAAAGGAAGTGTGAGGAAACTGGGGGGATTGGGGGCGGGAGAAATGGAATAAGGGGAGGGAGAGGGGGGGTAACAAGAGAAGGGTGAGAATTAAGGAGAGCTAGCAAAGGGCCAGAGGAAGAAAAAACATTTAGAAAAAGCCGGGAAGAGTTGAATCAAGGGAGCGGAAATTGAGTTGGAAGGACGAGCGGCAGGTGCAAGAAGGAAGTGGCCGCACTTTGGGGAAAGGATAATAATAAAAAAGTTTGAAGATTATTGTGAAAATCTGTTTGTACTAATGATCACACGACATCGTAACCTTAGGCCGACACGGAAATTAAATCAAAGAAGAATTTTTGACAATGACAAAGATACATGCCTGAGGAGTGCAAAAAATGGAAATAAGAGTAAATATTTCATAACAATATGAAATGAAAAATTGATTGAAAACGTGAGATAAAACCTGGTTTAGAAAGAGGACGAATGAAAGAACTACCGGACATGGAAAAGATTCTAGATAAAACCAAATAATACAATATTCAAACGAACAATAAACACATCACGTAGATTGAGCATTTATATTCCACTAGAAAACAATTCAGTATGGGCTGTACATTAATATGAGCACAAAATGCAAACACAAACACATACACATTAACACTTGTTTATTTTATGCAATTGTATATGTACCTACACGTGCACAACTTATGTGCGTATGAATGTATGTCCATATATGAGTAGGTATGTACACATTTTTATGTGCGGTATTTATGCATAAATATATGCATGTATGTATATATGTATGTATGTATGTATGTATGTATATATTTGTATGTACGTATGTATAAGTACTACGTATGTGTATACATGTATGTATGTATGTATGCATGTATGTATGTATGGATGGATGGATGGATGGATGGATGGACGGATGTATGTATGTATGTATGTATGTATGTATGTATGTATGTATGTATGTATATTTGTATGTATGTATGTATGTATGTCTGTATGTGTATATATGTGTATGTATGTATGTATGTATGTATGTATGTATGTATGTATGTATGTATGTATGTATGTATGTATGTATGTATGTATGTATGTATGTATGTATGTATGTATGTGTGTGTGTGTATGTATGTATGAATACATGCATGTATGTATGTATGTATGTATGTATGTATGTATGTATGTATGTATGTATGTATGTATGTATGTTATTCAAATAATTACGATGTCACAGAAGATCACTTTTCAACTACTCATCTGTGGAACCCATTTACACTTTGACCTCAGCCCGGAGGTCCAACCTAAGATGTTTGCACTCGAGATCTGAACCAGTCCCAAGACCTCTCCATGGACTTCCCCATACCCTTCCTAGTACTTTTTCCACCTACAAAGAGCTATAGCCGGCGACCGTTTCCCTCGTTTTAGTAGAGACTAACACCACAAAACACACCCAACACTCAAGTCTTCCTTCCTGGAGATGCTTAAAGGCATCAAGTCTCTAGGCATAGGATTAAAAAAAAAAAAAAAAAAAAAAAAAAAAAAAAATAGTGGTTGACCGATTTGGGAGAAAAAGGATTGATGATATGAAATATTCTTTTATTATTCTTTCGCTACGGAGAGCTAACAAAATCGCCTGACGACAGGGATAGACTCGAACAGCGTCTTACCCTTTCCCTGAAAAGAGGTTTCACTTCATAGGACCTACATATTCCCATGTCCCTTACCGCCTGCCATCCCTATTCATAAAATTATCTTACCTTCTCTTAGTAATCATGCAATGATTGCTGAAGCAATTGGTTGTTTTAAATCTATTCCATTCGTTAGCTACTCCGTTGGTAAGCCAACCCTTGCTTATTTCCCTCTAACACCTTAATTTGTCCAACTTAAATCCATTGATACGAGTCCTGCTCCGCTGTCTTAATATGATGATCTTGCTTATATATCATCCTTAATAAAGCCCTTGACTCATTTGAATACCTCTATTAGATCACCCCGCACTCTTCGTCTTTGCAGAGACTGTAAGAACGGTGGCTTTTGGGGTAAAATTCACGTCAAAATGTTCCCACTGGTTGACGTTTCTCTTCCTCTCAGGATCACTGACTGTTAAACCGTGACGGCAGAAAAGATAAACAAACACCTCGATCGCACAGAGGCATAAATCACGAACGTTGTACTTTACCGTGGGCTAGTCAAGACTGATTAGATAATGATGATGGTACGGCTGAGTATAATGTAGTGCGTGATAATAATGATGAATATTTGTGTCGTGGGTCGGACGCGGTAATCAAAACAAGCATTTTGAGACGTTAAGATTATAATTCTGGGTGGACCCTTCCAATTATATGAATTCCCCTCGTTTACCACTTTATTTTCATTCGATTTTTCTTTTTTTGTGGTTAGAATTTTGCTCCTTATACGTCTACAAATTTACACTTGATGCACAAGATCGAGGCGGTTTAAGATAGGTTGTCTAATTCATAATAAGTGGAGCACATCGTCAATCTCGTATATCTGCAACGCTCAGTTCATTCGCAATTGAAAAGCGTAAAAAGTGAAACAGAGTCGAAAAAGGAGAGTTAACGAACTTTAGAAAAAAAGATCCGTTGCCAAGTATAGTTCTGACATTTCATGAGCTGTGTAGGAAGCACACGAGGATAAACATAGAATAAAAGCAATGAAATAACATTAAAGTTGACCTTTTATTATTCTTGTACAAGTAAATATAGCCCGGAAACTCGAGAACTCCTGCATAATGTTTCATTGCAGGTATTTCATACAGAAAGCACACACACACACACACACACACACACACACACACACACACACACACACACACACACACACACACACACACACACACACACACACACACACACACACACACACACACACACACACACACATGGCATAGTTGGTAGAGCGCTGAACTGGGAAGCAGAAATGCTCCCAGCACCCAGTTCGAATCCTGCCCAGGGCCGAAATTATTTCGGTATCGCTGTGCCTCGGGTCGTTACTCTGACTCTCGTGGGCGGGGAGTTGGGTGTGTGTGTGTGTGTGCAAGGTCATAGCATTACCCATAGATCGGACCTACGAGCTCTGACGAGCTCTGAGCTCTCTTCCAGGAGGGGAATAGCTATCGTACACGAGTCCAGCTCGTGATCCAAAGACCAAGGTGAATACACACACACACACACATTATATATATATATATATATATATATATATATATATATATATATATACATATGTGTGTGTATATATATATACATATATATATACATATATATATGTGTGTGTGTGTGTGTGTCTGTGTGTGTGTGTGTGTGTGTGTGTGTGTGTGTGTGTGTGTGTGTGTGTGTGTGTGTGTGTGTGTGTGTGTGTGTGTGTGTGTGTGTGGTGTGTGTGTGGTGTGTGTGTGTGTGTGTGTGTGTGTGTGTGTGAGTGTGTGTGTGTGTGTGTGTGTGTGTGTGTGTGTGTGTGTGTGTGTGTGTGTGTGTGTGTGAGTGTGTGTTTGTGTGAGTGTGAGTGTGTGTGTGTGTGTGTGTGTGTGTGTGTGTGTGTGTGTGGTGGCTAATGGATATGGAACTGCCTAGTGTAGGCTTTATGGCCTCTTGTAGACTCCTTCATTCTTATGTTCTTATGTTCTTTTGGATTAGCCTAACAAGATATAGTTGTGACATGAAAATACATTGGCTAATGTTATGAATATATGGGAACCAGCTGAAAAGAAAATCATAATTCCAACGTCAACATGTATAAGAACATGAACTGTTTCTGGTTAATCCTGATTTAGGGTGATCATACTTTGATGCTAGTATGAACATGTTAACTTCATCACTAGATTATTTTCCTTTTTTCCTAACTCTATCAGGTTACACAATTCCTGATTTGACTTATTTCTGGACATCAACTTCCCAGCATCATCTGGACATCATCTCCAGAACCTTGATCCCCACATCTCTTTTTTCTGAGGAACAGAAGCCTCAGCCACCATTCTAACAACTCTACCAATGCTTTGTGTTTGGCAAGACCAGTTGATTACTTCTATGAAAGGTCTTGTGATTTTTCTCACCTAGGATATGCTTTAAGTCAGGTGAGAGATGGCTAATACATTTTCTGGCCTTCTGACCAGTTCATCATTGCTGGAGCATCACAACTGATGTCAGATCTCTTTCTGGTCCGAAAAGATGAATCACCTAAGTGAATTCTAGGTCACCGTCTCTCCTAGTCCTCTCCTGATTCTCAGAGCACAACGCTGCTTGGATGATGGTTCAACTGTACTGTAGATATACTAATCAGACCTAAAATTTAGTATCACAATGTCCAGATTTTCTTCTTCTGTGAAGTGAGGCAGTCCAACTGAAAGATGTGGCCTTCGATCCAGGAATATATGACTTTTACTTTGAACCAACATAGATAATACACCCCAATGAAGAATTCCACAGTGAACTGCAGATTCTCTAGGCTCTTCTTTCAAGTCTGTTCTGTAATAATTCAACACCTAAATTTCACTTGTCCTATCTCCAGAAGAGCCAGCTCTGCAGGGGACGATTTGTCCCTGAATGTAGATAGCTTTGTGAGATACTGAATGTAAGACAGCTTCATCAGGGAAGGACCAACAGAGATACGAGGGAAGGTATGGATTGGTGTCAAAGCTTGTAATAGAATCAAGGAGTTTTCCTTTAAGCCCGTATAATTTTTTTGTCTCACAGAGTAGGTCATTAAGTTCAACACTAAGATGGCGTGGGGGAAAGGTCACCAGTTTGCAAGTTACATACTAACCAGACCAGCTTTCTCCACAGGTGCAGATCTAGCTTTTGCAGTACTTCAGCTTTTACACTATTGTTGATGTTTCTAGTTTCTTCTAATGATCAGCAGTTATCAAAATCCCTTTCTATTAAACAGGAGGGATATGAATTTAGCAATCTTCTCCATTTATGGTAATTTAGTCGTTTTCCTGGAATAAAGTAGGCCATTGTAGCTGCTTACTAATAAGCCTATGAGTGGTCCTCCTATATTTTTTTCTGAATGAAATTGCTCACTGCTCTCAGCTTCCATCATCATATTGGTCAGGTCGATCAGTCCATCAAAGAGAATGCAGGAGATCCCAACCTTTCTCCGTAAATTTCCAGTTTCGATCATCTGTTGTGATCTTTTCACCTTGTTCTTATCAATAACTTTACTTAAGTCGAATCCTGCATCAGTAGATGATGTTATCTTTACTGCAACTGACCTTACTTCTTGGTCAGAAGAAGCACCATAGTGCGAAACTAGTTAAAGAATAAACTCTCGTTCTATTTGTGTGTTTTCCCCTCTGCCTCTCTCACAACCTGTCAAGATGTCGTCACATACCTTACTAAGTAAAGGTAATATTTAGAATACCCTCACATATTTTCTGTGGCTTGGCCGAGGCTGAGATATCAGGGTCAGTTTATGGGCATAACTCAAATCCAGGGACAAACTCCCCCTTCAACAATACGAGTACTCCTTTCCATTCTCAGATATCTTTTACCATCAGCCAAAAATATCTGAACACCCTAGCTGCAATTTCAGCATTTTTCTACTTGCTCCTCTTTTCCTCTGTCTTCCTTTCCATTCACTGTTTTCCCAATATCCTTATCTGTCTTGTATCAGTTGCCCACCCCCACCATCACCAATCTAGTAGGGTGCTTTACCATTAACCTTCCTTTTCTATCCTTTGATGTGGGCTTGATCCTTCAAAGGGCTTTGTCTATCTCTGCTGCAGAAACAGTTAATGTGGACTTGGCTCGTACACCTCTCACAGCCTCCCTCTTTAAGACTGGTAAGATGACACATGTCAAATTATCAAACTTGTCAACTTTTGCCTAATTTTTAATGTTTTCATGAGAAAACTTCACCATATGACTCAAGACCTCCTTGAGCTTATATATGATTGTCAATTTTTTATTGGTAACAGGGGGCTTGGAAAAAATAGTTTTTTTCCCACTGAAAATCAAACCATGGTAGATGTCCTTCAACAACTTGGATACCTCCTGCCATTCTTTCGTTGCTGCTTCAAGAAGATGGCATACCTCAATATCTCCTTCTCAGATGCTAAATCAGACACCAAAACTCCTTTGCAATATCAAGAAATTTACTCAAATGAGACTAAATTTCGATTTTGTCCTGACGAGTTATTTTCTTAATGTATAAACTGAAGTAAAAATAATAATAAAATAACTTAGAATCTTCTACAAACAGGTATCAAGTTATGCAAAGGTAAATATTACGTAAAACTCCTAAAATATTTGCTTGAAAAGTACTTACTTTGTTTCAAAGGTGACATGGGCTGACGGTGGGTACATACACAAATTTTACTGGCTCTACAAGGAACAGTTATGCTTCGTAAACTATTTATACTGTCTACAAGGAACTGTACAGTAAATGTCTTCCCATGTTCCTTATTTCTATTAATTTTATCATACATAGCGGGGTTGACAGAAAATATTGTGGGATGTGTTGTTGTTATATGAGATAATGGGCAGGCTGTTGAAGGCGGTCAAATCTTTATACATAAGTAGTAGAGTTTGTGTTAGGGTACGTAATGAAAAAACTGAATGGTCTGATGTA
>NC_134789.1:49561923-49564423 GCF_046742065.1 Oratosquilla oratoria
CCATCACTGAAATCTTCATTCCTCGATTCTTATTGCATAACTCTCTTCCCTCGTGTTGAAAAATCAATTTTGGTTCACATCATTCAGACTCGCATGATTCATCACCAAAATTCTTTTCATCATGAACGATTTAACATGAGTACTTAATATCTCATCTTTTGCATCACTATTGCAACATTTCCTTAGTGTCAACTACCACTGTTCTTCTGACAAATGGCCTTGTGATTAATGGTGTCATTAACGTCACGCAGGATATACACCAATTGCAAACATAAACATATATAACACAATAGACATCGTTTACATTACCTATAAAACGATAGCTATCGCAGCAGCTATAAAGAGAAGTAGCTATAACAGATTAATGAATTACTCGTGTATTTCAATACAAAGTCTAAACGATATACAGTATGGCTAACCAACTATAAGTGGCGTTATAGTAACACATCACTCCTCCTCTTGAACGTGATATTATTTACGGTAGAAGGGAGGTACTGCAGATATATGGGTTAGGAGGAAAGCTGTGAAGAGCAGTCAAGAGTTTTTACGAGAGTAGTAGAGCTTGTGTTAGGATTAGAAATGGAGAGAGTGAATGGTTTGAGGTAAAGGTGGGACTTCGTCAGGGATGTGTTATGTCGCCCTAGCTGTTCAATCTATACATGTATGGGGTGGTGCGAGAGGTGAATGCAAGGGTGGTGGGTCAGGGGTTGGAGATGGTTAAAGAAAATGGAGAAAAGTGGGAAACAAGCCAGTTGTTGTTTGCTGACGACACTGCTTGTAGCAGGATCAGATGAGAGATTAAGGAAGTTAGTGACAGAGTTTGGGAGAATGTGAAAGAAGAAAGCTGAAGATAAATGTGGGTAAAAGTAAGGTGATGAGATGTACAAGGGGAGAGAGTGACAGCAGACTGGAAGTGATCATTAAGGGGGAGAGACTGGAAGAAGTGGATAGTTTTAGCTACTTGGGTGAGAATGTGGCGGAAAGGGAGGAGTGGAGGTGGAGGTAGAATATAGATTGAGAGAAGCGTGTAAATGCCTTGGTGAATTAAAAAGTGTAATGAGAAATAAACATCTGGGAATGGATGCTAAGAGGAGGTTATATGAAGGAGTAATTGTGCCGACAGCACTGTACGGGACAGAAACATGGAACATAAGAGAGGAAGAGAGAAGGAGTTTGAATGTGTTTGAGATGAAATGTCTAAAAAGTATGATAGGGGTTAATAGGCTAGATAGAGTGAGAAATGAGGAGGTGAGGAGGAGAACAGGGGTGGAAAGGGAGTTGGGAGATAGGGTTGATGAAAGAGTATTAGGATGGTTTGGACACATGGAAAGAATGAGTGAAGAAAGATTAGTAAAAGAGGTGTGGAAGGCAGAGGTGAAAGGAGTGAATATGAGGGGGCGTCCTAGGATAAGATAGATGGATGGGGTAAAAAGGGCATTACAAAAGATGAGTTTCTGTTGAGGAAGGACAGTAGAGGACAGAAGATAGGGGTGAATGGAGAAGGGTTGTGTATGGATGATGCTATGATGCATGAAGGGGAGTGGGTGGGGGATGGGGGGTGAGGTAGTATGTGTGAGAAATCCTATCATTTGACGCAGCCCGAATGGATTTCTCCTCGTCTTTTCCTTTTCTGCATGAGGGGACGGAGAGGGGGGGGGGGTCGCCGATTTAATGAAGCGGCCTTGCTGTGGATGTGATGTGTCTTGCGACACTGCTTCTGACCCAGGGCAGTGGACAGGATGCAGGGATGACCGTCATCCAGGAGGTGCCAAGATGAGAGAGAGGGAGGAGGGTGGATGGGAGTGGAATATGTAGGGGATGGAATGGGTGGAGGTGGTTTCTATGCCTTTTTCTTTTTGGCTAACCCCCCCCCCGTGTAAGGAAAAAAAGCCTTTGGTATATGTATGTAGTTGTCTATTAAAAGACTTGTCCAAAACTAAATTACTTCGGAAATAAATGCAATGGACAGCACCTCAAATCGGACTTTATATAGTATCTGTAATTCCTCAGGATATTTTGGGACTAGCTAAATGGCAATTAACTCGTTGAATCTTTTTCCGCCTTTCATGCCGCTGGTCCAAGAGAGAACACTTTTACAACTTTATAAAGATAGAATTTTTCATTCTTCTTGACATTTTAGGTCAAGAAATAGAATCATTCATTCTCCATGACATTTTAGACCAAGCTAAGGTCAAGTGGCGTGTTTGGTTCACTCCTGCCTTGCATTTCTTAAGTCCGAGTTTGAATCTAATGGCTGCTGGTAGTTAACTGCCCTAGGAGATCGAACACTTGGGGCAAAGGTGGTGGTGGTTTCGATTACAGTCTAACGAATGTAGGCATAAGCATCTTATTATCATGTTGCAGTAGGATGAAGGGTGGGTATGTTTCTACGCGCTCGCTCTTTGTGTTTGTGTTTGCATTTGTGCTTGTTTGTTTATGTATGTATGTGTGTGTGTGTGTGTGTGTGTGTGTGTGTGTGTGTGTGTGTGTGTGTGTGTGT
>NC_134789.1:49571923-49574423 GCF_046742065.1 Oratosquilla oratoria
TATTTTTAGAAGAGGAATTGTAGCTCAGGTATTTTTGGTTCTAGTAATGGGATGATATTAAAATATCAACAATTCCGATACAAGTCCCAATATTGCTCTAAACTTCCGATTTCAGTACGAGTCCCGATACTGCTCTAAACTTCCAATTCCGATAGGAACCCCGATATTGCTCTGAATTTCCGATTCCGATACGAGTCCCGATGCTGCTCTAAATTTCCGATTACGATACTAGTTCCGATACTGCTCTAACCTTCCTATTCCGATACGAGTCCCGATGCTGCTCTAAATTTCCGATTACGATACTAGTTCCGATACTGCTCTAACCTTCCTATTCCGATACGAGTCCCAATACGGCTCTAAACTTCCGATTCCGATACGAGTCCCGATGCTGCTCTAAATTTCCGATTCCGATACTAGTTCCGATACTGCTCTAACCTTCCTATTCCGATACGAGTCCCAATACTTCTCTAAACTTCCGATTCCGATACGAGACCGATACTAATACCTGAAATGATTATAATTCATGGTTATTTTCAATCCATGCAGTTGGTTTGGGAAACAGATACTTTATGAATAAAGTACATTCATTAATCATACATCGGAATTGGAAGTTTAGAGCAATTTCGGGAGTCTTATAAGAATTGTTAAAAAAATTAATATCGTCCCATTAGTACTTTTAACACTTCCGTGCTGGATGCCACTATTTCTTTCGTTCGGCTGGGTATTTTATTCATTACATGGCAACTCCCTCGGGATAGTGGACAGGATGCAGGGATGACCCGTCATCCAGGAGGGGCCAAGATAAGAGGGAGGGAGGAGGGTGGAGGGGAGTGAAATATATAGGAAATGAAAGTGGACAGGATGCAGGAATGACCCGTCATCCAGGAGGGGCCAAGATAAGAGGGAGGGAGGAGGGTGGAGGGGAATGAATTATATAGGAAATAGAATGGGTGTTAGTGATTTCTATGCCTTTTTCTCTTTGGCTACCCCCCGTGTAGGGGGAAAAAACCTTTGGTATATGTATGTATCAAGAGGGACCTTTCTTTTCAATATGTCTGCTGCCAGAATATCTTATTCATTATATTATTCATCTCCCATTACTTCTCCTCGGAAGAGAAGGGGTTAATCAATTCCTTTTGTTTTAAATTCTCTGTTTCTCCCTTGCGTTTCTGTTTGCCATTCCCTTTGATAAACACGTTCCCTGTCAATGTGTTTTCGAGAAACCCTTAAGCAAATGTTCACATACTACAACACCAACCTGAACTTGTAAACTTACTCTTTGGGTCCTAGTTATTGGGGTTTCTCTTTCCATATTCCCTTTACTTGATTCTCCTTTGGTCAATCTTTTTTCTATCCATGCTTGTGCTCCTCGACCTCCTTGATATTTCTTTTGTTCAATAATTTGTCTTTGAGCCCTTTCTGAAAGACAGATAAATAAGTAAAATAGAATTAAATTAATTAAAAATATATATATAATTTTTGGGTAGAATTAAATAGACTTTAAGATTTAAAATAATGATAGTAATAACCATAATGATGATAATGATGGTGATAATGATAATGATGGTGATAATGATAATGATGGTGATAATTATGATTGATTATGATGATTAATTAGTAGTTGATCATTGAATATGATAACATCAACACTAAAAATGTTTCTACACTAAATATTAACGAGAAAAGAAACAATGACCTCAAGCTGTCAAGGCGTGGGTTGTAGAAGAGAAGGTAATAACAATTTCGCCAACCGCGTAGTCAATGAATGGAATAAACTTCCCCCAGAGGCAATGGAGTGTAGGCGCGCTGTTCCAAGTTTTAGGATTCCGTTGGAGAAACTACGAAGTAATATTCCGTAATGTCGGCCAATTAGCTGGTCTGTTTACTTGTTCAATTAATTACTCGTTTGCGGAGTTTGTCTACTTATTTCTTAATTTTACTTTATTATCATCCAACCTCATTATGAATTTGATATATATTTTCTTGAACTATGTCGTGCAGTGATGTATAATACAATTTCTGTGTGATAAAGCCAGAGTACTTTATTCATAATTATATTCAGCTGTAGGGATGTTGCTGTAGTTATTGTTTGGTCGCTCTCGGCATATTTGAGTTGTAACTCTGGAATTACGAAGAAAACCGATCATCCTCTAGTGCTCCTGGTTGAGGTGGTCCTCCAGATATGTCATGTTCATGTCGGAGTGCTGACAGTCCTGCCTAGCCCGTAAAGATGTGCGTGACTGTATGTGAGGCAGTAGCCTGGCAGGGTGGACATGTATCATCTGCTGTGTTGTTCCTGTGTCGGCAGGTTCCAACTTTATGTGTGTATGTGTGTGTATGTCTCTCTCTCTCTCTCTCTCTCTCTCTCTCTCTCTCTCTCTCTCTCTCTCTCTCTCTCTCTCTCTCTCTCTCTCTCTGTGTGTGTGTGTGTGTGTGTATGTCTGCGAGTGTGTGTGTGCACGCATACGCTCAAAGTGGAGCAGCCTGCTTCTTCGCTGGT
>NC_134789.1:49579423-49581923 GCF_046742065.1 Oratosquilla oratoria
ATATGTAATGACAACAGTGAGTGACAATATTTTTAAGTGCCGTTGTACTGCATGTTCATCTGTATAAATAATCAAGTAATGCCAGTGATACGTTTTTAATCATCAAGAAATGTATTCCTACGACAGGCTATAAATCAAACCAAATTACATCTGGAACATTCAGGCGACTCTTTCACGTATATACAAAAAAAAGCGTACACACACACACACACACACACACACACACACACACACACACACACACACACACACACACACACACACACACACACACACACACACACACATACACGCACACATGGTGATATTATATGATGGTGATGATAAAATGTTGATTGTGATGTAATATGCCAATGATTTTATATGGTGATAACGTGATGAATATGATGTTATACGATGGTGATAGTGATAATGGTAATGATACTGGTGGGGAGGATAATCATGATAACGACGATAATGATGAAGATAATGATGGCTATAATGATGATGACGGTGATGATCATAATCAAGCGTGTACCTGGGACCAAAATCGTCAATTGTATTCTGTTTGATCTGTCAGCTCCTAGTGATAGTCACCAATCCTCATTAAGCACTTAACCTTAGCCTTTGCACTCACAAAGGACAGACTATCACCATATTTACACACAGTAAATATTCATAAAAGTTCTAATTTTTGAGAATTTGGAGGAAGAGGAAAAGGACCGAATACTATTTTGAGCGGAGAAGTAATGAAAGTTGTCAAGAAGACTGAGGTAATCAGAAAATGAAATCCTATTCGAAGTTGACCAGTCGTTTGAAAGCCGATGATCCAACCAACGAAATGTGTTTGGAAAAGAGAAACAAATTATTGTGAATAGTTGTGAATAGTTGTGAATAGTTGTGAATAGTTGTGAATAGGGTGTCTACAAGGCTGGGAAGTCACCTATGTAGAACATATTGTATCAGATATGTCATAAAAGAACATAAGAATGGAAGAAACTGCAAGAGACCATAAGGCCTACAGTAGACAGTTCCGAGTCCTTTGCCACCTTTTATCCCTATCCATAAAGTTATCTAATCTTTTCTTAGAACAACCATCGTTTACTACACGGTTACTAAGTCTATCTGACAGGAGATAAGTCGGTAGTCTGCCTGGAAGCTTGCTAGTGTTGATCCTCTGTCATGTGATCAATTTCCGTACTACCTCCTCTAATTCAGTGGTTCTTAACCTTTTTTGGCAGCGACCCAAAATTTTACACAAATCAAGCATCGCGACCCAAGCCTACATAGATATACGAATTGTCTTTATAAGTAATATGGTGATGCTTTTAAAAGCGGGTTTTATTTATTTTTTATTTAATCATGGTCTGCTTAGAATCCTAAAAATAGGCATCATGTACTTTAATTATTACAGTATATAATTATAATAAATTTGTAGTGGGAAAATAATTATTTTCTGCAAACCCTTAGCGACCCAATAAAATGGCTTGGCGACCCAAATTTGGGTCGCGACCCAGGGGTTAAGAACCACTGCTCTAATTCATTGCATAACGGGCGGCACTTTCCTTTAAAGTCTTCCTGCCGTCAGACTATTCTATTTTCTTCCATTGTACCCACCCACCCTCTTCAGGCGAGAGGTTAAGTGGTCCAGCCATACTCAGAGAATGGTATATGGGAAGTTGATTGGCGAGAGTAGTGTACACTTATAAAGAGAATGGAGAGAGGTAGGGAAAAGGAACGACCGAGAAAGGGATGAAAAGGAGATATTGAAGAGGTATTGAAGTGTAGGGGGCTGGACGTCCATGAAGTGATCGTTAGCGGTGTTAGTGAACAGCGTTGAAAGCGTTAAGTGCATGGTCTACCAGAAGGCGTATGGAGTCGACATGCATGGATGGACGCATCGGTGGCGTGGTGAAGGCATGGGAAAACGTCGATTAGCTTAGAGAGACGGATTAATCCCCTTTCCTATTGTGGGGGAGCCACGAAGCCGAAGAGGAGAGTCCGACTCCAACCACAAGGAAAAGTGCCAACTCGTAAAGAAGGAATTGGTTAGGACAAAGCGCCTATCGTTACCGATAGGTTGTTGCAAAGATAACAACATAAGAATGGAGGAGACTGAAAAAGATTTCGCCTACACTAGGCAGTTCCATGTCCCTTATCACCTGTCATTCCTATCTATAAAGTTATCAAATCTTCTCAATAACCAATTGTTTCAGCACTTACTACATTGATATTAAGTTTATTCCATTCATTAACCATTCAGCTGGTGACTAGTTCTTGTCTATTTACTTCTTAAACCTAAGACAGACTAAATAACATGACTACGACCAAAATACAGATAAAGTTGCTAACTTGTATGAAAAAAAAAACAATTGAGGGAATCTTTAACTCAATTGCTACTAAGACTAATATTATCCTCATAGATTAGAGTTCAGAGCTCATAGGAGAAGAGTCCAGACCATGGTTCTATTGAGATTATACGAGTATATCACACATACTTCCTGAATGGGTTGCAGTTAGC
>NC_134789.1:49591923-49604423 GCF_046742065.1 Oratosquilla oratoria
TACTTTGAAGGAATGTAGGCCACTATTTGGATTTACCTCTGTACCGTGAAAATATATGGTATCACTGTCATTACTTTTTGATCACCCCTCGTAGTAGCACATTTGTAAATAAACCACAAGAAACCCACAGTCGGAGAAAATAAACTTCGAATGAAAGAAGATTCTATATTTCGGCTATCAACTTTAGCCCTCTTCAGGAAAGTACTGAAGAGGGCTACAGTTGACAGCCGAAATATAGAATCTTCTTTCATTCGAAGTTTATTTTCTCCTACTATGGGTTTCTTGTTTGTCATATATATATATATATATATATATATATATATATATATACATATATATATATATATATATATATATATATATATATATATATATAACATGTACACATATGCAAAAAGTAAAAGGGAAAGAAAGGTAAAGAAAGAACAGTGACAAAGAGAAAGGACAGGAATAATAGTAAGTGAAAGATTATCTCCAAACTTCCTCTCCTTCTTGAATTTCTTCCACACCCTTCCTCTCCTTGCATTTCAGCTCACCTTAGTACTATCAGTGTCTATCTCGTGTATCTATTTTAAGACCGCTTGGGGCTTCGCCCTTTGGCCCACCCCCCGCCCTTGTGCCTGTATTTGTGTTGGTGAGGGGGAACTCGAGTCCAGTTTCAGTTCAGTAGTATCGGGTAAACAAAGGTTACGCGTTGACTTCATCTTCAGGGTCGAAAGGGTACGGGACAAGGACTGGCATCTGTGTAGGCGGATCGAGATCAAGCTCCTTGTAAGGGCACTCAGTCCGATGTCCACTGAATACGTTAATCTTGAAGATAAAGTCCATTAACCTCATCGCTAGTGAAGGGTGCCAAGAAGATGGATGAAATAACTTAGAGGCGGCCAAAAACGAAAGGGGAAATTGCCACAGTGCGGGAAGGGGGGTTAATCGAGGTGGGACAAAACCCCTTCGCTTCCGACTGGATACCACGATGATGAATGAAATCACCTGACGACAGCATAGGAAAGGGGGAAAAGTGCCACACA
Source organism: Oratosquilla oratoria (assembly GCF_046742065.1). Lineage (NCBI taxonomy): Eukaryota > Metazoa > Arthropoda > Malacostraca > Stomatopoda > Squillidae > Oratosquilla > Oratosquilla oratoria. The sequence goes on from NC_134789.1 coordinate 49,592,952, forward strand.
GTGAGAAAAAGATTGTGTACATTGGATGTGTTATACGGGAACAAACCATTGGAGAGGTGTATTATATTTGTACCGGTATTATGCCGGCTTCAGTGCAGATAAACTTGAAGTAGATTATAGTGACCAGGGATTTCACTTTAGTAAGAATACAGGCCAGTGCGAAAGATTAGACACAATATCAGTTGTGTGGGTGGAGTTTCCGTGCAGGAATCTACTACTGAAACCATCTGAAAGGTTGTGACTTCAGTGTTTGAATTCTGATCCTGAGTCAGAAAGCTTCATTTGAGTCCTCCCGCAGAAAGTAAATATCATGCAAACATATTCGGTGATAATAGTAAACCGCATATATATATATATATATATATATATATATATATATATATATATATATATATATATATATATATATATATATATATATATATACATATATATATATATACATATATATATATATATATATATATATATATATATATATATATATATACATACATACACATGTAGGATAGAGTGGACGTGCGCGCATATACACACGCACAATCGCACACCTAACATTTATGATACTTTAAAAAAAAAATCTGAGAACCACGCTGCAAGGTAATAGCTGTCGATCACGAGTCCAACACATGATCCAAAGACCATGGTGAATCTCTCTCTCTCTCTCTCTCTCTCTCTCTCTCTCTCACACACACACACACACACACACACACACACACACACACACACACACACACACGCACACAAACACACAAGCACACACACACACACCAACAGATATACACACACACACACACACACACACGCGCGCGCACACACACACACACACACACACACACACACACACACACACACACACACACACACACACACACACACACGCACGTACACACACCTACACACACGCACACACACACACACGCGCGCGCGCACACACGCTCATACACACGCACACACACACGCTCAGACACACACACACACACACACACACACACACACACACACACACACACACACACACACACACACACACACACACGCGCGCACACACATACACGCACACACGCACGCGCACACACGCGCGCACACACATACACGCACACACGCACGCACACACACACACACACACACACACACACACACACACACACACACACACACACACACACACACACACACACACACACACACACACACACACACACACACACACACACACGCATACACACACAAACGCGCGCGTGGCTCGATGGTACAGTTCGAGTCCCGCCCAGGGTTGCCTTGCGAGCCGGCACTCCAACCAACTCCTGTGGGCAAGGAGTTGTGTGTGTTTAGGGTCAAAACATTACCTATAGATCGGGCTTACATGAACTCTGATGCTTAAATGAAGCTTTTAGTACCGTGATACACTATATTTATGTGGTTGCAGGAAAGGCACAACGATTTCTGGCTAAAAACCCTTTCATCCTCCCGTGAGGTTTCAATGGATCACGACTCCGGCCGGTGTTGTGTCCGCGGCTCTCCCCTCTACGCACTTCGAACCCTTCAGGTTTTACTCCAATCAAATCCATGTAGTATGCTACAGTAGTGAACGGGATTAAGCAGTGTCGTATGATTTTGCAAACGTACGAGTATTTTCATAATCCTGTACTATTGCAAAGAAGAATCGCACAACATTTTTATTGAAAGATTGGGAGCTGTGTGTTATCAAGAGCTAAATAAAAGCTTCAGATAATCCCTAAATGAAAAAGAAAAAATCAATCCTGGAACGTAGAAAAAATAATATGGTTAAATATATATATTTTCCAAATAGAGATTTTTTTATCATTCAGTTAAAACGGTCACTTAAATCAATAATTTTGACAGCAATTTGGGCAGCTAACTTACCTCTAGCCAATGTAAAACTATTTCATTCCGTTGAAGGTGCCTCCTCCATAGTTAAAAGGAAGTCGATTGAGCACTTAGCAACAAAGTAAGTCACTTTTATATTATTCTGGTAGCCACTAGGTGACATTATTCAGTCGAAAAAAATCCCTCCGAGGTGTAAGCATTAAGTTATTGCAATTTTTTAAATGGATACTCTACAACGGCCCCGGAAAGGGGGATTGTAGTTACACACGTGGATTTGATCATCATTACGATTGCACCCGGTTCAAGCTGTATTATCAGCACATTGATTCAACATTTTGACCCTTAACACCTTATGTACTGAGGGATACTTTCTTATCCTGGCAGTAACAATGAGAATATTTATGAACATTATATATTAATATATTAGCGGCCTATATTGATTTTTTTTTCATTGTTTTATTTGTTTTACTAGGATCAAATGTGTCTATATGGTGAATATTTTCTTTTACTGTAGGCACGTAACAGTATCTGTGAGAAAGATGGTATATATGTGTATATAATATATATATATATATATATATATATATATATATATCCATACTGTAACTTATGAAGGGTTTCTATCTTCAAGAAGCAATTTGCAATTTAATTTGTAGATTGACTTGTATACTGAACCATACTAATTAAAGAAAGTTGTATAATGTATTATGTTGTAGACTGTAATTTGTCAATAAACCAAACAAAATTATTCATCAACGGGTCAACACACTCGGTACCGAGGATGTCTTTGCCCATCTCAGCTAATCCTTCCTGTACCTTGTGAGACTGCCTTCTGTTCTTGTTGTTCGTCAAACTATTTATTTAATTTCCGAAGCCTTCTTTACCTCGTCGGGGGCTTGGGAGTTGATTGCCAACATATCTTGATTTTCTGTTCCATCGAATTTTATTAAATGTCGTATCGGTGGAAACCTATATCAACAGGTGTTTGATTCTCATACACAGATTTCGCCAGTGGGAAATAAATTTATATGATTGACATTATGCGAGTATTTAATTAAGCATATTGGCTTGATACGTTTGTAATCCTTCGAGCTTAGCAATATCTAAACTTGATATGAGAATATTCATTGTTTATCTAAAACTTCAAAGTGATAATATCATTTATTTTTTACTTCCACCCTGTGAACTCGAATCCCTTCACTGTTATTAAACAAATTCTAATTACTCACACAATCGAGCATGATTATTGTAAGAAGCCACGCACACCAACATTTTGTCAAGGTTGAAATGATAGATTTTGATTTACATGTGTGTGGGTCGTTATTTAGACGCACGTGCATACATACTGTACATGCATATCCGGTTTGTGGGTGTAGTAGACGGAGTCTCGAGCTGTCAGGCTAGTTTGAACACGTATCGGCTTTTCGTTGTGCGCCGTCCACGACACGACGTCACAACGTGATAGAATTTTCATGATATGGAATTGCTAAAATGTTCTTTAATTTAAATTAAACAAATAAGAACATATTTGAACACCTCTCAAGTAAACAAATTTAAATTAAAGAACATTTTAGCAATTCCATATCATGAAAATTTTATCACCCTTCCTCAAATATTTAAAAGCTTTGGTATTCAGGTGATATTTAATAACAACAATATTGTTAAGAACTATCTTATTAGGAATTCTCCAAATGAAAAAGAAGGATGTATCTACAGTATACCTTGTAAAGTGTGTGATTTTAAGTACATAGGCCAAACAGGAAAAGATTTAAACAAAAGGATTAGTCAACATAAATACAACATAAGAACGGGTCAAATGTCAAGCGGACTTTTCGTCCACCAAAAAGAGCTCTCCCATAGTATTGACTGGGAAAACACAAAAGTTATTACATCATGTCATAATATTGTAGAAAGGAACATAATTGAGTCATGTCACATTAAAAATAATATTGAAATTAATATGAATTTAAGCTTAGGTTTGTATAAGTTAGATAATTTTATTATTAAAAAGATTGTAAATAATTCTTCTGGAATCGGGAGACATTGGACCTTCCCCAGTTCCTCTACCACCATGTACATATTGTGACCTTTGGTCATTTTTTGTACACTGATGATGTCTTAAAAAGACGAAAACGTTCGGTATTCATTTCTTTTATTTTCCAAGTGGTTTCTGCAAATATTTATATATATATATATATATATATATATATATATATATATATATATATATACATGTATGTATATATATATATATATATATATATATATATATATATATATTAATACCTTATGCCCTATTAGTCGGACCAGACATATGAGAATATATATATATATATATATATATATATATATATATATATATATATATATATATATATATATATTTTTATATATATATATATATATATATATATATATATATATATATATATATATATATACATGAGGAGTTGAAAACGACAGCATTGTTGAAGTTATTCAGTTTTTCCTTGTATTTTTTATTTTTCTGGCTAGAGATTTGACATAGTCGGGTGAATTAAAACTAAATGACTATATTCTTCCTTATTTTTCTTATTTGAGTTCAACGTTTTGTCTTGATGAAGACATTTTCAAGAGTAAACTGAAATAACAAAAATTACATAGTTACAGTAATGGTGAAAAAATACATAAATATAGTAAAGATGACAATTGAACTCAAATAAAAAAAAATGGAAGAATATAGTGATCTAGCTTCAATTCACCCGGCTAATGGCAAATCTCTAATGAGGAAAATCGAGAATACAAGGAAAAAACTGAATAACTACAACAATGCTGTCGTTTTTAACTCCACGTGTATTACTGAGAAACTGCTTCCCTCCTTCACTAATATATATATATTTACGTATATATATGTATATTTATATATACATATATATATGTATATATATGTATATATATGTATATATATGTATTTAAATATGTGTATATATATGTATATACATATATATGTATAAATATATGTATATATATGTATATATGTAGAACCATTGGGACAAATTATGGGAAAGGTGGAGGGAACACGGGTCTTTATCTGAGTATCGAGTTTATTCCTGACCGGTTTCGCTTACAATAGCTTCTTCAAAGGAACACTCCTCTGAAGAAGCTATTGTAAGCGAAACCGGTCAGGAATAAACTCGATAATCAGATAAAGACCCGTGTTTCCCCCTCCACCTTTCCCATAATATGTATATATATATATATATATAAATACATATATATATATATATATATATATATATATATAAATATATGTATATAAATATATACATATGTGTATATACATATATATGTGTATATATATATGTATATATATATATATATATATATATATATATATATATAGAGAGAGAGAGAGAGAGAGACATTGGACCTTCCCCAGTTCCTCTACCACCATGTACATATTGTGACCTTTGGTCATTTTTTGTACACTGATGATGTCTTAAAAAGACGAAAACGTTCGGTATTCATTTCTTTTATTTTCCAAGTGGTTTCTGCAAATATATATATATATATATATATATATATATATATATATATATATATATATATATATATTAATACCTTATGCCCTATTAGTCGGACCAGACATATGAGAATATTATATATATATATATATATATATATATATATATATATATATATATATATATATATATATGATATATATATGTATGTATATATATATATGTATGTATATATATACATGTATGTATATATACACGCGGAGTTAAAACGACAACATTGTTGTAGTTATTCAGTTTTTTTCCTTGTATTCTCGATTTTCCTGATTAGAGATTTGTCATTAACCGGGTGAATTGAAACTAAATCATTATATTCTTCCATTTTTTTTTTCCTTGAGTTCAACGTTTCGTCTTGATGAAGATATTTTCAAGAGTAAACTGAAATAACAAAAATTAATAGTTACAGTAATGGTGAAAAAATAAAAAAAAATACATAAATATAGTAAAGATGACAATTGAACTCAAGAAAAAAATGGAAGAATATAGTGATCTAGCTTCAATTCACCCGGCTAATGGCAAATATCTAATCAGGAAAATCGAGAATACAAGGAAAAAACTGAATAACTACAACAATGCTGTCGTTTTTAACTCCACGTGTATTACTGAGAACCAGCTCCCCTCCTTTACTAATATATATATATATATATTTAAAATTATTTCAGACAAATGAGAGAGAATGTGGGTGGGGAAGGGCAAACGAAGATGTGTTAGGAATAGAGTTTAATGTCCTAACGTTGCGACCAACTTGGTCTTCTTCAGAGGACTACAGCATTACAAACGGATCACAATTCTTATATTCGTAGTGAGAGGAAACCCGCCAAGGTATGAGCGTCATGTTTTCCCTTTGGCTAACGATTTAATTATTAGGACACTTGCTGCTTTCGAGAGGCATTTAAATCCGTCTCTGTCGTTGTTGTTCTTGTTGGCGGCGATATGTGCAGCTTCCACAGTTTTTCTCATTTTCTTCTCAAATCCCTCGTGTAGAATTTCTGCGTTGTTCCAATCAGGTAGATGTCCACATTTGTCCAGGTGACGAACCAGGGAGTTAGATGTTCTATGAGCCCTGAGATCGTTTTTGTGCTCATTCAAGCGTTTATTGAACCCTCGACCTGACTCACCGAAATAAGATGATGGACAACCGTTGCATGGAATAATCTCAGTGTCATTTACCGTATTCCATGCAACGGTTGTCCATCATCTTATTTCGGTGAGTCAGGTCGAGGGTTCAATAAACGCTTGAATGAGCACAAAAACGATCTCAGGGCTCATAGAACATCTAACTCCCTGGTTCGTCACCTGGACAAATGTGGACATCTACCTGATTGGAACAACGCAGAAATTCTACACGAGGGATTTGAGAAGAAAATGAGAAAAACTGTGGAAGCTGCACATATCGCCGCCAACAAGAACAACAACGACAGAGACGGATTTAAATGCCTCTCGAAAGCAGCAAGTGTCCTAATAATTAAATCGTTAGCCAAAGGGAAAACATGACGCTCATACCTTGGCGGGTTCCCTCTCACTACGAATATAAGAATTGTGATCCGTCTGTAATGCTGTAGTCCTCTGAAGAAGACCAAGTTGGTCGCAACGTTAGGACATTAAACTCTATTCCTAACACATCTTCGTTTGCCCTTCCCCACCCACATTCTCTTTCATATATATATATATATATATATATAGATAGACATATATATATGAACATATATGTATATATATGTATATATATGTATATATGTATATATATGTATATATATGTATATATATGTATATATGTAGAACCATTGGGACAAATTATGGGAAAGGTGGAGGGGGAAACACGGGTCTATATCCGATTATCGAGTTTATTCCTGACCGGTTTCGCTTACAAAAGCTTATTCAGAACACACCACGGGAGAAGCTATTTTTAGCGAAACCGGTCAGGAATAAACTCGATAATCAGATAAAGACCCGTGTTTCCCCCTCCACCTTTCCCATAATATGTATATATATATATACATATATATATATACATATATATATATATATATATACATATACATATACATATATATATAAATATATACATATGTGTATATACATATATATGTATATATATATATATATATATATATATATGTATATATATAGAGAGAGAGAGAGAGAGAGAGAGAGAGAAGGGGGAGATGGGGTTTTAAGGAGAGCAGTTGACACTAATATCATGCAATTTATTTTCATAAAAAGGAAGAGGAACGAAAGACCAATGAGGGGTACCTGCATGTGGTGGTCCTGCGAAATAAACAGTAAAGCTGCCAATAATTAAAACCCATCAATCCCTCACTTTCATCAGATGGAGCACGGATATGCGTGTGTGTGGGTCGGGGGAGGGCGTTCAGTTTTCGGGCTGGGACCAAGACCTCTGTCACCTTCAGCTGTATTTACACTTGTTCATATATGGAGAGCAGACAACCGGCGATTGCTCCCCTCTCATTACAGTTTTTGGCCGGTAACAGAAACAGTCCCACACTAATGCAACTAAGACGACAATCCAAAGTTTCTTCATAAAAAGATCTGCCGGAGGACCCGAGGAACGGCGCCAGACTTTGTAAGACCGCAGGTTTTCCATTTAGTGAAATTTAAGGCAACTATGGATTGATTAAGAAGAACAAAGAAACCAAGATACCATTCAGTTGTTGGATAACATACCAGATTGTAATAGGGATGTATTATGCGTATTTTTGTGTGTCAGCATCTGTAAAGGTATGGAAAGAACGGTGAGAACGATAATGAAGATGTACGCAGGGGCGAAAATATTGGTCAAGAGGAGATGTGGAGAGAAAAGGTTTTGGAGTGTTGGGACGGCACCAGGTGTCAGCCCTTAACTCATTCCTATTTATAATGGCACTGGACGTTTTATTGGCGGGTATAATAGATGGGGAGAAGTAGGGACTGCTGTTTGTAGACGACCTAGTTACCGGAGCACAAACCCAAGAGGAAATGTAAACAAGATTAGAGTATTAGCAACAGTCTCAGAGAAGGGTTGCTCAAAGGACGGAAGTGATGGTACGTAGTAAGGGAAGAATGGATGTACAGATCAGAGGTATGAAGTGACAAGAAATAGTGAATGGCGACATTTACGTAGTAGACATTTGCGCTTAATGCCAGTGGAAACTTGGGGATGTGAAAAAAAGATGAACATAAAAAAATAAAGAGAAGCTGGAAAATTTAGCGGGAAGTTTCAGAAGTGGTTTAAGATGGCAGAATACCAAAGAAAATTAATATTAAGACCTACAAAATTCTTAGATCAATAATGGCGCATAAAGCAGAGATAGTGCCCTAAGGAATATTAAAAAAGAGAATGATGGAGGAAGTGGAGAAGAGACATCTGAGCCAACTCAAGGGCATTTTGCCTTCGAGCCAAAAATTCCACAAATCAAATCAAATCAAGGACATTTTGCTTAGAGAACGATTGAGATGTGAGAAGAGCAGGCAAGGAGTAAGTTATGGGGGTGACAAGTAATGCAAAGCTGAAATTGTTTAGGCACTTAGTGAGAAGAAACGAGAAAAAATAGAAAGAGGACCTATTGTAGGAAGAATAATGCGCTGGAAAGGTGGAATAACGGTGAAAATACTGTACAGTAAAGGGTACAAAGTAAGATAAAAAAAAAGTGCTGGTGGGCCCTTTTTATTATCATTATTGATTATACTGCACATAGTTGTGTGGGCCATCTTATTCAATAGTCGTACACTCAGTGTGACCGTATATACCTATAGGGGTCCCAGTGGTCCATGCCGTCATTGCGAATATGACTGCACCTCAAATTCATAAGGAATTTCCGTTTGTCATCAGGGGGTCTTGCGATTGTGTGCGAACTATCTTCGTCTCAGCTTTTGTATAAGACATAATACATATCAGTGACACTGCTAGCTCTTATTATTATTAAGATAATCAAGACTATCCACCAACATCAAGGTGTCACGTTTCGGACCGGAAAAATGGCTCTGGCCGGCAAAAGTGTTTTCACTAGGAAAAAGACTTTGGCAGTGGAGATGGTACTGACTCGTTTAATGATGGTGGCCGGTAAAATGGCTCTGCTTGAGGAAACTGCTCTGGTCGTGAAAGTTGGTTTAGGAAGGGAAAGTGATTCTGGTCAGAAATTTGGTTCAGGCCATGAACTGCTTTAGCCGAGAAAAGGCCTATGATCTGGGAAAGGGTATTAGCCGGTGAAAGCGCTCTGACCGGGAAAGGGGTTCTGTCCGGGAAAGGGCTATGGCCGGGAAAGGGGTTCTGTCTGGGAAAGGGCTATGGCCGGGAAAGGGGTTCTGTCCGGGAAAGGGCTATGGCCGGGAAAAGGGTTCTGGATACAAATGGCTTTGATCGAGGAAATTATAGCACTGGCTGGAAAAAGTGGCTATACGCGAAAAGGCTTCTTACCTGGAAAATAGCTCAGACCTGGAAAAAGGGCTCTGGCCGGTAAAATTGGTGTTGTAACTGCTGATACATCCATTCATGCTTTAATAGAAATATAGGAAGAATATGTATTCCGTGCTATAGTGACATCCACCAGCTCTGTATAAAGTCGTAAGGTCAGCAATTCTTTCGACCTGTTTGAGGCCGAAAACGAAAACCTGTATCCCACTTGAGAACTTTCCAGGGTTATTTATCTTGCGCCATACCGCTACAAGGAAGGGCTGTGTTCGTGAATGTACTTTTGTGTTTTACATTTGAATAGTTTGAAATTTATCAGTATGTTGTTGAACATAAATTTGATTGTTCCTAGATCTTACTCGTAATTTAATTATACCATGTCTGGGAATGGCGCTAGCCTAGAATGCTTGTTTGCTTACTAGCTTGTGGAAGTCCGTCGTTGTCGATGATGACGTGATGGCCTCAAGGTGGCCCAGGTTAGTGTGTGTGCCGATGACTGTGCAACACCACTGCGAGACCCACATTGTCATCCGCACTTCGGGTACTGAAGAATCAGGGGTGGTGATGTCTCACTTTGCGCTCAATCCTCTGTCGAGTGCATTTGGCCTCGAAATGAGTTTCATCACGGCAGATATCTCGCCTAAGTTTCGACTTCGGTTGGGTCGATGTCAAAGCTCTTTAGTGATTTTCTCAAGTGATCCTTATAACGCTCATTCGGGCCACCGCGAGTTCATTCTCCCTTGGCGAGATGTCCTTGTAGGACTCTGGGATAACGCGTCTCAGGCATCCGAAGAACGTGGCCGACCCAGCGTAGTTAAGCTTGCAACAACGTGCACTCGATGTTCTGCAGTCCGGTGCAAACTAGCATGTTCGTCTGTAGTTCTTTGTCCATCCCAAGTGAATTCTCTTCACACTCCATTCACCGCTACATGCGACCTCAGATTCTCAACTCTCTTCAATTCCTCAATTCTATACTTCCTTGTAGATAGATGCAGAAAACAGGCCATTAAGATTCTGGAAGGCCGTAGGCAGCAGGGCTGGACAGTCAAACGTCTCGTGTTACCAACCAGCGACGTCGCCACCAACCTGACTCGTATTCTAAAAACCACCAACTTGGAAGTAGTGTGCCAGACCAGTAGGACAATTAAAGACATCACGAGAACGAAAATAAACATCGGAAAAACATCGAATAATAAAGCCGGTGTTTATTGGATTCCGTGCTCGGGATGTGAAAAATCCTACATTGGGGAAACATCACGCGATCTACAAACCCCGATACGAGAACACCGCTACGATGTCCGTCATAATGTCACCACCAACGCGTGTGTTGCACACAAAAACATTATCAACCATATGATGGACTGGGAGAATGCAGAAATTGTAGTACATGAACCCAACAAGATCTGAAGAAAATATTTAGAAGCAGCCATCATACAAGGAACCAACACAATTGAACAAAACAGGGGCATGTTCAATATCTCATCCCACCTAATTCCTTTGATACCCATTGCCACAATATTTCAAGCTATCCCTAATTGCTCTCCAAAATCGCCCCCCCCGTAGACATTTGCCCACCTTGATTTTCTTCTTCCTTTTGGTCCTCGGTTGTGATCTTATGTCCTTTACCCAGCCAAATGTTCCATCTTATCCTTA
>NC_134789.1:49609423-49611923 GCF_046742065.1 Oratosquilla oratoria
CCTACCTCTGGCTCCATTTCAAAAATAATTTCTTGGTCTTTCTTTAGTAGTTTACACTACTCCTCACGTTGCACTCTTTTCGTGATCGGCAAAAAGTTTGCGTTGCTAACATTCCCATTATTGATATTCATCAAGAACATCACGGGTGCCAATGCCAAGCCTGAGGTACCCCACTCGTAACATCTCTCCCATCCAACGTCTCATCTTACACTACTCCTCGCTTACGTCTGCCATTCAGGAAATCCGATATCCATCCCCGTGTGCTTCTTGTGAATCATCTTTCATTTCCCAATTTCCTTATTTATTTTTTCTGTGGCATATTGTCCAAAGCCCTTTCCTGGTCCAGTTCCGCACGATCTACCTACCTTTTTCATGCAACAGATCAACCGCTCTCAATTAAAAGCTTAACAGATTGGATGCTCATTGTATTCATTTTCTGAGTCTGAACGGACTTATAATCAGTGTTTCCTTGTTCGAACAATTCATCCATCTATCTTTTTACATTTTTTTCATGTTTTGGCCATCGTGGAAGTCAAGGACACCGGTCTATGATTCAGAGGCTCTTCCGTTCTTCTTCACCTATAGATTTGTACGACATTGGCTGGTTTCTAGTCCAATAACACCTACCTCATCCAGGGAACATGAAATCAGTTAGTGTATATCCACCGAGTGTTTTTTACCTTCGTTTTGTGCCTAATTCGAGATCTCATCTGGCATAGGTCTTTCTTGCTTCCAAGATCTATAGAAGTTTATTCAATTCAATTACTTCTATTTTTATATTGTTGTAGGCATTTTCCTCTCTATCATCCCAGTTCATTCTGATTTTCAATTCAGATGGTGTCTTTTTTCAGAGCACCTCTTTGTACATATCTGTTTAACCTAAATATTTTTATTTATTCATATGTTTCCCTCATTGTCCAGAACTATTTAGTTTTCTACTTTCATTTCCTTTATCTTTTCTTTTGCTCTCCCATAGTCTTATTAAATTGGGCCTTTCCCTCATGTATCTTTAGCCACCCTTTTTGTTCTTTCATCGGTCTGATATTTGATTCGCTTCCCTTAGCCTTCTCATGATTCTTTTTTTAATATACAATTAGTGTTATCAAATGCACTCACAGGCTACTTTGTCCTTATCATGCATTCGAATACAGTCACTAAGAAATCATTATTATAGGACACTCATGTTCTGTTTTGGTCCTTGTTACTTGCCTCTTTAATACATCTGCTCAATGCCAGTATCACATTCCTTGCTGTTATCAACACTGGCCATTTTCCTCAACTCATGGCTCAACCTACCTTCCGAAATTTTGTTTTCCCTCATCATAATTTGAACCAATTCAGTTCTTCTCTTAACGGAACCCATGTTTCTCACTCCATCCCCGCAACTACTTAGGTTATGACCGTAGATTCTGTTGAACATGCTTGAGCGGCTGGATCGGGGACAATTTTTTCAGCACGACGGCCAACAACGGTGTTTTGTGTGTGTGTGTGTGTGTGTGTGTGTGTGTGTGTGTGTGTGTGTGTGTGTGTGTGTGTGTGTGTGTGTGTGTGTGTGTGTGTGTGTGTGTGTGTGTGTGTGTTTGCGTGCGTGTGTGTGTATGTATGTCTTTGTTTTTTTTGGGGTGTGTGTATTCACTTGGTCTTTGGATCACGTGTTGGACTCGTGATCGACAGCTATTTCCCTCCTGGAAGAGAGCTCAGAGCTCGTAGGTCCGATCTATGGGTAATGCTATGACCTTGCACACACACACCCACCAAACTCCCCGCCCACGAGAGTCAGAGTAACGACCCGAGGCACAATGATACCGAAATAATTTCGGCCCTGGGCAGGATTCGAACTGGGTACTGGGAGCACTTCTCCTTCCCAATTCAGCACTCTACCAACTGTGTATGTATGTGTGTGTGTTTGTTTTGTGTGTGTGTTTGCTTGTTTGTTTTGTGTGTGTGTGTGTGTGTGTGTGTGTGTGTGTGTGTGTGTGTGTGTGTGTGTGTGTGTGTGTGTGTGTGTGTGTGTGTGTGTGTGTGTGTGTGTGTGTTGTATCCAACATAGATATGGAAAAACTTGTCTACTAGAAAATTTCTTCCAATGCATTTAGTGTAAGATGAACAGAGAAATTATTGCCCCTTTGGGTCTTATCTGATTATCAAACTCGTGTCTACAAACATGTGCCCGGGTGTACTCTTTTGATCGATTGATAGGTTACCTGGCTGGCGAGCGTACTATTAAGCGGGTGAGCTTAAAGGAAGGAGGCAAGGAAGATTGCCCGCCTTGTTGGCTGTGGGGGAAACTAATATTGTCAGATAGGGTAAGTAAGCAGGCTTAGGGAAATAGACTTTGTTTGGCCAACGTGATAAAAATGGAGTGGCGTAATATGAAGAAGAGGGAAGTATTTTTATAAAGCGATTTAGGATATGGTAATTACAAGTCTAAATGCAGTTACGCCCTTTTCAGTTCTAGTTAGGACGAGAGATGATGATGATATCCATTCATTTTGAAGAG
>NC_134789.1:49616923-49631923 GCF_046742065.1 Oratosquilla oratoria
ACAGAGGATATGGATTACCAGCAGCCTCGTCCTAGATGTTCTTACCATGAAGACACCGTGACTTTGACATTCCCCAGGAGAGTCATGGAGTGTGATGCCATCTGCAATGCAGTTGATCGTCTTGGCTTGTCTGACAATCAAGTTACTGCCCTTGTTTCTGCCACCTTGGAAGCTGGTGGGGATGTCAACATCTGCTGTAGATGCTCCTGTGATTATCTTCAGCTCATCCAGGACATGTTGAGGTACAAGAGATCAGACCTAGAAGTTGCTGAAGCAGTTCTTCAGAAGATGAAAAATCACAAGTGGTACTTAACACAGGAGACCGTGCAATCCGCGTTCTTCAGCAGCAGGCTGAGTGATAAGCAGAAACAGGACGTTACTGCTCAGCTGCATGCCACTCAGAAGCCAGAGAGCTTCAGAAGGGGAAAACCTGTGTTTCAGAAGGTGACAGCCAAGAGCACACTAGCAGATCTCATTGGTGTGGAATCCCACCTTCTGTTAGACATCCTCAGCATTGGACCTGACTGGCTCCAGGATCGGGTGGAATGATGACCAGAGAAGGAAGACTACAAGAAAGCCTTGGAATATGTGAGAAACCTCACAGTACTGAATGACATCGCTGAGTGTAGAGAAAAGATGATGAGGGATTTTGCAAATGTCATCACCACAGATCCTAAGTAGAGGGTATATCTCCATGCTCTGGAATACAACAGACGGCTCTTCGAAAGCTTCAAGGAGCACTTAACAGATGACTGTGTAATATAATTTTGATACATGTAATCATGATTATTTTGGTGATTTCAGTTGATAGTTTGACTTGTTTCAAAATTACACTTTGTATGATACTTCAAATGTATGGAATTTGATTTTTTTCTGTAAATATTATAAATAACATACAGATCTTTATCACAAAATATGTTTAGAAATGCCTCAAAATTGGACCTTTTGGTAAGATAGAGAGCAAAAAACTTCAGCCTTCATGTGGCAATGCTTTCATACATTGTAGATAAAAACGAATGTATTTTTTCATGTAAAAATCATTGGAAAAAGTACAGTAACGCATGAAAATATGAAAAAGTTATTTTTTGAACAAGTCTAATCAACAATGACATTAGACATCTTTATCTCGGCGCCTTCTTCACACCGAGTCAACCTGTTTCTTCTCAGCATCTCATACGTACTTTACATTGCCTTCAGAAGCACCCATCTTCTATCTGTGCTAATATGCTCTTCTCTAAACCCATGAAGGTCGTAGGTGCCCGCCCTCTTTCCCATAAATTCCCAATTCATTCTAGTGTAAACGCCGAACCCACATACATTTACTTTCTTTAGTCACTCCTCGTTTTTCTCTCACGTTATCGGCCTTATCCATTATTACTTAAATCAATATCCTTCTATGCATCTTACATGATATAAGAACATATGGTTAATTGATTGATTGATTAAAGGTTATCTGGCGTCGTAAGAACATATGAAGCTAAACGATACTATGAAGGAGACTAAGAGACCATAAGGCCTACACTAGGCAGCTCCGTAAGAGGCCCATGGTTTTACGTTCATCCAATAACCTTTCTTCATTTTCTTTGTGGTTGGACAAATTTAGGCTGAAGAAGGAAATAGGCCAGAACTGGCTCACCATCAAAGTAGTTCACGAATGGCATAGACTTAGTAACCATGTTGCGAGCACTGAAACAAATAGTTGTTTTAGGAGAAGATTTGATAACTTTATGGATGAGGATGACAGGTGGTAAAGGATATGGAGCTGCCTAGTGTAGGCCTTATGGTCTATTGCAATGGCCTCCATTCTTATGTTTTTATGAATGTCACATGCTCTTTGAATTGATCATCAAAGATCTTGAACATCCTTAGGCCACTTTGAATATTTTTTGTATATATTCATACACATTTTTCATCTTTCTCGTATATAGAATCCCTGGTACTTCTATAGTCAGAGCTCTTCTCATTTTCAACATTTATAATAATTCTTATGTCATTCTCCTTTGTTTCTACTATTTTACCTTCTTCATTACTGTTACTTTTTCTCCATACATATATTAGGCGTTCATATTTTTTCAGTCTTTTCACATTAACATCACCCCTTTCTTTTGAGCCTCAGACTTACATACTCTGTTTCTCGTCTCGAGAAAATATTCAGAATTTTCCTTGTAAAGGCTTTAATTTTTTCTCCACAGATGAATAAAGATACAAATGAGCAGGTGAATAAATGAATAGAATATATCAACGATTGGATAAATAAATGAATAGCAAATAGATTAATGTATAGATACATGTTAAATTCATCCCCAAATTTCACCATTATCTGAATTAACTCTTCTGGATTCACCTAGAGTACAAAGTTGTAAAGTTTAACAGTAGAAAAAAGGACAACTCTTAACTTGTTCATATCTGCATCTTAGAAAAAAAAAATACGGTTAGTTATGATAATAGATCTGCACAAGAACATGGACACACATTAATTAGCATACCTTTTATCTTTTAATGCGTATATTTTGTCTAGATTTTTATTTTGTCTACAATTTTCCTTTCCTAATGAATATTCAAGTTAAACGAAAATGTATTTGTCTGTTTTAGCAATGTTCTGTCATACAGTAATAATCCATTCTTTGACGACAGATATCCATGTCTATCAATACATCTATCCATCATCAACATCTCCGAAGAGGTAATTTGCCCTGACGCGCATTCCCTCTATCCATTTGTTTGCCATTTAACCTCCAGATTTGTATTCTTCCCTCTTTCCCTTCATCTTACGCAACTTTCTATCAGCCCATACTTCAACTCTGGATGGATTTCTCCGGCACCCAACCACTCACCCATTCTTCTCTCCTTCACGCATACCCCCACCCCCCCTCACCCTCCTCCTCGGCCTCCTACATCCTCTCCCTCCTCTCCTTCCCCTCCATGACCCCCTCACAGCCAACCTCCAGCAGTCTTGGGGTGCAGAAGGCGATTGCAAAGACGTAGAAATCTGGACAGAAGCCAGCATCCATCTCCCCAGTGCTTGGCGTACAAGGGAAGGGGTGGGGGGGTGGGGGAGAGGGCAGATCAGTGGAGTTATGGTATGGAATGATGGAATGTGGAAGGGAAGAAAGAGGAGGAGGAGAAAGAGAAGAAAGGTGAACGGGAGAAGGAGGAGGAGGAAGTTGGAGGAGGAGGGGAAGAAGAAGGAGAGGGCAGAAGCAGGAGGAGAAGGAAGAGAAGGAAAAGGACAGGAAGGAAGGAGGGGGAGAAGGGAGAGGGCAGGGGAGAAAAATACGAGGAAGAGGGGAAGGAAGAGGAAGAGACGGAGGAAGAAGAGGAGGAGGAGGGGATAAGGAAGAAGGCAAAGAAAACAAGGTAGAGGAGGAGGATGAAAAGGAAGAGTTAACTAGGACAATTTTGTATAGAGGGAGAATTAGTAAGATAAAGAACAAATACTGCACAAATAAGAACTAAGGGTACAACAAATATCGATAATAATAGCGAACACAAGTAGATCAAAAGAGATAAGTGATCAATAGAAAATGAAATGATAAGGATGGCGGAAATAGCAAGGTAAAAGTAAAGAGATTTGCTTTTTCACATAAGCAATGGCGACTACTATACAAAAAAAAAAAAAAGTAAGAAGGCAGAATGGAAATAAACTGAGTAACTAAAGGAGAGGACTGAGTGTAGAATTGGGGGGGAAAGTACAGCTGAATAATGAATCGGGTCCAGTGGAAAGTTAAAAATAATGACTAATGTAAGAGAAGACTGATGATGAGCGGAAGTGACTAATGAGATGAAGGCAATTGTTGGTTGGTGCTCCCGCAAACGATTTGCATGTTGATTTTTTTTTTTTTTTTCTTAAATTAGTCAAGAAGAAGTGACATGCGTCTGCATGAATTGTCAAATATTCTGAAGGATGAGAGACGGAACGACCTGGGAGAATATCCTATGTATCAATTGAACTGCCCTGAATGTACAAAAAACTGACTTGTATAAAACATCCCCTGCCGGCAAGAACTTTTAGAGACGAAGAAACGCAAAATTAATTAGTTATAAATTAAGCTGAATTAATGACCCACGTTGTTTTTAATTTTCCCCCAGGCGTTCCATGGTTAGAGGAAACTAATGTCAGCGAGATCTTTGAAACACAGATTAAGTCGGACTTACAAGAAGAGAAATTGAACAATGACTACAGAGTAAGAGATCCCTTCAGGAACTTTGGAGAAACTACCAAAGAAAACCCAAAACCAAAAATGAAAATTAAAGCTTTCGGAAATGAGAAATACTGATGCGAAAACTGTCCGGCTTCTGCGAGGCGGGAAGGGGAAACAACTGACGCGGGGTGATGATGACGCAGAGGCCAAGGAATGGCAAGGAAGAAAGACAACTGACAGAAGATGACGGCGACGGACGCCTGCCAGGATTGACAAGTATTGACGTGAAGAGGCTGACAAACCCACGACGCGCAGGGGGTAGGGTGGGGGGACGGGGGGAGGGGAAAGGACCGGTGGCGGTGGTGGTGGTGAGGTAGGTGGCGGCGGCGGTAGCAGTGGTGGCGTAGTTGGCGGTGGTAGGGGCAGCGGCTGCTCCGGCGGGTCTGGAGGAAAGAACGCGGGAAAGATGCCAGTATATGGAAGGCGAAGAATCTCAGGGATGGGGGAAGAAGAGAAGAAGAAAGAAAAAAAATAACAGGAAAGGGAGAGCACGAAGAAAAAGATATAAATAGTAATAATAAGAAGAAAGAATTTGGATAAAAAAAGTAGAAGAAAGACTTAAAGGAAAGGATGATAAAAGAACAAAGTAAAAAGATGAAAAATAGGCAAGGGTAGAGGAAAAAAGGGAAAGAGGAACAAGTTGAATGACAGTCATGGAATAAGAAGGGAAGTAATAAGAAGGAAAAGGAAAAGGAAGAAAATAAAAAGGAGGAAAAATTGGAAGAAAAGGAGAAGAAACAGAGAAATAGGAGGGGAAGGAAGAGGGAGTTGGGAGGAGAAGGAAGAGAAGGAAATGGGAGAAGGAAGAAGATGGGAGAAGAATAAAGAGGGAGATGGGAAGAAAAGGAAGAGGGAGATAGGAGGAGAAGGAAGAAGAGTATGATAGGAAAAGGAAGAGGGGGATGGAAGGAGAAGGAAGAGGGAGATGGAAGGAGAAGGAAGAGAGAGATCGGGTGAGAAGGAAGAGAGAGATCGGATGAGAAGGAAGGGGAAGATGGGAGGAGAATGAAAGAGATGGGAGGGAAAGGAAGAGGGAGATAGGAGGAGAAGGAAGAGGGAGATAGGAGGAAGATGGAAGGGGAAGGAAGAAGGAGATGGGAGGAAAAGAAAGAGGGAGATGGGAGGGGAAGGAAGAGGGAGATGGGAGGAGAATGAAGAGGGAGATGGGAGGGGAAGGAAGGAGAAAGGGGGGAGAAAGGAGAGGGAGAGGGGAAGAGAAGGGAGAGAGAAAGGAGATGGAGATTGAAGAAGGAAGAGGGAGAGGAGAGGAGTAGAAAAGGAAGGAGGGAAGAAGGAGTGGAAAGAGGAGGATATAGGAGTAGGGGTAGGGAGGAAAAGCGTGAGGGCGTGAAGGGGAAGACTTTGAAAGGCTGCTGGCTAATCGGTAAGAGGGTTTTCAGGTTCGCGCGACATGTTAAGGAAAGAACGAGGAAGTGACGGAGAGGAAGGAATGCACGGAACTGGAGACGTAACGGGAAACCCAAAGGCATGATAAAAGTTTTCGGAAGGAGAACCAGCCTCTCTCCTCTGGAAAAAAAAAAAGGAAAAAGAAAAACTGGAGGAAACATAACTTATCCAAATTAGTTTCGAAACACGTGGTGGGAAGTAGATATAAACTTGGGCTCAGTAGTTGATGGCACGGGCGGTTGGTTGAGGAGTGAATACAGAAAACTGAAGAACTTTATTGAAACATTATTGATCAAAATAAAGGAAAATATGTAAATTTTTAGAGATCTTCAGTCGGTAACATTTGGATATAATGAATCAATCGGAACAAGTTGACACGCAAATGCTCAAACAAATTTTTGATAAAGTTCATGTTATGTTAGTAATACTGTATATTTTAGGCTAAGGCAATATTACGTAGAGCATCCACTATTCAAATAGTTCCATTTGGTTCCAAGCAAAATTATAGACGAAAGGATAACGTATTTTATTGCTAAAATGAATAACAGAGGTCTACTCTCATAAAGCGAGTAACTATCATTTACAGCGTTAACATAAGTGTGAATAATACAGTTTATCGCACTATATGTTAGATATATATCTATAAATCTGCGGACAAGCGACAAATGAGAGTAGGAACAGGAGTTGTGCTGCTGGGATGTGTCAACGTGTATACGTTTTCCTTTTAATATAACGTTAAGGTAAACGCACGACTCGTCGGATTGTTTATCTAAATTTCTCACCAGGTTCATGAATTTGTATTAGAATTTACACGTATACCACTCCATGTTGTTTCATATTCGTCATAGTACGTATGCATTTACTATTGTTTGCATATATAACTGCACATAACTGCGTGTATATATATATATATATATACATATATATATATATATATATATAATATGTATGTATGTATATATGTATATATATATGTATATATATATATATGTATATATGTATAATATATGCACATATATAAATATGTATACGCACACACACACACACACACACACACACACACACACACACACACACACACACACACACACACACACACATAGGGAGGAGGCCATTTTGAACATGAAGTTCTCAATATATCCTCAGGGAGAGCGAAAGTTGATGGCCATATTGATACGTTCAAAGTGTATTCTTCTTTTATTTAAACGTCTTATGATCCAACCAAGGTTCATTTTCAGGAGCTACTAGTTGGTGAAGACAAGAAGAAGAATGAAGTATGGGGGATGACTGGTGTGAATATTTATCTACTTATTTAATTACTTGTTCATGTATTCATTTATTTGTTTTTAGTTGTTTTTTTTTTTACCCTCCGAGCATCTTTGGGAAAGGATGCTAAGGATATAGCTACCCATTCATTAAAATGACAGTAGGTTGTAAAGGTACAAAGAAAATAGAAGAGAAGTAAAGCATAAGACAAAGGAGGCAAACAGAAGAGTAGATGGGAAAGAGAGTAAGAGGATGACAGAATATTTTGAATGTAATAGAAATATGTTTTGGAAAGTAATTAAGAGAGGAAGAGGAGACGAAGAGTTAAAAGGTAAAGGTGGAGAAATGATAATGGAAGAGTCGGTAGTAAGAGGAAGATGGGCAGATTATTTTAGGGAGTTACTAAATGTAAAGGAGGATAGGGAGGGGAAGGTAGTTGCAGTGGGAAGCGCTAAGAAAATGACCGTGATGAGTAAGGATAATGGAGGAGAAATAAGGGAAGATGAAGTGAAAGCAGCTATTAAAATGATGAGGCACCTGAGTTGGATGGGTGTCATGCGAAGTGTCTAAAATGGGAGGTACAGTGATGGTGGACTGGCTGGTGAGGTTGTTTAATGTTTGTTTAAAAGAGGGTAGAGAACCGAAGGACTAGAGGAGTGCCTGTATAGTTCCACTCTACAAGGGAAAAGGAGACAAGTGTGAGTGTAGTAGTTTCAGAGGGATGGGATTGTTAAGTGTAGTTGGGAAGGCTTATGGGACGGTCTTGATTGAGAGGATTAGAGGGAGTAATTAGTAAGGAACAGTGTGGGTTTAGGACAGGTAGGGATTGCATGGATCAAGTTTTTGTAGTAAGAAATGTTTAGGAAAAGGTAAAAAAAATTTGGGGCCTTTATGGATTCGGAAAAGGCTTATGACAGGGTAGGCAGGAAGGCAATGTGGGAGGTATTGTAGATATATATATGGGATAGGAGGAAAGCTGTTAATAGCAGTCATAAGTTTTTACGAGAGTAGTACAGCCTATGTTAGAATCAGAAATGGAGAGAGAGAGTGGTTTGAGGTAAAGGTGGGACTTGACTAGGGGTTTGTTATGTCGCCCTGGCTGTTCAATTTATATATGGATGGGTGGTGCAAGAGGTAAATGCAAGGGTAATGGGTCAGGGATTGGAGATGGTTAAAGAAAATGGAGAAAAGTGGGAGCTAAACCAGTTGTTGTTTGCTGACGACACTGCGC
Source organism: Oratosquilla oratoria (assembly GCF_046742065.1). Taxonomy (NCBI): domain Eukaryota; kingdom Metazoa; phylum Arthropoda; class Malacostraca; order Stomatopoda; family Squillidae; genus Oratosquilla; species Oratosquilla oratoria. The sequence goes on from NC_134789.1 coordinate 49,625,030, forward strand.
TTGTGGCAGGATGAGAGGAGGGATTAAGGAAGTTAGTAACGGAGTTTGGGAAGGCGTAAAAAAAAGGAAGTTGATGATAAATGTGGGTAAAAGTAAGGTGATGAGATGTACAAGGGGAGAATGTGGCAGCAAATTGGAAGTGAGTATTAAGGGAGAGAAACTGGAGGAAGTGAATTGCTTTAGACACTTGGGTGAGAATGTGGCGAGAAAGTGGAGGTAGAATGTAGATTGAGAGAAGCAAGTAAATGCCTTTAGGGATTAAAAAATGTAATGAGAAATAGACATTTGGGAATGGATGCTAAAATGAGATTGTATGAGTGAATGATTGTGCCGACAGCATTGTATGGGGGAGAAACATGGAACATAATAGAAGAAGAGAGGGGGAGTTTGAATGTGTTTGAGATGAGGTGCCTGAGAAGTATGATAGAGGTTACTAGGCTAGATAGAGTGAGAAACGGGGAGGTGAGGTGGAGAATGGGGATAGAAAAGAAAGGGAGTTGGGAGATATGGTTGACGAAAGAGTATTGGGATGGTTTGGACACATGGAAAGAACGAGTAAAGAAAGATTAGTAAAAGAGGTGTGGAAGGCAGAGGTGGAAGGAGTGAACATGAGGGGGCAACCAAGGATGAAATGGATGGATGGGGTAAAAAGGGCATTGGGAAAGAGGGGAATGTCTGTTGAGGAAGAAAGGGAGAAGACAGACGATAGGGATGAGTGGAGAATGGGATGCATAAAAAGGAGTAGGTAGGGGATAGGGTGGGGTGAGGGAGTATGTGTTAATGATATTTTGACACAACCCGAAGGGATTTCTCCCCGTCTTCTTTTTTTCTGATGGGGGGGGGGCGGAGAGGAGTGGTCGCCGATTAAATGAAGCGGCCTTGCTGTGTATGTGCTGCATCTTTGCTACACTGCTTCTGATCCAGAGCAATGGGCGAGATGCAGGGATGATCCGTCATCCAGGAGGAGCCAACAAAAGAGGGAGGGAGGGGGTTGAATGTGGGTGGAGTATGTGGCGATGGAATGGGTGGGAGTGGATTTCATACCTTTGTTTTTTGGCTACCCCCCTTATAAGGGGGAAATTATCATTGGTATATGTATGTATATATGTAGATTGCTGGGAAGATTTCCTTATAGATAGGAGCATAAGTTGTGATAATAGCTGGGTATTACTGGAGAGTTTGTTTTAGCGGATGAACATTGATGAAGGAGATGCCACCTTCGTGGTAACGACTTCAATCACCCCTTCAAAATCCTCACGTCGAGTCACAAACAAAATCTTCCCACGGCAAGCCACGAACTGAAGTACCAAATGCGATAACCAAATTTAAATGTAGGTTGTCTTACATCTGAGAGCTTTCCTATTTTTTGCACTTGTCTATTTATCGTATCCTTTGTAGTCAATCATTACTTGAAAATAGACTTAGAGTAGAGAAAATTGTAATATATCATCACGAAATATTGGCTCTTCTTATTTCGATTCGACGAGGAAAACGGATCCATTTCTTCAGAAATTGAATCTGTAATAAACTCATTCAATCCCAAGGCGTGGATGGATTTGATGCAACATACATAAAAAAAAATACCGACCCACTTTTAGGAAGTTACACACACACACACACACACACACACACACACACACACACACACACACACACACACACACACACACACACACACACACACACACATACATACATTTATATATATATATATATATGTATATATATATGTATATATATATATACATATATATTTATACACACACACACACACACACACACACACACACACACACACACACACACACACACACACACACATATATATATGATATATGTATATATATATATATACATATATATATATATAATATATATATATATTATATATATGTATATATATATATATATATATATATATATATATAACGTTTATACAAAATACATGTACACATACTAGTATACATTTTTATAGATAAAGGTATAAAAATATAAATATTTGTTCCCGATGTTCAGCATGATTTTCGTTAGGTACCCCCGCCCCTAAAAAAGTCCCTATGGAACTTTGTAAAGTTAGGTGGAGGGTGAGGGTAATATGATGGAACGTCTTATATAGATGGCTGCGCACGAGTTCGAAGACTCTTACAGGAGAGAAATCAAATGGAACTGGATCGTTCTATTGTAGCACCTGGAGATACATTATGAAAGAGTGACATGTCTGGAATTAGACGATTTCTCGAATTAGTTCCTGAATAAATTTTATTGGTTTCCTTTTCCCAAAAATGAGTGTACGATTGTCATTGCCTTGTCCATGAAGTTAACTGAGACGATTTTCACATTTATGTTACGTTTGGAAGGTATCAATTGAATTAGTAGGCATTTGGGAGAATAAACTATTCAAGAGTTGTTTCTGTACTAAAAGGGTTAAACAATAGCACGATTAGGAAAACCCTGTGGCTATTATTTGTTTTGCTTCTACAGGAATAGCAAGTTCCATGATATAATGAGAATCTGGTTCGAATATGCTTGTCTTATTTGCCAACAAGAAAATTATATTTGTTTACAATTTTAGGTACTTTTGATATTTTAGAAATTTTGTTCTAGTGAACAGACAACTTGTTTTCATTTCGTGACTGTACGGAAAACAACCTAACCGTATGTACACACACACACACACACACACACACACACACACACACACACACACACACACACACACACACACACACACACACACACACACACACACACACACACACACACACACACACACACACACACACACACACACACACACACACACACACACACACACACACACACACACACACACACACACACACACACACACACACACACACACACACACACACACACACACACACACACGTACACACACAAACAAGCACACCACATCCCCATGGCTGTTTATTGGCTTGCTTGTCTCTCTATTCACAAAATAGCCAATAAGTTATTTTCAAATTCCCTTAGGTACTCCGATGAAAAACAAAGAAAAATACATAAAGTAAATTAAACGGATGTGGGTCATTTATTTATTTATTCAATTATTTATTTATCTATTTATTTATTTATTAATTTATTTGTTTATTGTGTATTTCTTTATATTCATTATTTATTAATTAATCTATTCATTAATTTATTTACTCACATTGTGAAATAAGCGTTGGAAGCATGTCATTCCACTTTGCTGAAGATGATTTTCCAGTTCCTCGTTTCCTTTTCATCCTTTCGACAATATTCCTGTAAATTCTTAGGATACCGTAATTCATTATCATAACACTTTTATTGGAAAGTGCCAAATTACTTCATTCTCCAGGAAGGCGGAGCCTGTTCTTGGTTAGCGAAGTTTATATTGATCGATTCTTGAGGCAAGATGCGTCAGACGCTTAGAAGTTATTTTAGAATTTAGTTTTAAGACGGAAATGCTTAAGAATTGACCAACAGAGAGATGAACGACTGGAGTAGACGTAGTAACCATGCAGTGAGTGGTGAAACAATTGTATAACTTTATGGGTAGGGAGGACAGGTGGTATGGGGCATGGGACTGCCTAGTGTAGACCTTATGGTCTCTTGCAGTTTTCTCCATTTTCATATTCTTATATTCTTATCCGATAATTTTTATGACAGTCGCATGCAGGATTCGAACCCACTGCTATCGGCCACCCGTAAGATCACCTTCACAGAGCCTAAGCCCACTTAGCATGTAGGTTTGAATCCTGCATGCGACTGTCATAAAAATGATGGGATTGATGTGGCTGTAACTAGCGAATTTCTCTCTTATATTCTTATATTCTATCCAAGATACGACCCGGAGTTGAATGAAATAGCCGGGTGGGAGATGCAGTGAAAGAGAATGTGCTACCCGGTTTGGGAAACGCTTCAGCGTTGTCGGAGAGAGAAGCCACGGAGGTATATAGAATAGTTTGGCGAAAGGGAAAATAAAAGGTAACGTGTCATCTGGTACACAATGGATTAATGTGCTCTGGAACACTGGATAATAGAATTCAACCTACTGTGTTCCAGTCTTTAGATTTTGCGAAGAGGTTAAGAGTTCCTGGAAGGACCAATCTATTAAAGAAAGCACAACATGTTTAGTCGTTGGATTATTGTGATACAATGAGTCATGTCATTTTGTGTACACATGCATTCATAGATCACAACGGATTTAAACGTACTATGAAGTTACATAGTGTTGTGAAATATATATTTTGGCGAAAATACTCAAATTTAGGCTTCCAAACAAGCACTTAAACACACACACACACACACACACACACACACACACACACACACACACACACACACACACACACACACACACACACACACACACACACATACACACACACACACACACACACACACACACACACAAACACACACACACACACACACACACACACACACACACACACACACACACACACACACACACACACACACACACACACACACACACACACACACACAAACACACACACGCACACAGAAACACATGCGTACGCGGACACATGTAATGCTTGAATTGTAGTTGGTAGCAGATTTAAACCAAGAAATGAATCATACAGACAATGCCTATATATATTTGAGGAAACAAATTTCTTCAATTTGAGGAAATTGTTCGAAGAAGCGTATTGAAAGAAAATCATGAATACTAACGAAAAGATATAAATAATCTTTTTAAGTTTTTACAACTATTGTACGAGAATCCTGAGAGGGGAAGTGATGAGCTCCAAAAAGGATATTATTGACAAAACAATAGTAAACCAAAACTGTTTGTCAAAGGTAAATTGAGACTAAGAAGTCATGTTTATGCTGACGATAGATGGAATGTTTATAAAGAGCTCATAACATACATACATATACCAAAGGCTTTTCCCCCCTTACACGGGGGGTAGCCATAACAAAGGAGATAAAGAGAAACCGCTGAACTGCAGGCTAGCGTACATGATCAGTATGATAGCAAGGTTATGCAAGAGAATTATAAAATATCAGGTCAAAAAAGAACATAAGAATAAAGGAATGGAGGAGACTACGAAAAACCATAAAACCTACACTTGGCAGTTCCATGTCCCATACCACGTGTCATCCCTATCCATAGTTATCTAATTCCTTAAGATAACCAGTTGTTTAAGCCCACACTATATGATAACTAAGTCTATCCCATTGGTGACCAATATTTTAGCATGTAATCTATTTGGTGTTATAAATTAGTTTTTATTCAGGACTGAATGATATGTTGCAAGAAATGAAAGGTTGGCTCACTATAGCTTTAATCAATAATTACCCTTTTCAAAGTCCCTCTCTTCCCTTGTAATGATTCACGTGTAAATATTTATTTCAATTAACCCATGTCATATTTATTTACATCCGAGTTGTAGAGACTTGTGAATATTATACATTTTTCTATTATGTTATTATTCATGATTTACTTAAAAAAATTAATCGAAGAATTTTGTTTTCTCCAAATTATATTGTCATTGTGTAGATGATTAATTTCTGTGTTTACAACTACCAACTGCAATTTCAACACTACATGTAAAATCTAGAGAAGGAATTCATCAGTCACAGACTTTTTTTTATGGATTTTGGAGTATATTGGAGGACTTAAATGTAACATTTTTAAGTAGACTTCATAAAAGATCGATATATGACGAGAGCAATGAAGGAAGTGCGCTGGGGGCGTAATCGGAATCGTGCTGGTCTCTCATTCGTTCAGTTGTGAGTTCGAATCCTGCACTTCTCTCCGATTCCGAGTAATGGCTGTTACCTGCTCCGACAGTCCAAATGCATAGGGCGTAGGTGACTGCTTCGGCCGCAGGTACGCGCCTCCTGGTGTAAGATTAGTGAAGGGTGAAATGATAGGATGGCGGGTAGTGACTAATGGAGATCTTCAAAGGTCGGTTCAGATACATGTGATGCTCTTGATATACGTAAATGACATGATGGATGGTGCGGCAAGCTACACAAATATGATTGCACACGATGCAAAGATCATTAGAAGAATACAAACATATGAATCTGTTTTCCCTAAAAAAGCGTAGACTCAGAGGTGACTTGATACAGGTCTTTAAGATTTTAAAGGGAATTGACAACATCAGAAGTGACAAAATTTTCACATTGAATGAGAATCAGACAAGAAACAATGGTCTCAAACTGTCCGTAAATAGATTCAATTTGGAAGTAGGTAGAAACAACTTTGCCAACCGTGTAGTTAATGAATGGAATAAGCTTCCTGCACAGGTAGTGCAATGTAGTTCAGTTCGAAGCTTTAAGAATCATGTAGATAAACACCTAAGCAAGATGCTGTAATGATTATAATTTATTTTATGTTATTTGTTTTTGTTTTGTTATCATTTGTCTGTGATTTTCATTTATTATTAGTTATATGTCAGTTTATTATTTACTATTTACCTGTTTGTTTATTATTTAACTATACCTATGCATTTATTTATGCATTTTATTTGTTATTTACATTATTATAGTTTTTATTAATTATTTTATTATTATTGTGATTTTTTCGCATCCGACCTAAATATGGACCAGAAGGTCTCCTGTCAGCATGCTCCGCCTTTGTAATCCTTTATAAAATATGAGGGTGCAGATTGTTACAAGATGTATGCTTGGAGGCAGTTGCAGAAAATTAAATTTAATGACAAGGAATGTAAAATATTGGAAATGGGTAGATTTTTAAACGCCATTTACAAATTAGACACACACACACACACACACACACACACACACACACACACACACACACACACACACACACACACACACACACACACACACACACACACACACACACACACACACAATCAAAAGAACAAAAGAATCTAGTAGTGTTGTTCACAGAAACCCTGTCACTTTACA
>NC_134789.1:49641956-49644456 GCF_046742065.1 Oratosquilla oratoria
TTTTCACAAAAGTTCAGAGTAGGATATATTATTTACCGGGAGAAGGCTGGGAGTCAATCTATTTCGTGTCATGAAAGATCTACGTCCAACCATGCCTATCTTCATCTTGGTATCACGACCTTTATATCAAGACCTTTATATCACGCAGTCTTAAGAGGCAAGGGTTGCTCTGACATCCTTTATTAGGGACAGGTTTACTTTTTCATTGTACCACAAAACACACACACACATACACACACACACACACACACACACACACACACACACACACACACACACACATACATAAACAAACAAGCACAAATGCAAACACAAACACAAAGAGCGAGCGCGTAGAAACACACACACCCTTCATCCTACTGCAATATGATAATAAGATGCTTATGCCTACATTCGTTAGACTATAATCGAAACCACCACCACCTTTGCCCCAAGTGTTCGATCTCCTAGGGCAGTTAACTACCAGCAGCCATTAGATTCAAACTCGGACTTAAGAAATGCAAGGCGGGAGTGAACCAAACACGCCACTTGACCTTAGCTTGGTCTAAAATGTCATGGAGAATGAATGATTCTATTTCTTGACCTAAAATGTCAAGAAGAATGAAAAATTCTATCTTTATAAAGTCGTAAAAGTGTTCTCTCTTGGACCAGCGGCATGAAAGGCGGAAAAAGATTCAACGAGTTAATTGCCATTTAGCTGGTCCCAAAATATCCTGAGGAATTACAGATACTATATAAAGTCCGATATGAGGTGCTGTCCATTGCATTTATTTCCGAAGTAATTTAGTTTTGGACAAGTCTTTTAATAGACAACTACATACATATACCAAAGGTTTTTTTTCCTTACACGGGGGGGGGGGGTTAGCCAAAAAGAAAAAGGCATAGAAACCACCTCCACCCATTCCATCCCCTACATATTCCACTCCCATCCACCCACCTCCCTCTCTCTCATCTTGGCACCTGGATGACAGGTCATTCCTACATCCTGTCCACTGCCCTGGGTCAGAAGCAGTGTCGCAAGACACATCACATCCACAGCAAGGCTGCTTCCTCTCCGTCCCCTCATGCAGAAAAGGAGAAGATGAGGAGAAATCCCTTCGGGCTACGTCAAATTATTTCTCATACATACTTCCTCACCCCCCATCCCCCACCCACTCCCCTTCATACATCACAGCATCATCCATACACAACCCTTCTCCATTCACCCCTATCTTCTGTCCTCTACTGTCCCTCCTCAACAGAAACTCCTCTTTTGTAATGCCCTTTTTACCCCATCCATCTATCTTATCCTAGGACGCCCCCTCATATTCACTCCTTTCACCTCTGCCTTCCACACCTCTTTTACTAATCTTTCTTCACTCATTCTTTCCATGTGTCCAAACCATCCTAATACTCTTTCATCAACCCTATCTCCCAACTCCCTTTCCACCCCTGTTCTCCTCCTCACCTCCTCATTTCTCACTCTATCTAGCCTATTAACCCCTATCATACTTTTTAGACATTTCATCTCAAACACATTCAAACTCCTTCTCTCTTCCTCTCTTATGTTCCATGTTTCTGTCCCGTACAGTGCTGTCGGCACAATTACTCCTTCATATAACCTCCTCTTAGCATCCATTCCCAGATGTTTATTTCTCATTACACTTTTTAATTCACCAAGGCATTTACACGCTTCTCTCAATCTACATTCTACCTCCACCCCCACTCCTCCCTTTTCCGCCACATTCGCACCCAAGTATCTAAAACTATCCACTTCCTCAGTCTCTCTCCCTTAATGCTCACTTCCAGCCTGCTGTCACTCTCTCCCCTTGTACATCTCATCACCTTACTTTTACCCACATTTATCTTCAGCTTCCTTCTTTCACACACCTCAAACTCTGTCACTAACCTCCTCAATCCCTCCTCTGATCCTGCTACAAGCGCAGTGTCGTCAGCAAACAACAACTGGCTTGTTTCCCAATTTTCTCAATTTTCTTTAACCATCTCCAACCCCTGACCCACCACCCTTGCATTCACCTCTCGCACCACCCCATACATGTATAGATTGAACAGCTAGGGTGACATAACACATCCCTGACGAAGTCCCACCTTTACCTCAAACCATTCACTCTCTCCATTTCTAATCCTAACACAAGCTCTACTACTCTCGTAAAAACTCTTGACTGCTCTTCACAGCTTTCCTCCTAACCCATGTATCTGCAGTACCTCCCTTCTACCGTAAATAATATCACGTTCAAGAGGAGGAGTGATGTGTTACTATAACGCCACTTATAGTTGGTTAGCCATACTGTATATCGTTTAGACTTTGTATTGAAATACACGAGTAATTCATTAATCTGTTATAGCTACTTCTCTTTATAGCTGCTGCGATAGCTATCGTTTTATAGGTAATGTAAACGATGTCTATTGTGTTATATATGTTTATGTTTGCAATTGGTGTATATCCTGCGTGACGTTAATGACACCATTAATCACAAGGCCATTTGTCAGAAGAACAGTG
>NC_134789.1:49646956-49654456 GCF_046742065.1 Oratosquilla oratoria
CTAACTTACATTCTCGACCGGAGATTGTTGCCACCTTCCTGAAGGTCGCGGGTCTTCTGCAAAAGACACCAGGAGTATCGGATCAACTGATTCTGAAAACCAAATCACAGATTGAGAAATTCTAAGAGCAGTGTTCCTCAGTACCACTCAAAATTACTCGTCATACAAGAGGGTAATGACAAGCTAGTGCAATGGTTCCAGATCACAGAAGTCAACTTCAACTTAAGTGAATGTAAGTTCATACCCATAAGTTGGGCCGATTCCAAGTGTGGTTGCGTGGATGTGGTTAGGTGTTGTTTGACAATCTAAAGGTTAGTAGCCTACGACAGGAAGCGCGTAGTTGCGGCCGAAGTCGTCACCTTTGCCCTGTGCGCTTTGGAAACTACTGAGGTAGGTTACAGACACTACCGGGAATCGGACAGAAGTACGGAATTCTAACTCAAAACAGCGAATGCGAGACCAACACGCTTCCGATTGCGCCGCCGACGTAAAAAAGGATCTTAGTGTAAATACTTATAACAAACTAAGCAACATAACTATTATATCTTTGTCTCAGAGAAAACACTTAGGATTTGAAATATGTTATCGCGATCTGTTCACAAAAATCAAACTACGATAAAAAGTTTATAAATACTTAGAACATGCTGCTACTGACTTATCTCCGATTTTTATTGAAGTGACAAACTGGAAATGTTTCAATGACGACTTCCTAAACTTAAGAGAAAAAAAAAAAAAAATAAATGAATAAATAAATAAATACATCAATAAATACAGTATCTTAACCTGTTAACATATAAAGGTTTTCATCTAAAAGACAATTGATAATATAAGAATTGAGAACATTTCTATATTGAATCAAATAAATAAAAACAAAAATCCTGTCCAAACGTAATCAACAAAAACAAGAAACTATTCGCAAAGGTTACTGAGTTCAGAACAGTTTGATATTTTGATATTTAGTTGGATAAACACCTAACTAATATGTTGTAACAATTCTTAATCAATCGACGATTTGTATGTTTTCCTGCCTTTTTCATATGTTTAATAGTTCACATATGTGCTGTTCGTTTGTCTATTATTCATTACCCGGCCTTGTTACAGGCCGACACGTCTCCTATCAGCGTTTTCTCACAGGAATTCATTGCATTTAAAAAGTAAAAAATAAATATATCACAGCTTGTATAAAACAAATAGGGAAAATAGAAAATGTATGCCTGCGGCTGATATGGTCCAAACCGAGAGTGGAAAAATGCTGCACGATCCAAAATAGGGACGTGAGTTGCCCCCTTGGTAATTCAGTCTGGTCTGGTTGAGTGCTTGAAGGGAGTTAGGGATGTGGGTGTGGGTACGGGTGTGAACGTGGGTGTGAATGTGGATGTAGTGTGTGGTTCAGGGTGCTCGTGTAGGTGTGAATTAAGTACGGGTGTTGAAGTGGGTGTGGGCGTGGGTGTAGTTGCGAGTGTAGCTGTGAGTGTTGGTGCAGATATAGGTTTGGATAAGAGTGTGGGAACGAGTGTAGATATCGATGTGGGTGTGGGCGTGAGTGTATGTGTTGGGTAGTGCATGTGGGAGTAGGTATCATAGTGGGTGTGAGAGTGTAGTTATGAGGGTGAGTATACAGGTGAGAGTATGGATGTGGGGGTTGGTGTGGGTGTGGGTGTCTTTATCGGTTAGGTATGGGTGTAGTAGCGTGGGTGTGGTTGTGTGAGTGTGGTTGTGTGGGTGTGATATGTGGCTGTGGGTGTAGCTGTGAGTGTGATTATGATTGTGTGCGTGTGAATTGGGCGTGGTCTATAGGCGTGGACGGGTATGTGTTCAAGATAGCATTCTCATGAATGTAGTAATAATTACTGCCTCGAATTACACTGACCGGTAACCAGATTATATCATAGACAACAATAGTTCTCCAGGCTTCTAATAGACCTTTCCGGGAAGAAAAGATGGACTGCTGCCTGCGTTGTATAAATATGGGTCTTTTTCCATATCACCGGTCTGTACAAGGAGGAGGTGGGGGAGGTGATCAATCGCCGGTTGTCAGCTCTTCTAATGAGGAAAAGTGTAGATGAGTGTGTACATGTGTGTGTGTGTGTGTGTGTGTGTGTGTGTGTGTGTGTGTGTGTGTGTGTGTGTGTGTGTGTGTGTGTGTGTGTGTGTGTGTGTGTGTGTGTGTGTGTGCGTGTGTGTGTGCGTGTGTGTCTTTGTGTGTGTGTATGAGTGTGCGTGCATGCATTTGTGTGTGCGTGCGCGTGTGTGCGTCTGCGTGTGCGTGCGCGAGCGTGCGTGTGTGCGTCTGTGTGTGCGTGCGCGTGCGTGCGTGTGTGCAATGGGGATAATCTAAATTGGTGGATATTTTGTGTTTGGTTAGGGGACCAAGTGCCAGCCCCTTAGGGTTGCACTTCCAGATAAAGATAAGGGTGTTGATGGGATCTCAACACGTGCGGTAGGAAAGTGAACCTCTACGACGTCCATTCCGCTGAGCCACCGAATGTACGTACCTATCACTGGCCCCATGCCAGTGTAATATTCATCAGAGTAATTTAACTTATCCATGGCAATATCGGATGCAATAAATTCCTTGTTCTAATTGAATGGAAATTAACATGAGATCCATACTATATAACCTGTGATTACTAAGGACGAATGATTTACACAGCATAAAAGGAAGAAAGATATTAAAATAGAAGAGCTAATGAGTAAAAGAGGAGAGAAAATTAGCCAAATAAAAATCTGTGAGCTGGCAAAATAGCCTAAAGCAGTTCATCATACGGAATGGGTCATTGCCGGAATTATGAATTCCGGCAAATTATTTAAGCATGATCATTATACATCAAAGGGAACCCGTCCTCTCTCCGTCCTCTTAACTCGAGAGAAAAGAGATAAATGACGTGTGACCAATGTAATTTCAGGCGTTCCTTTACACGACAAGGTGTTCACGCAAGCCAACCATATAAAAAGACCACTAAAGTTTGGACATGGCACTACACGGTGAACCCACAGTGAGCTGACCGGTGTCACACACACCTAAATGTCACTCTCTGTGATACGCAATTTAAGCCTGCCATTCCAGTATCTTACGCCAGACTTGTCTAATTACCCGCCGGTCCTGAGCGGGTGTCTGCAAAGAGGAAAAACGTGGATGGGTCTTTTACGTAAAATAAAGGAGGAGCATAGGGTGAAAAGATGGGAAATAAATAAAGAAAAATAAAAGGGAAGGAGATCTTTTTGCAATAGAAAATTTAGTCTCAACGCATTAGGCTTACATGATCACACATTCACACAGATAAACACCATAACACACACAGATGTACATTCATACAGAAATAAAAACACACATGCGCGCGTCCACACTAACGCAAGCGCACACACGTACGTATACACACGCACACATAAACGCGCACACACGTACGCGTACACACGCACGCATACACACTAGCGCACACACGCGCATACACGCATACGTGCACACGCCCACATACACATGCCTACGTACACACACACATACACACACGCGTGCCCACACACACACACACAAACACGCACAGACACACACACACACACACACACACACACACACACACACACACACACACACACACGCACACGCACACACACACACACACACATACATATACAAGTACGTTTGCACGCAAACACTATCTGGGTTAATGGTAGACTCTTTATGAAGAGGCACCAATTCAAGCTGATATAATGAACAAATGTTTCGTTTTTTCACTTTTTTTCTTGGGAGAGAGATCTGAACAAATTTATTGAGTTAAAAGGAAATGAAAATGAAGGAAGTATACACACTTTTGATAAATTTGGATGAGAGAAAAATATCTCTATGGCCTGGATAGATCTCAAAATAGATTCTTATAGAACGTAAGGAACAATTTGCTGCCAAGACTCATAACTTAACTGTGTGCTCACTAAAAGAAGGAAAGGTGCCACCGGACAGAAGAAGAGTTTAAGTGGTACCAATCAATGTGGAAGAAAGGAGTCCACTGAACTACAGACTGTCTCTGACTAGCTAAAAGTAAAATTATACGAGAGAATTGTTGAGAACAGGCGAAGAAGTGAACATTCCACGAAGAAATGGATATGGTTTTAGTACTGGAAGATCATGTGTATTAATCTTGTTCCGCCTTTACCTATGAGAGGTTGAAATGCGGCAAAAGAGGCTTGCTTGGGTAAACTGTGTATCATGATAAACTAATATGGAATTTGGTGCATATTGGAGGACTGAAATGTTATCTACTAATGTAGCTGGAGGATTTCCTGGAAGACCGGTACATAAGGACAGTGACAAAGAATAACATATAGGGATGGACAGCAATGGCCGAGTCCAACAAGGGTCAATTCTGGCTACCATAATTACAAAGGCACAACATGCATGCCGACAGGAGACCTTTTGGTCCATATCTAGGTCGGATGCCAAAAAAAAAAAGATAAATTCATAAAAAACTATGTCAATAATTAATAAAATACATTGGCATTCATTATAGGCAGGCAACCGCAATTCATGTAGTCTGGAGCCTATTCGTCAGCGTCTGTCTGTCACTGGGCGGGCGCAGGCCAAATTGCTTCAAGTAACAGTTACAGTCCGATGGATGTCTCGTAGAGGTGGGTTGGTTGGTGCAGTCAATGATGTAAGTGATGCAGCGATCTAAATGCATTTCTGCCTCCTTTCTTCAACCCTCGCGTTGGCACCAATGTAATGATCAGGGTGTTGTCCTCTTCCCACACGACACGCTTCCAGCCAGCCACCTATCCGTCTCCATTCTACGAATTCGCGCCCAACACTGATGTTTGAACGACTAAATGACTTGATGGGGGACTGAATAGCTAAATCAACATGTTTGTAGAAAATGTCAAGAAGATTAGAAGGGTAAAAAAATGAGGAAGACTAATTTGTTAGATAATAATCTGGACAATATATATGCCTGGAGCCAAGTATGACAATCAAAATCCAACCTCCTAAAAAATGCATAGTGCTGAAAATGGGCAAAAACTCAAAAAAGATAAAAAATAAATTGCTCATTAAGAAGTACACCGATAAACAAGGCAATATAAAAGAAGGGTCAAGGAATGTTGGTAATTGATAACTTGTATTAGACAAACATTTAAGCAAGATTGGTGAGGCACACAACAGTTACGAACATAAAAATATCTTTTCACCATACAGACGAGATAATAAAAAAACAGAAGCCTGTTCCACTTAGCATTAAACACATGAAGCGATGATTTGGTCTCCGCACAAAGTGAAACATATACCCAAGTTTAAGAGAGTGCAGAGACCAGTCACCAAATCTGTCCGCAGCCTTGCAGATTTGTGTGTGTGTGTGTGTGTGTGTGTGTGTGTGTGTGTGTGTGTGTGTGTGTGTGTGTGTGTGTGTGTGTGTGTGTGTATACGAAGAAAGACTAGATGCATTGAATCTACCTTCATGAAGAGCAAGGAAAGGTGACGACAGCAGTGTCCGGGTCCATAATTGGAATGCACATAACAGAGAAGAGAGAATTTTGAGGTCATGGAAACAAAGTAAAAAAGACCGCAAGTCTGAAGGTGTTGAGGAGCATATCCCAGGAGTCGCTTAGCTGTGGGAGGTAACAGTCACTGCTGGGAATCAGACAGAAGTGAGGACTCGAGCCCACAACTAAGCAAATGGGAGGCCAGCACGCTTACGATTACTCCAACAGCTCATGTCTAAAATACGGTTTTTTTGTTGTTTTTTTCAAAGATGCATCAACTCATGGAACAGCCCATAAGACGATGTAGTCCATGCTAAAACCGTAACCGAATTTAAAGCTAGGTATGATAGAAAAAAAGAGAACGGATCCCCATGAGCATAGTTTCTTTCCCGGGCACTATTATCATCTAAATCAGGTAAACAAACAAACACAAACACACACACACACACACACACACACACACACACACACACACACACACACACACACACACACACACACACACACACACACACACACACACACACACACACACACACTTCCACTGTAACGGAGAAGACATCCGACATGCTCTCCAATAGATTGCCTTTCTCAAACATGTGTAAGGTGAGCTGAAGTATCATTCAAAACTTTTGGTGTAAGCGAGCTTCAACACTAGGTCGTCCCCCCGTCTCAGCCCTACTTTTTCTTTAGAGGGGGAAATCGGGAGGCTTAGAAGGGGAAGGGGATTCAGCATTGAAGAGCGTCCTATGGTGTGTAAAGTTGATAGGAGCTCGTCTCCGTTGTACCACATCGGAATTCACAAATGTTGCGGAAGAGAAATCCGCAATGGAACAATGTTCTCCGCGTTCCTTTTCGACAAGCCGCGAAGTGCTGGTAAGCTGCTACTGGGTTACACAACAAAGAGGGAAAAGAATTCTATTCACTTCTTAAACTTTCACCCTCTTGATGCATCGCCGGTGTCTCTTCCTTTTCTTTTGTCTACCTTCAGGTTCTTTTCCCATTTCTTGGCAGCAAAGAACATAAGAATGGTGGAGACTGCAAGAAACCATAAGGCCTGCACTAAGCAGTTACATGTATACTATCACCAACTATCCTAATCCATAGTGTTATTTTCTCCTCTTAAAACAATCAACAGTTTCAATGCTCACTACATGGTTACTAAGTCAAAGAGACGTTCCATATCTCGAGGAACTATTCCCAGGCCCTCCGCGTACACAAGTCGATTTTAGTCATTTCCGTGGCACCCCGTCGGTAGCTAAAGGGTGTCCCTACAAAGGCCCACATCAGATTTCACCATTCAAACATATGACGCAACATAGCCCGTAACCCTACTACAGAAGCTTCAACAACATCGTAGACCAACCAGTTCACTCGCTCCTCGTTCCTTCCCTCGCGCACCTCCTCCCAAATACACATTCATAGCTCCTTCTGCTCCAGATTGAGTACCGCGATTTTTTTTTTCTTCCAAGTTTTGCTCTGCCAAAAAAGCGCTCTGCAGGGATTTGTGGTGTCAAATTTAACGAACCATGCCCATGGTCAACTCGCTAGCTGCAAGGTTGGAACTGCTGTCACCTCAACCTCTGCTGCAAGTAGCAACGCCCTAACCTGCTCCACCATCGGCAACCAGGAGAAGTGGCCTCTGGACACAGAAGGGTTTCATTGAGACTGCCGTATTCCTCTTCACTAACGACGAGGATTCACAGAAATTAATCGAACAGCCTGGCGTGATCCGTCATGAAAAGAAAAAGTACTGCACGATATATCCAGAATAATCGAATTAGCCTTTTCGTTGCCGTCCCTGCTTTGCATATTATAGGCAGCCGATCGACAGCCTATTTTACGCAGCTTAAGGAAACATCGGAATAGTTTCATTTTCAAACACAAGACAAGACTGCTTCCACCGGAAGAGCATCACGAGCAGAAGAAACCTGAATCTCAACTTCAGTTAACTACAATAATACAATGTCTAGAATGTACTCACACTGTAAACCAAAAGGAAGAAAAAATACGTTATTCACATTTTTAGAGTTA
>NC_134789.1:49659456-49661956 GCF_046742065.1 Oratosquilla oratoria
TAAATAGACAGATATACTGATTTCTCACCTTTGCATACCGATGCATAACCTTTTTTGAGCTATTTAACTACTGTAATTTCATACACTTCACTTTATACCTGAGAATGTACTGTGTACGTAACGTCTTGATTACACACCGTGTTTTACTACATCTTTTGGTATGTATACACCTATACATATATGGTCTTATAAATGTTATTTAGACTTTCTGACCCCATTTCACACCATCTAACCGTCCCACATTCTACTGCCGTCCCTTGTCACTTCCAGTATTGATTTGTCTTCTTCCCACATCAATTCTCGTTGCTCAGTCTGGATCTCTCTTAGCAGTACCAAGAACTGTTCTCGTTACTGATTCTTTTCACATGTCCAAACCATCTCAAAAGAGCACTATCAATTTCCTAACCCGTACTCACATTCTTTCCATACATCTCGATCGTATAAATATTCAATTTCTTTCCTTTTGTCAGCTATGAAATACAATCTCATGCAGTCCATCAGTAACAGTTCTATCATTCTTTTGCCCACCCTCCGTGCATCCACAACTAGTTCCTACATAGATCTGCACATTCTTGCCATATATCTTTCTTCTGCAAGAGTTTTCTTGTACTACCTACAGTCTCAGGCAATTCATCACTACCACCCTTGTCATCTTTTGTCCACCATCCCGTTGAGCCACAACTCACTCCCATACAGTCTCCGCTATATTTTCCATCTTCCATAGTGCCATCTTCCTACTTACCCTTTCCGTCATTATTCTTGTTTCCATGTGCCTCCTTACCCCTACCTGACTCACCCCTCATTCCCCCTCCATGCCGATACCCCCAAGTAGAGTGATCTTATTTAACATAATAATACTAAATTTAATGAAAATCCATGTGAACAAGTTGCATAAACACGGCAAAGGAAACATGGACTGGAAGTGAAGCGTTTATTCCTGACGTTTTGTCTACTGAAAGTCAATAGACAAAACGTCAGGAATAAACGCTTCACTTCCATTCCATGTTTCCTTTGCCGTGCTTATGCAATGCTAAATTTTACTATATGTTTCAAGAAATAATACTATATATACATACACACATATATATATATATATATATATATATATATATATATATGTGTGTGTATATATATATATATATATAAGTATATATGTATATATATATGTATATATATGTATATATATATATATATATATATATATATATACATATATATATACATCTACTCTCATTTTATTTCGGTCTCCTCTTGCTCTGTATATCCTTGTGTATTTGTAGGAAGTGTTAGGCCCGTGTGTTTGTTTGCCTCTGTATAGGTATGCGCGTATATTTACGCTTTCACAAACATCAATAGAAGTCTGAGGAACTCGGATTGGATTCAAGAGAGTGAGGGATGAGGTTAGAAGTCTCGTCTATTTCTCGACTTTCTACCTGATTCTATGTACGATTTTGCAATTTTGTTCGACTGCACATTCCTTCGTCGCTCACGCCCGTTCCATATCATTTAATCTTAATTTCTTTCCCCCAAAGTACTGCCTACAATTGTAGTTCAGCATTAACGGTCCACTGTTGGACCGGCCTATCCCCTTAGTGGCGATACAACCTATGTATATCACCGCGGTAGTTTGTCCCGAAATGGTAAGGTTGTATTTATGGTGAGAAGGGCATGTGAGGTTTTGTTGTTGGAATGATTGTAGCTGATCAATACGCCTCACTTCTTAATTTTGCAAACTTTACATTCAGTTCCCAACCAGCCTACTTTGTATATTATCCAATATTCCCACATTCATGATTTTTTCTGTCGTGTTCGTCTGCAAATACTACAACTTTCAATTAAGAATGCTAAAACAATTGCTTGTGAGAAGCTTAGGTAATTTTACGGTTGGGCTTGGCAGGTGGTAAGGGACATGGAACTGCCTAGTGTAGGCTTTGTCGTCTCTTGCAGTCTTCTCCATTCTTAAGATTTTTGTTTTTATGTTTTTGTGAATAAAATCGTCTGGCGTCATCGAGGACCAGACGGGTTAAAATGCGTCATGATGAATTAGAGCTTTTCAAAATAATTTTTTGTTCAGACGTGCATCCTTTTTTTGATTTCTTGTCCTACGAGTATAACGGCCAAACTTTCTTGCAACTCGAATGTCCTTTCAACATTTTTCTTCAGGAGTTTTGCCTTCCTTAAAAAAAAAAAAAAAAAAAAAAAAAAAAAAAAAAAAAAAAAGGGGGTGGTGAAAAAGGGATTCTAGCTATAAAAAGTAGTGGAAAGAAGATGGTGGATAGTACCTTGCTATGATTCTTTCATTGTTTGCTCCTACATTTGTGATATCCCCCACTCCATTAATTCATTTTCATTATTGAATGACATGCTCTGAATTGTACACTTCATACTGTTAATTAGTAGACATTCTCTTTATCACATAAGTAATTGTATTTCTTTTTTTGTGGCGTTCAATATAAAGCTTCCTGTTTTTTTTATTTGTTTTTTTATAATCAATAGTAAC
>NC_134789.1:49664456-49666956 GCF_046742065.1 Oratosquilla oratoria
TGTGTGTGTGTGTGTGTGTGTGTGTGTGTGTGTGTGTGTTTATGCGTGTGTCTGTGTGTGTGCATGCATGCGTTCGTGTGCACTTACCTTCCCGTGTGTCAAACCTTCCTGGGACTCAAAGAATGCACACATTTCACAAATGCTTCCCCTGTCTACTACTCACCATTCGCATCCCTGAAGTAAAGAAAGAAACAGAACATCTTTCATGAGTGCAGTCACCAGCACATAATATCTAAAGACCCACACATCCCGTATAGGCACAACATCGATCCGATTCTTTTGTCTGCGCCGTCAGAATCATCGGCACTGTAAATGACGTACACGCCAACCTTTAGCTTCTCCCCATTGTCTCCCTTACTCAAGGCTCCTTAAAACTCGTATGTAAAAAAGATGGACACTTCTACAAAAGTTTCTGTCCATATCAGAACAAACATTTCGAAGGAAGCATAGGAGTAGGGGGACATGGAATAAAAATAAATAAAAGAGAAAAGAGCTTTGATTCGTGTTTGTTTGTTTTGTGTGTGTGTGTGTGTGTGTGTGTGTGTGTGTGTGTGTGTGTGTGTGTGTGTGTGTGTGTGTGTGTGTGTGTGTGTGTGTGTGTGTGTGTGTGTGTGCGTGTACGCGCGCGCGTTTCTTCTTCCTCATTCTCGTTTGTAACTCATTTGAATGAATTTAACACAAAATAAGGAAAATCAACGTTGAAAGTTATCATGTTCATCGAGGCCACACATATTTTCTGTGGAACGGACAGAGTTTGTAGACTAAACTTGTTGAGGAAATCCATAAAGCTTGTTTGTAAATGTACGATTGACCCCACCAAATGACTACTACGGATGTGTGCTTACAATCAAAATCCATATTTGTAATGTACTATACATACACTTGAATTAATACCTATATGAACGCTGTCGTTCGTATATATACTCAAGCTCATATACACTTCTGTAATTACACAAAAAAATTCTGTCTGCCCGCCTGTGTGTCTCTGTCAGTCCGTCCATTTGCCTATCTGTCAGTCCGTCCGTTTGCCTGTCTGTCTGTCAGTCTGTTTGTCTGTCTGTCCTGTCTGTCCTTTCCGTCTGTTTTCCGTCTGTCCGTCTTTCTGTCTGTCTGTCTGTCTGTCCGTTTATCTATCAATATGTCTGTCTGTCTGCCTGCCCATCTGTCATATAACTATCCGTTTGTCTGCCTGTTTGTCTGTCCGTGGGTCTATCTGTCCATATGTCTGTCCGTTTTTGTCTCTCTCTCTCCTTCTCTGGACTGTGTGGTTCACTGACAGCATAGGTTTTACGCAGTCAGTGTTTCAGGAACGTGTACGACGAACTACGAACCAGAACTATTTTACGATGGGAGACTAAACTCCACTCAAAAAAGAAAACGGACACTTTGAGCTCTCTGGTCCTTTGTTACCTCTAAGACATACTTCGGCACCACATTGTCTCCAAAGACAGAAGTGCTGATTTCATTGGGGCATTACTAAATCTCTCTCTCTCTCTCTCTCTCTCTCTCTCTCTCTATCTCTCTCTTACTATATGTCACTATCTTTCTGTTACTCTCTCTCATCAAGACACGTACACACATCACCATGGATCCAGATGCGTATCATTACACTTCATAGGAAATAGGTCCTCATCACAAGCCAAATTATTTTCTCAACCTCCTCCGAAGAATTCTTCCACAGCCTAAAACAATACACAGCCCTCCGTTCCCTCTCGCTCCATTAAAAAAAAAAGAAAACAAATACAAAGCGAGCTCACAATGTTTTCTTCGGACATTTTTCCCCCTAGAAACGAAGCGTAGAGGAAAGACCTCTATGGAAGATGAATTCACCCGAGCGAAGTCTGGAAACGTAACTGGAACGCATTGTTAAGGCAGTGATTTACCTACACTCCAAATAATGGAGGAGGAAAATGCTATGTATTGATCTTGTCTTGTGCATAATTTCTCATCTTTAGTATATAATGGGAAGGGGAAATAACAATGAGCTGTGATTGTGTGAGTGTTAGTGTTTGTGTTAGTGTGCGTGTGTGTGTGTGTGATTCAACTCACGTGTTGGACTCGTGATCGACAGCTATTTTCATCTCGGAAGAGAGCTTACAGCTCATATATGACCGACCTATGGGTAATGCTGTGACCTTACACGCACACACACACACAACTCCCCACCTACGAAAGTTGGAGTAACGACTCGCAGCAAAGCGAAACTGAAAATATTTCATCCCTGGGCGGGATTTGAACCCGAACCGCTGTAGTGGCAGCCACGAACGTTACCACTGCTCCGTCAAGTGTGTGTGTGTGTGTGTGTGTGTGTGTGTGTGTGTGTGTGTGTGTGTGTGTGTGTGTGTGTGTGTGTGTGTGTGTGTGTGTGTGTGTGTGTGTGTGTATGTGTGTGTACGTGTATGTGTGTGTGCGTGTATGTGCCCTTGTGTGTGTATGTGTGCGTGCGTACGTGTGTGTGCGTGTGGGTGTGTATGTGGGCGTGTGTGTGTGTGTGTGTGTA
>NC_134789.1:49671956-49679456 GCF_046742065.1 Oratosquilla oratoria
CTTTTTTTTTTTTTTTACTTTTTACTGGATTTACTGTATGTGTGCATATATGAAAATGTCTGCTTATATGCACATATGTATGAATGCCTGAATACAGTATATGCACGTATATAACTCATTGTATCTCACTGCATCCCATCGTCTGAGATCTGACAAGTTTGTATGTATACAAATGATGGCCAAAAACGCTTTGAAACGGAACAATGCATACATACGGAAGCAAGCGTCCTAGTGATGTCACTCTTGAACTTCACCCCCTAAGTAATGTCACTTCATCCATAGGGCCAACCAAAAAAAATCACCTACGACTTCACACCATTCTTAGAATTAATCATGTGTGTATGTATGCGTGTATGTATGTATGTATGTATGTATGTATGTATGTATGTGAGCATATATCCATGCATGTATTTATGTATGTATGTATGTTTATATGATATATGTATGTATGTATGTATGTATGTATGTATGTATGTATGTATGCATGTATGTACGTATGTATGTACGTGTGTATGTACGTATGTATATATGTAAGTATGCAAGTGTGTATGTGTATGTATGTATGTATGTATGTATGTACGTACGTATGTATGTATGTGTGTATGTGTGTATGTATGTATGTATGTATGTATGTATGTATGTATGTATATATGTATGTATGTATGCATGCATGTATGTATAATGTGTGTATGAATGAATGCATGTATACATGACTATATTTAGATACGTACATACTGTATGCACACATGTGTGCATATACGCGCATAATATCACACACAAACCATTCACTAATACTGAAATGAAAAATTATTTGCTTGTACACGGAAAACATCTTTCTGCTATGTACTAACCTACCGAAAGCAAAGGCTCGCATTTTACCCACCGACGAGAGGACAAAAAGCATCGATAATTGAAAGGAAGAGGAAGAAATTTACGAAAAACTAAAAGGAAGTGGTCGTCTGATCGAGCACGACGTCGAGAAACGCTATGCTCTGTTTGTCCCACTGATCGCTCCAGAAACCACCACCTTACGCCTTTCCCGGAAGACGTGGTGTGTCTTCCCTCAGGTCGTTCCCGTCCTCTTCCAGGCTCGTACGTGAACCCGCGCTATCTTCCCGGTCAACTAAGGCTCGTTCTACACGCATCGACTTTTCCCCGTGCGCCGTCCACGACACGACGTCGTGCTCTCAAATAACCATGGCTGTCTATGGACGCTTTCACACGTCACAACCACGACCACGTGTGAAAGCGTCCATAGACACCCATGATTATTTGAGAGCACGACGTCGTGTCGTGGACGGCGCACGGCGAAAAGTCGATACGTGTGAAACGAGCCTAAGGTATTCACTGCCTTCACGGAGCCACCTACAATCTCTTCTACGGCAGGCAGTCAAGTTACAGAAGTATTTGTGATTCTTCTGGCGCACGGCCACTTTTCAAAAAAATGGCCATTCCCTGCCATTTCCCACCACCTGATTCCCCGGTTCCTCGACGGGTCATTTGTGATTCATTCGTTATCATGAATGTCAGAAGAGATATCTTACTGACTATCCTGCCACAGAAACTATCTCATTTAACTGTGCTAAAAGAAATATATATATATATATATATATATATATATATATATATATATATATATATATATATATATATATATATATATATATATATATATATGTTTAGTTCTTTCTTTTTATGAAAAATTGCATGGTCAAGTTGCCTACATTATGGTTGCCTGAATATGATAGAAAGCTTAAGAAGAGTAGGTGTTATCGTTTAGGTTAGGTTAGGTTAGATTTAAGTTTGCTAAGTTTTGATTAGACTAGGTTAGGTTAAATTAGGCTAGGTTAGGTTAGATTGGGTAAGGTTAGATTAGATTAGATTAGGCTGGGTTAGATTAGCTCAGGTTAGATTTAGAATAGGTTAGGTTAGGATATGTTAGAAAAAACACGTAGATATATGACCTTCCAGGGGAAAACTATGCAAGATACAAAATAAAATAATGTGAATTTATAAACAGAAATTATTTATATCTATAAAAGGAAATTACTGACACGTAGAAATAATGATAAAACAGATTATTCCAAATAGAATTAAACCTGATATGTAATGTATACTTGATAATGCATAAAAACAAAGAAATGACAAATGATGAGTTATGAATAAATATAATGAGATAAAGAGTGGACAAGAAGCAAAGTTAAAACTGAAATAAGAGCCATGAAAATAGCAGTTGTGCTTATAGAAAAAAAAATGTGGAGGAATATACAGTATCTCCCTAATACAAGAGCACGGAGCGAGATTGAATATCTAGAGATGTTAAGAGGCGTGGTCAATCATTTGAAAAAAGGGAATTAAAAAAAAATCAACGTGACTGTGGCGGACGACTTTAATATTTGGGAGATAAACTTTGAGTGTGAAACTGCTGGAAGCGAATAGTTAGTGTTGAATATACCAATGGACAAAGTAAAGACAAAATAGGTAAAAAGAACCGGCAAGAATGACAGAAAACGACACACCAACTAGCTTAGATTTTGCTGCTAATCTTAGAACTATATCAATCCTTTGAGAAAGTTCCATATGGCCGTTGAAGGCAAAGTTCATAGAACTGAGTGCATTTCTCTTGTTTCGAAATCTCTTCCGATCTCTTTCATACACAAATACAGAAGAAAAGGGAGTGGAAAAGCGTCCATCAAAACTAAAACGGGAAAGAAATAATTGGTTTAAAAGAAGTTGTGAAACAGCAACAATAGGGAGGCAGAGCATAAAAAAAGGCGTAGAAAGAACTAAAAGATTATATAATCACATGTAAACCAGAAATAAATGCATACATAGAATAAGAGAGTGTGTATTTGGCATATGTAGAGATGATCCAATTTAGCAAAATATTTGTATAGGTTTCATAGCTGCATATGGAGACAAGGTGAAATACCATGTAATACATGATGCATAAAATATAATTCATAATATACATAATACATGACTGTATCATATCTGTATTTGAAGTTCTTGAGTGGGAATGGAGGGAAGTGAGAGGTGAACCAGTTGTTTGCGGATGACGTTACGTCTGTTGCCGAGTGGACGGAGGCAGTTGGTGACGACGTTTGGGGAAGATGTGCGAAGAGAGATGAAAGTAAGGTGATGACACGTGAGAACGTGGTACTGGGTTTGAAGGATGAGGGGCTGGAGGATATGGAGAGCTATATTTGGAATCATATGTAAAGGAGAATGGAGAGTCCATAGAGAATAAAACTCATTTCACACGTATCGACTTTTCACCGAGCGCCGTCCACGACACGACTTCATGCTCTCAAATAACCATGGCTGTCTATAGAAGTTTTCACGCGTCACGATCACGACCACGTGTGAAAGTGTCCATAGACACCAATTGTTATTTGAGAGCATGACGTCGTGTCGTGGACGGCGCACGACGTAAAGTCGATACGTATGAAACGAGCCTTAGAGAGTAGAGAAACAAGAGGGTGTCTGGAGAGAATGAAAATTGTTATGAGAGGCGGACGCCATGGGATAGCTGGCCTTGTCGGCAGAGACAGAGATCTAAAAACATATTGTTCGACACGACTCTGAGACTCTAAAAACAAAAAGGCAAATATACATTAACCCATGGATTCACATACAAACACCAAAATATGCACGTATCAACACACAAATAATATAGACTTTTACGCAACTAAACAGGCGTGAAGTATGGTACGAACGTAATCATATTTTTTTCTTTCTGAAAAGAAACACTCAATATCTCAGCAAAACAGTGATTTATGTATATTTCAGATTTTAGTTATAGCTATTCTCAGCCGATCTTTTTTCACGTAATACGAACTAGATCAATTAAGATTCGATTTCATTCCGAGTCCAACCTTACTCTGAGTGAAACGGTTACGAATCAACCAAAATAGAAATTCATAGTTTATGGTATGTCACCGTATTGAAAAGGGACTTGTAGCATCCAGAAAGTGTGTGGGAAGCTACCAATTTAAAAACAAAGATAAACAATTTCAAATCAATTGGAACAGAAATTTACCAATTACTCGTATATTACATTACATTACATTCTTGAAGAGTGATTTAAAGCGTGTGGAAAGCTATTAATCTCCAAACCCTGATCACCACCATCACACTGAATTTCGGAGTAAAAAGGAAAGTCAAGAATGAGAATACGTCATCGTGCGACGGAAATGGAAGTAGCAGCGCACTCCCAAGATTCCTTTGAATAATACGGATGTACCCCTTTGGCTAAAGAAATATGCAAACTAAATATGGAAATTTTTCCAAGACTGAATTTGGAGTACTACGCCAGAGTCACAAAGGCTGTTTCGTATAAAACAAATCGAATCGATGGATCTAATTCTTATGCATTGAGTGAATAAGGGCTACAAGCAAACGCAACTATGTTTACTTTAACCTTTAAACTTAAGTAAAACTTAAGGATTAGAAACAACTTTTCCAAGGCACTGTAAGGCAGAAAAGACAGTATCTGTGGCCTACAACTTCGACCTTATACCCTCGACGCCAAGATGAAATTCTCTTTCCTTTCCATATCGGCGACATCAAAGGGTTGAAGACGAGTTGTAAACTGAAAAGCTGAGGAAGAGAGATACAAAGAATATCAAAGGTGTCTGACTTCCCATTCCCCTAGTTTGTTTTGTTTACAAACACAGACTTCTATCACGTTTACTCTTATCGATACATTAGAGATGAGCCACAAACTGGCGACGGCCAGAATAAACGAAAAAACAACAACAACAAAATCAACCGGAACGGAAGCGGTTAATCAAAACAGGGTTTGATTATAAGAACATAGGAATGGAGAAGACTTCAAGAGACCATAAGGTCTTCACTAAGCAGTTCTATCTCCCTTGCCACCTTTCGTCCCTATCCATAAAGTTATTTTATCTTCTCTTAAAGCAACTAATAGTTTCAGCTCACACTACATAGTTACTAAGTCTATTCCATTTGTTAACCACTCTGTTTGTAAACCAGTTCTTGCTACCCTCTGCTCACGGAAATAAATATGAAAGCCTAATGTCAACCAGAACAAAAAAAGAAAAATGCTTCCGGTCTGGAAAGAGTTAAATAGGATAAGAACGCCTTCGTTCACCTAAGGACACCGAAGAGAAGAATAAAATAGCTCGGCGGCAATCAAAATAGAGGAAAAAGTGACACCCAATATGAAATGGGTTACCAATTACTTATATCCACCTGGGAGATCCATTAACTAGTCTGAAAAATAAGAGAAAACAAATATTTTGATTAATTAGAACTTGCTTCAAACGATGAAGAAGTTTCTTAGTCAAAGACGGTGACATTTCAGTGTATAATGAATGGAGGCATATGACAAGAATAATCTACATCAGTTGATGCTAGTGTCTAACAGTTAACTGACCTTTCCCCTGCTGCGATGTTCCTAAGATGAGTTAAGTCGTGCATCGTTAGCCAGTAAAAATGTACAGTGTAGCGAAAGGGTTCAAATATCCTTAACACATCACGGCTATAAATATCAATAACAGAGATTTATTTTCTTACAAGCCTGAGGACAAATATTTAATATCATCTATATATAGTGTACAAAGGATATACAAAGGAGGTGCATGCTGAAAGGAGATCTTTTGGTTCATAAATAAGTCAGATGCGAAAAAATTATAATAATGATAAATAAATAAGAATAAGAATATAAATAATAATAAATATAATAAATGAATAAATAGGTAAAGTTGAATGATAAACAAACAGGTAAACAGTAAATAATAATAAATGGACAGATAAATAATGATAAATGATAATAATATAAATAATAAACAGACAATTGATCACAAGCAAATAAACAAATCATATAAAATAAATGACAGGCATAAAAGCATCTTGCTTAGGTGTTTATCTAAACAAATTTTAAAGCTTCGAACTGAGCTACATTATATTGCCTCTGCAGGAAGTTTATTCCATTCATTAACTACACGGTTGGCGAAGTTGTCTCTACCTAATTCTAAATTAAATATATTTCCTGACAGTTTGAGACCATTATTTTGCCTGTTTCTCATACAGTGTGAAAGTTTTGTCACTTATGATGCTGTCAATTTTCTTTATAATCTTAAAGACTTGTATCAAGTCACCTCTGAGTCTACGCTTTTTTAGGGAAAAGAGATTTATATGTTTTAGTCGATTTTCGTATGATTTATATATGATATTTGGAATCAGTTTTGCGGCTCGCCGTTGTACTTTCTCCAGTCTGTCAATGTCTTTAATGAGATTCGGTGACCATACAGAAACAGCACATTCCAGATGTGGATGACCTAACAATTTATATAGCTTGTTAATGAGTGATGGACTTTTAAAGTCAAAAGATCGTGCAATCATTCCTAGAACCCTATTTGCTTTCTCAGAGGCTGAAATACACTTAGATGATTTGAGATCGTTACTGATAATTACGCTGAGATCCTTTTCACTATCCACTTTTGTTAACTAATTTCCAAATAACTTGTAATCGTACTTTATCTATGTACATAATTTTACATTTGTGTTAAATTTCATTAGCCACTTTTCAGACCTTTGCTGTAGAGTTTACCTAAATCTTCTTGAATATCTAATTGACTTAAGTAACCATTTGCCATTCCGCACATTTTTGTGTCATCAACAAATTTGGAGACAATAGATTTCATACCGTGGTCTATATCATTTATATATGCTATGAATAGAAGTGGCCCAAGGACGGAACCCTGAGGAACTCCACTCGTAACATTTTTCCATCTAGAAGTTTTGCCATTTAGAACAACTCTGTTTTTTATCGTTTAACCAATTACTAGTCCAACTTAATAGGCAACCACTTCTTCCGAGTGTATACGAGGAGATATGTTCAATACACTGATTGTGTTAATGTAGGAACGTGATTTTTTCCTATCACAACTTTACACTTTTAGTGGTTTATTCCAGTTGTCCTTGAATTATCTTATTCTGGAAAAGAATTAAAAGCGATCAAGCTTAGGGAACATTCTGCAGTGAAAGAGTTGCAAAGGGTTGCCAACTATGCCAATCCTATCTCGATTAAATCTCTTATTGTATTTGATATACAGTAGGTCGTTAATTCTGTCATTGGACGATAATATTTAGCAAAAACAAATCGAAATTTGTTTCATAAGGGTGGTAGTTTCCCATAGGATTAAAGCAATCGAATTCTAATGGTAAATGTAATTATTTTCACCACAACCCTGGTGCTCCCGTCTATACCAAGCCGGCGCATTTCCGCTTACTCTGGCTGCTGCCAGGCTATTTTATTCATCTCTACAGTATACCAATTAGTGATGGAACGATATAAACATTTCTAACGATTCCGGTACAAGTCCCGATACTCCTCTAAACTTTTGATCCCAATAAAATATTAATAAATATACTTTGTTTACAAAATACTTGTTTCCCAAACCAACAGCAGGATCTGAAAATAACGATGAATTATAATCATTGCAGGCACCACAGTAGACCCGTATAGGA
>NC_134789.1:49684456-49686956 GCF_046742065.1 Oratosquilla oratoria
GAGTTGTACAACTGGAGGGAATAAGTTCCCGGGCCCTTCCTCCTTTCCAGAAGCGGGACCTGGAACGATCCACAGCAGGAGACTTCGGGGAGCAAACCAGAAAACAGATTTACATTTGTATCCAAGGCGGTTCCAGGCCTCCACTTGTCCAGTATGATAATCTACGTAAATGCCGATTTGTATGAACAGTGAACATAAAATCCGTTTTCTAAATAGACGATGACTAGGACGGAGATGAGTTGCATGATGTTGAGATCTTGAGAGTTCTGGACATAAAAGAAGGAATTAATGGAGGTTGAGAAAATGAGACACATAAGCTCCCGGTTTTTTTTTTTTTTTTTTTTTTTTTTTTTTTTTGCTAACAAAGGAGTGCCAAGTGTCATGAAGACGAATGAAATAGACTTGGCGCCAACCTGAGAAATGTCACCTGGTACGGAACGGGTTACGCGTGACAACATACAACTCTTCTACAGAGGAAATAGTTGTAATTTATTATTAATATGATTTTTTTTTTTTTTTTTTTTTTTTTTTTTTTTTTTTTTTTTTTTTTTTTTTTGGCATCCGACCTAGATATGGATCAAAAGGTCTCCTGTCGGCATGCTTTGCCTTTGTAATCCTTTGTAATGAAATGCCACGGAGATGGATAGAATAGCCTTGAGGAGGGGGTTAGGCAAAGTAACAGGAAATGGGATGCCCGGTGAGAATGGGGGCCATGCAGGTGCCTCAATGAATCGAAACCCTCTGACGGTGGGAGTTTGTTCTCTCAGCGGCACAAAAGTCCTTAGTCGGAATAAACTTCAAAAGGCTCTTCACTGTGCATACGGGGTCAAACTAACAGACGTCTACGAATTCAAATAACTAGGAAGACGTCCTCGTATATAGGAGAGACCAGGTCTTAAAAATTAAACTACATCGGAAATTGAACGGTCGTTTCGTACGCCCAGTGGGGGACGGGGGGTGGGGGTGGGGTGGGGGGTGGTGGGGTATTATGGCAAATGTCCGTTATCGTTTGCTCGTGCTTTTAAAATTTTACCAGCAATCATAATGTCCGCTTGATATGGAAATCTCCACTTCGTGAGTGACTTTTTTTCCGAGCATTTGTCCTCGTGATGGAACAAGAATATATAAGTTATGACTTTTGTCCTAATCCTTGAGAGGGCGAGAAGAATAAAGAAAGAAAGAAAAAAGAAACACAATAGTTTGTTTCTATAGAATCACAATAAAGCAAATCCCTCCGATGAAGTATTCAAAACCTTTCATGTAGTCAAATGAAAATTCGTCTTTTGAACCAGAAACTCCAAAACGCCACAGCCGAGAACGACGGCGTTGTAGCACAGGGAGAGGATAGGAGGGAGGGAGGGAGGGAGTTAGGGAGGACGGAGGGAGGAAGGAAGAGAGGGAGGGAGGGAGGGAGGGGGAGAGAAGGCGAGTAGGGGGAAAAGGAAGAGAGCTTCAGGGCCATAGAGAACGCTACGGTAAGGTTCAGAAGAGTAGGTGGAGTGGGAAGAGAGGATGTAGGGGTAAGGGCTGTTGGACCGACCGAGGAGGAGGTGGGACGGAGGAGGTTTGGCGGGCTGCGACGGAGGCAGAAAGCCAAAGGGGTGAGGGAGTCTAGGGGGTATGGGTGGAGAAGAGGTGGAGTATGGGGTGGAGGAGGACACGGGTCTGAGGGTCCTGCTGCAGCGGGCAGGTTCGTTGCTCTGCCGGCGGTCTGCCCTCCGGAATATTAATGTTTTCTTTGCTTTGCTTCGTAGCTTATTGTTCGGGGGATTTTTCCTATACGAAGAAGAGGAGGGGGCGCCTCTAGTTCTGCGGGTTTTAGTGATTACTTTCTCTGATTCTGGGTGCTTGTGTCACTTAAGCCTTCCTCGCCTTTTTACATGTGCCATTCCACCAAACCTACAGAAAGGTTTACAAATGTGTATACAGAAAATAGGTTACTAATTACATACCAGACAATGTGTATGTGTGTGTATGCTTTCAATGTGTGCTTATATATACGTGTGTGTGTGTGTGTGTGTGTGTGTGTGTGTGTGTGTGTGTGTGTGTGTGTGTGTGTGTGTGTGTGTGTGTGTGTGCGTGTGTGTGTGTGTGTGTGCGTGTATGTGTGTGTGTGTGCGTGTATGTGTGTGTGTGTGTGTGTGTGTGTGCGCGCGCGTGTATGTGTGTGTGTGTGTGTGTGTGTGTGTGTGTGTGTATGTGTGTGTGTGTGTGTGTGTGTGTGTGTGTGTGTGTGTGTGTGTGTGTGTGTGTGTGTGTGTGTGAGAGTGTGTGTGTGTTTGTGTGTGTGTGTGTTTGTGTGCGTGTATGTGATTCACGTGTTGCACTCGTGATCGACAGCTATTTCTCTACCGGAAGAGAACTTAGAGCTCATAATTATATGACCGATCTATGGTTAATTAATGCTGTGACCTTACACGCACACATAACCCCACCTCTCCGCCCACGAGAGTTGGAGTAATGATTCGCAGCGCAGCGATACTAAAATTATTTCAGCCCT
>NC_134789.1:49694456-49696956 GCF_046742065.1 Oratosquilla oratoria
CCCTCTGTAGCGTGTCTGTGTAGGAAAGACCAACCAGTTACAAGACTCACCACACTACATCCCGTAGCGTGTCTGAGTAGCCATTTAGCAGTTACACGATTAAAATTGTCAGATCAGATCAGTGATTTCCAGCAAACCAAGACTTCATTCAACTCAACACACATCCCCGTCAAACTCCAATCAAATCACAAGAACTCCCAGTGCAACGCATCAAAGCCAGCTTCAAACAAACGGTTTCATTCAGCCCCGCGCACTTTCCAGCAAGCGACGCATTTATACCCACCCCTCCACCAACCGTCCCCTCTGAAGCGACGATTGGAATCTTCCCACTCCACCCCCTAATCGACTTCACAAGACACCTTGTAGAGCCGTGTTACAAGCAATGCCAAACGGAATCTCAGCAAACACCCACTCCGTAAGTATTACTACTTGCTTTTTTTCACTCGCTCCCCTACTTTCTAGAACATAGCCAGGCGACTCCAACAAGCCGTGAGGGATTCAGTCTCAGCACGCCGACTTCAGAGTCAGCACAGGCCCAGCGCGCTGACTTGAAGGTCAACCAGGTACCACGCAACTTCAGTCAGGACCCATGGGACCCCCAGGCCAATGAGACTTTTGAAAGCAATATTGAGACATTTCCTAATACCCCATCCACAAAAAATTTCACCAATCATCGTGAATACAAAATAACGTACATCCACTAATTTCTTCTAATAACTCTAGCTCATTTCTTACGGAGCCGGACGAAAGCCTACCCTCCACCCCCTTCCAAACCCGTGGCGACCGACGAGGACCAGAAACTTTGCGTCGGTTGAACGTGATCATCAGGAAATCGGCCTAGCTATTCGCGTCGGTCGAGGATAGCCGCCGTGAGTGACTCTACCCACCTCAACCATCCATCCGCACCCTCCACGCAGTGACCCACAACAAGCACCAATCCAACCAACTCCATCCGCTCACCCCTCCCTCCGCCCGAGAAACTGCAAGGCCGACAATATTTACGGTCAAGCTAGTATCAGCTACGAATCAACATCCTCAGTCTACTGTCAGTCACCAGTTAACAGACAGTGATCTGGACTATACATCTCTTTAACATATAACTACGTAACGTATGTAAAATATACTGATTCCCAACTTTCCACACTGAAAATACACAATATGTATATACACTCAATTAAATAGAAAGTTACAAATAAACTGATAAGTGCATACACACAGAGGAAAAACAATTATTGACTAATGCATCCACATACTAAGACATAAAATGATCACATAATTCACTACCAATTCTTCAAATCAACAAAATTGACATTCATAAGATCTAAAGTAAATAATACACAACAAAGTCTCCAGTCTACATAGATCCATCACAATAAATGTACATATCAACCAACAGCTAATAGAAATCAACAAATAAAAAAAAATACAAATAATAGATATTATTCTATACAAAATACTAAAATCCATGTAAACATATCAATAGGTTACATGCTATTAACGATCCCTTACTGAACCTATTCCATCTATGAAAATCTCGACTTCCTTCAGATCACGACGACCCAAGAATATCCATATATATAACGTTACAATCACATTAATATCAACACAAACTATACTAAATCCATTAATTACAAACATAATACATATGTTAGTCTAAACTCAAAAAATTGCACAAACTCCCATGTATCTCACCTGAACATGTAGAATATTCTCATTTTACCAACTCAACTCTGAAACGATATAACTCTGATAAACCCAAGATACAGAAAAATCTCACACAAAATTCAAGAAAGACACATCCTCATGATAAAATAACAAAACTTCCTACACAAAAGATGATCACATATTTTTTCATACCATAAACAATAATCAAAACCCATACACGAAATACATACAAATAACCCCCATCTCAAACATACATTGTTTTAAACTCAAAAGTAAATTCCATTGAACAACAAAAACTAAAACCCACAGATTTCCATAATCAATGTACATGAGTGATGATACGAACAGCAGCATGATTTACAAAAATCATTATTTCGCACAAAAATATAGCCAATAATTATTCACAAAACATCAACATAACATCCACGAAGCAAATATAAGCAACAAAAATAATGAATAGATAAATAAATAAATAAACTTACATTCCACCAATTAACCAATACAGATATATTATAACAAACAAGCCAATCAATTCTATGCAACATTAGAATAGATGTTAAATACTTCTTACAGAGACAACAAAAAGCATAGATAGGATATAACCCCAACTCTTACACAATACTCCTGCCTGAACATTATGCATAATAGAAAAAAAATTATATCACACACATTTATATGTCTATTTGTAAAAAAAAAAAAAAAATACCAAACTTCCCGTTAAAACATGTGAATGAATTATGTAATTTTATATTATTATATTTAGATATGTAACAACAAATACACCCTTATAATAACTTCACAAACAAATAAATACCAAAAATTTAGGATTTCATGT
>NC_134789.1:49701956-49714456 GCF_046742065.1 Oratosquilla oratoria
AACTCCCTCTATCAGGAGGTTAGGACATTGCCCCTTACGGAAGACCTTGTTGCTTCGAATTTAATGAACTATGCCTTTGGTCCAACTCGCTGGTGGAAGAGTTCAAACTGTCGTCACCTCGACCTCCGCCGCAAGTAGCGACGCTCGAACCCGTTCGGCCAGGGGTAATTAAGGATAATCAGGCTATAGTCTATATAATCTAATTTTCTTAAGCTTATGTTCATTTCTATATAACTAAAAGATTGTGACGGAGATGCATCAAACAGGTTGAATGCATCTAGAATACAAGAAAAATGAGTTATATACATAAGGGCTCATTTGCAACATCCAGAGTAAAAAAAAAAAAAAATGATAAAATGAAAAATTAAATTAAGATAAATAACTAAATAAATAAACATAATTTATAAATGCAACAAAATAAAGACATTTTAATTAATCTAATTAATAACAAAAATATAAATAATGATAAATATATAAACGAATTATATCACCATGAACGTAGGGATATATCTTTAACTTGTACAGTAGATACCTGGAGCACATTAAATCACTATTAACACAATACAGAAATCTAGGATACCCTTGCGTCTCTTTTGACTTCTTATTTAGTTCCATCATAGCATAGTAATCGTTATGACTCCATCAACATTGAGTTAATCATCATATCAGTAATAAGTTGGTTTAACTTGTCTCAATTAACCTTTTCAGTGTCGAGATATACCTTCTGTACAGTGCTAAATAATTCTATTCATCTGCGTTGTAGCCCTGCTCTACCGAAGGGAATAATCTTCATTCCAGTAAGATTATGATTACGAAAGTTTCCAGACCAATGACTTAATTATTACTACAGCAGCTTAGTAGAAAATATTGATGGTCGTGTGCGAACGTATGTGTGTGTGTGTGTGTGTGTGTGTGTGTGTGTGTGTGTGTGTGTGTGTGTGTGTGTGTGTGTGTGTGTGTGTGTGTGTGTGTGTGTGTGTGTGTGTGTGTGTGTGTGTGTGTGTGTGTGTGTGTGTGTGTGTGTGTATGTGTATGTGTGTGTGTGTGTGTGTATGTGTGTGCATGTGTGTACGTGTGTATGTTTTGTGTGTGTGTGTGTGTGTGTGTGTGTGTGTGTGTGTGTGTGTGTGTGTGTGTGTGTGTGTGTGTGTGTGTGTGTGTGTGTGTGTGTGTGCATACGTGTGCGTGTGTTTGTGTGTGCATACGTGTGCGTGTGTGTGTGTGTGTGTGTGTGTGTGTGTGTGTGTGTGTGTGTGTGTGTGTGTGTGTGTGTGAATGTATGTGAATGTGTGTATGTGTGTCGTTTGTGTGCATATTTACGTGTATTACGGCTAGACGTAAGTACACATTCATGTGTCTGCGTACACGCATCTGAGCTGAATTCCCACTTTTCATGCAGATTATAATGTTCAAAATTCTTTCTCTCAAAATGGTCCTACTTTATGGAATTTTATTCCACTGGTTTTATAACTTTTTAGCTTCCTTTGTAGTAGGTACCCTGATCCACAGAAAGAACTTTTACAATGGAAAGATGAGAGCAGTGGTGCTGTAAAGCTGCCTCTTGGTCATGAAACTCAATGAATTTCAAGCGAAAAGGGTAGATAAAAGTTGTCTAGCATATTATGGGATGGAAATAGTTTCCATGTTCTGGCAAGATGTTTTAAATCCTTTTGGATAAGAATCCCACCATCAAATGGACGGAATCATCTCTCTCTTTCTGTGTGTGTGCGTGTGTGTGTGTGTGTGTGTGTGTGTGTGTGTGTGTGTGTGTGTGTGTGTGTGTGTGTGTGTGTGTGTGTGTGTGTGCGTTTATACGGGTGTGTCTGCGTGTGTGTGTCTGCGTGTGTGTGTCTGCGTGTATTCACTTGGTCTTTGGATCACGTGTTGGACTCGTGATCAACAGCTATTTCCCTCCTGGAAGAGAGCTCAGAGCTCGTAGGTCCGATCTATGGGTAATGCTATGACCTTGCACACACACACACCCCCAACTCCCCGCCCACGAGAGTCAGAGTAACGACCCGAGGCACAGCGATACCGAAATAATTTCGGCCCTGGGCAGGATTCGAACTGGCTACTGGGAGCACTTCTACTTCCCAGTTCAGCGCTCTACCAACTATGCCACCGAGTCGGTGTGTGTGTATGTGTGTGTGTGTGTGTGTGTGTGTGTGTGTGTGTGTGTGTGTGTGTGTGTGTGTGTGTGTGTGTGTGTGTGTGTGTGTGTGTGTGTGTGTGTGTGTGTGTGTGTGTGTGTGTGTGTGTGTGTGTGTGTGTGTGTGTGTGTGTGTGTGTGTGTGTGTGTGTGTGTGTGTGTGTGTGTGTATGTGTGTGTGTGTGTGTGTGTGTGTGTGTGTGTGTGTGTGTGTGTGTGTGTGTGTGTGTGTGTGTGTGTGTGTGTGTGTGTGTGTGTAGCATTTGCCTGTTTGTGCATGTATGCAAGTATCTAATAGAAATTCTATTCTATTTGCTATAACTAAATGGTCAATTTCCCTTTTAACTAATCTTGGTTTTTTGGGCCACGAAGATAGTCTTATAATAAGTTACAGTTTGAATACTTCTTTCAAAATCAACAAAAATATTTTGTAGAAATTTATATGACAGCGCAATAAATAATCTGACTTTTCATATCATGTTCCCACGATTGCTTGATCATATAGCACTGTGTATATTCAACGAGAGCTAAAAAAAACAAATACAATAAAGGTCCTAAATAAAACTATTAAAATCACTTCACAATTATTCTATATGATATCTGATCTACCTTTCAAAGTACTTTTATCAGTGATAAAAACATGTTGACGTTGTGAAGATCCTCAACCTTAGAGTAAACTGAGACTTGTTTATATTTACAAACTAATATATGGGCTGGTTGATCTAAGTTTAACCTAACCTAACCCAAATTAACCTTAATCAAATGATCGTCATCGTTGGATCGATTTATATTTACGAGCTTATTTCTGGAGTTCCTACTCATTAGAATTTAGTAACTGGGGTAGTTTATCCATGGTCACTCTGGGGCTACTGAGCTTTGCAACGCCTGAATATTTTTTTCTAAATTATGTAATATTTATTGCAATTTAGAAATCTCACCCACAGGGCTCCAAGCGTCCGTACTAAAATCCACTTTAAAGTCTTCTAAATATGTAAAATATTAAGAGATATCACAAAGGGAGATTAAGTTCATCGAGTCAGTACCGTAAAGAGGCAAACATATATAGATTCTTGTGAAGTAAACTGAAAATGAAAAAGTCACAAAATCTAAGCAACATATGTAAAATGTGTGTGCGAACGTGTGTGTGTGTGTGTGTGTGTGTGTGTGTGTGTGTGTGTGTGTGTGTGTGTGTGTGTGTGTGTGTGTGTGTGTGTGTGTGTGTGTGATAAACAACTCTGGTATGAATGAAAACAAGGTAACAGAAAATGAAAGAGAAGTATTGTGCTTAGCATTAATGACAGCGAGTGGAGTGTTTAAGTTAAAGCAAACAGGTATGGTCTGAATGGGGTTCAGGAGGGCACGTGTTGTATACCATAACAAAATACATGCATTGTGTAAGAGAAAACAAACTCAAAATCAAAGTAAACTAACCTCGGATTATGACGGCAAATAAGTGTAATTTCACTTTATGAGATAATGAAATGTGAACAACTCCACAGTAATCATACCAGCACAGAGTTGACTGAGAACATTCTATTATAAAAAAAAAAAAAAAAAATATATGGTTTCGATCCCGCCATTGGCAATATCCCCTTTTCAACACAATCATCATTACATTTTCATAAAGACTTTTCTTTCTTTCTAGCGAAAAAGGTATTCCTAATCCTAAATCCAGCTGAAGAGGATCACAGAATATGGTGGTAATATACAGAGCTACTCAGGTCTTCAATCTTTCTTTTATCCAAGATCAAGTATTTAGTCTTATATTATACATACATTGTATATATATATACATATATATATATAAATATATAATATATATATATAATATATATATATATATATATATATTATATATATCGTTTCAATTTCTGCATGCTTGTCTTCACGAGTCACCCTCGATGCTGATCGCTTACAATTAAAGTGTATTTTGGTTGATACAAAATGTATTATCTGTTCACTGGGACCCATTCGGTGTTGTATATATATATATATATATATATATATATATATATATATATATATATATATATATATATATTATGTATATATACATATATATATATATACATATATACATATATATATATATACATATATCTATATATGCATATATATACATATATATACATATATATATATATATATGTATACATATATATGTAGAGACATTGGGACAAATTATGGGAAAGGTGGAGGGGGAAACACGGGTCTTTATCTGATTATCGAGTTTATTCCTGACCGGTTTCGCTTACAATATCTTCTTCAGAGGAGTTCTTCCTCTTGACTCTGAAGAAGCTATTGTAAGCGAAACCGGTCAGGAATAAACTCGATAATCAGATAAAGACCCGTGTTTCCCCCTCCACCTTTCCCATAATACATATATATATATATATACATACATATGTACATATATATATACATATAAATATATATATATATATATATACACATATGTACGAAAAAAGCTGGAGTCCGGAAACCATAATGGTGGAAACGTAGAAAGCACCAGACTCAGGAGTAGGTAATTTATACCCGACGTTTCGAGTCCTCTCCGGGACTCGTCCTCAGGGTATACAATGGGATACAGAGATCACATGGTCTTGATATACTAGTAGCTACGCCTGCCGGAGGGACACGGTAACCTGTCATAGGGGGGGGGGAGAGAAGGCAGGCGCTATATATACATATATATATATACATGTATATATATATGTAAATATATATATATATGTATATGTAGATATATTTATGTGTGTATATATATATATATTATATATATATTATATTATATATATATATATACCTGTATTTATGCATGTATTTATGCATGTATGCATTTATACATATATGTACATGTATAAAGGTTATTTAAGTAAATACATACACCACACACACATACATACATACGCCCACATGTAAGTATACACACTTATATAGTTTCAGCATGGGATTCAGTTTAGCTGAATGAAGTAGCCTGTCGTTACGGATGAATAGCGGCAATGCGAGTGCCAGAAAACTTGAAAAATAAAACTAAATAAAGCAAAAATAGGTCAAGTGGCCCTATATAAACGCGCAATCCACAAACCCGTCCAGCCGTACGTTACCGATGCGGTTTCGTCCTGAACGACGCGACGCGACGAGCATTTACACTCAGCGACTGTTGTCTTTGATGACCTCAGCACGGTCTGGCGTATACTGTACCATCCCTGTTCTCGTATATTTCTATTTTCTTTGTGTTCCTCAGAAAGCGGACCTCTTCGATGATTTCATTATTATAGTGCGATCGTGGTTATACTACAGTATCTTTTCTGCCACTCATGTCTTCCTTGAAAATGGATTATGTTTATTCATGATTAATCAGATGTTGAAAGAAAATTAGCCCAGTGTGATAACTCGTTAAGAAAGACTGGAACAATAAAACTGCACTAATCTGGATTCAAGCTTTTATATCTATTACACATTTCAAAAGAATTTATCAAGTGAATAACGTTAACTAAATAGCTGAAAAATTAATTATGCAAATTACATTAATCGTATTTCCTAAGAATTCATCAAGTAAATACGGCTAACCAAATCTTCTAGGAATGCTTCGAGCAAGTAATATTCCGAAGACTTAATCAAGCAGAATATTGCTAACCATATTCAGAAGAAATTTATTCTCATCACGTTCGTTAGCAACATTCAACGAACAAGCTCACCACAAACAGATTATTTAACAATGATGTATCTTCATATGATCGCAAAACCTGCAATTTACACCCGCGTGCAAGATAAATCTCCTAGCGTAAGCTGAACCACTCCCCTCTAGCCGTGATTACTGCAAGGCTTTGTACAACTAGCACCTGCATCATCAACAGTTTCCTTAGAAGTATTAGAAACACTTCATCACGTACACGCGCTCAATTCGCAAAACGCCCACGCTCGTGCCCCGGCTCTTGCAATCCCTTTCACGGGTATACTCAAATCAAATAAAAGATGATAAAAATAGATTTAAAAAATTAGATCCCATTACCTTCCTAATACCTCAACCTCCCCCCTCCCTTTAGGCAATCACCGCTTACCACCTCTATACTTGTTCGACAGAAGATTTCAGTCAGATTCGTTTACCAGCGAACTACCCTCTTCCTGTTATTCTTCCCTAGGTTTTGATACGAACAACCAGCCGACTTGCCTCCGACTTCATACCCTGACTCTCCAAACTTGATAGGCATCCCGACCCCAAAATGTTAATAATATGTATTTCACACCAACTGCAGTCAACATTCCCATCTTTTATAACAAAGATCTAAGTTATTCTATTACATATACAGAGCTGTATGCAACACACAGTATCAAATGAAAGAACAGCAAAGTCAGTACTAAAAGAAAACTTTTCAAAGAATCCGTCACTGTAGATGTTAAAGAGGAGTGTAAAATCCAGTGGAAATATCATACAAAGTTCAAGGAAGGTATAGATATTGACTTTTTTTATCTTACTATTGTTAATACACTAATATGTGGTTACTGTGGTTATTAAGCTATTACCATAGTAATCACAATTATTATTATTTCTTTCATAGAAAATACATTCTTCAACTCCTCCTTTACCCCTTTCTCCTCATCCATCTCCTTCTCTTCCTCATCCACCGCCTTCTTCTTCTCACCCACCTCCTTCTCCTTCTCATTATCCACCTCAATCTCCTTCTCCTCATCCATCTCCTTTTCCAAACTCCTTCTCATCCACCTCATTCTCCTTCTCCTCATCCACCTTATTCTCCTCTTACTATATGTCCTCCATCTTCATTTCCTCCTCCCCCATCTTCGCCAACTCCTCATTCTCCTCAACCACCTCCTCCTCTCCTCCTTCTTCTCCTCTGCCACCTCCTCCTCTCCTCTTCCTTCTCCACCATTCCTCCTCCACCTTTTCCTCTTCCTCCTCCTCCACCTCCATCTCCTCCACTTACTCCTCCTCCTTCTCCCTCACCTTCTCTTCTTCCTCCTCCTCCACCTTCACCACCTCCTCCTCCTCCTCTCTACCTTCTCCTCCTCCTCCTCTCCACCTCCTCCTTCTCCATCTATTCTTTTCCCTCCTCCACCTACTCTATCTCCTCCTGCTCCTACTCCACCTCCAACACCATTTCCTCCACCTCCTCCTTTCACCTTCCTCTTACTCTTTTTCTTCCTCAAAACCTCCCCCTCCCCTCCTTCCTTCCTCTTCTTCTCCCTCGTTCCTCTTTCTTTTCCTGTTCTTTTTTTTCTCTCATCCTATTCTTCTTCTTCCTTTCCTTTTTTTTCTTTCTTTCCCTCTCCCCTTCTTCTTTCTCTTCCCCGTCTTTCTTTCCTCTCTTTCGTCTATCTTCCCTCTCCCTCATCTTCCTCGACCTATCCTTCCTCTTCTTTTAGCTCTCTTTCCTCATTTCTCTGCTTCCTCTTCCTCCTGTCCCCTTCCTTATCCTCAATACTCCTCCTTCTTCCTTTTCTTCTTCATCCTCCTCTTCCTTCCCCCACTCCTCCTCCTCCTCGCGCGGCCCCCTAAGCCACCTGTTAGTTTTCCTAATCTTGGAACTTGAGCACTTACCCACAACACAACCTAAGCCCTTCCTCCTCACTCACCCATCCCCCAGAGTACATCCTGCACCCCCTCCCCACCTTACTCTCCCCCCCTCCCACATTCATTCTTCAAACGGGTCGAGTTAATTCCTCATTGTCATCATCTATCATTATTATATATCACTGTTATCATTATCAATTATAATTGATAATGATAACAGTGATAGATAATAATGATAGATAATGATAACAGTGATAGATAATAATGATAGATAATGATAACAGTGATAGATAATAATGATTATTATATAATCATCATCCTCATTATCATCATTATTGTCATTATCATTATTTGGGTATTAATGAAAAAGACGGTATAAATTAACATAGAAACCAAAATACAGCGGTATAATCTAAAAATCACACAATGATTTCTACAGTAAAATATGACAGACAACCTTCTTTTTCCCTGCCCCAACACTCGAGACAAAAGAAAATTACGAAAAAGGCGCCCGTGACCCGTTTTCTATGAATCTACTGAACTCTTTCATTTTTTCTGTACACAGAAGGTTTATTTTTAATGTTTTGTTTTCTGATATTTTTTTCTTTTCCAGCCTTTATTCCAGCCTTTTTAATTTTCTTCTTTCCTTGTCTTCTTTTCCATCAAGTTTTCTGTCTCTTTTTTTCACTTTGGATTTTTTTCCAGACACCTAACCAAGGCAGAAAAGACTCCTGTAAAATGTTTATGTTCTCAAAAATTTTACCCAAGTTAATATTTTTCGAACCTTTGATTTTTTTTTTTTTTTTGAACGATAACCAGGATAGAAATAGTTCCCGTACTTTTGTAAGATTTTTTCTAGAATTTTACTCATAGTACACTTAACGCCTTCATGTTTGCAAATTTCTATCTAGACTCTTAGCCTGGTTAGAAATAATCATGACCTATTTTCTGAACCTTACACAGAACAGAAAGAACCTCTGTCCACTTGCACTTTTTCTGATGTCTAAAGTTTCGTTTACACGGGTCAAATTAAGAGGAAAGTCAAGTGTGCAAGTTACTTGAACTGGAAAAGAAAGTGAGCAAGAATATGTTCACACAGGCCATTTGTCTCTGACTTGCCCTGTGTAAACATGTATCAAATACTTTCTCACTTTCCTCTCCCGTTCAAGTAACTTGCAGACTTGAGTTGCCTCTCAACTTGCTCCGTGTAAACGAGGCTTTATTCGTAAAAGAATTTTTTTCTTTTCTCCTTTCACTTTTTGCTAGAACTTTACGGGGATACATTGACTCCTGCAAGCAACTCTTTAAAAGGTGGACATGAAACCAACAGGTAACAGCCTTAAGTATGCTACTTGCATTTGCTACCTCGTTTGAGTATAAATGACTTTGCTTACGATCTTTCGCTTTTCAAATTTCCAAACGTCAATTTAGTCTTGCGTCATATAGTAAAAAGCTGAATGACGAACTAAGAGATGTCAAACCTATACGAATGTTAGACACATTGTTGAGATGTTCTTTCGAAAGTCGTTTCTACTCAAATGAAATAGCAAAAGCAGTTAGAATGCTAGCCTAGTGTGGAATGGTTGGATCCACAATTTGGAGGCGATGTGAGTAGCGGACCAAGTAAAAGGCTGTTTTGTTCTACGGATTTACTCTAGTAAATCATAGCCAGTTGTTTTGTGCAGAGCCAGTCGTGAACTGCGCTAAGAAGCAGGGCAACTGACCACGAAGGCTGTGACGTTTGCCACCACACCAGTTTTTGGTCGTACAGTAATATTTACAATGTGACAGAAATAGGTATTTACATGGTTGAGTAATACACCCAATATCAAACAAAAATATATACAATTATGATACATAGAAAGATATGGCATATTTTAGTAATACACAGTGAAAAAATAAAATATAAGAATAAGTCCTTCTGTGGACGTGCGCTTCTCAATGGTCGTCTCTGGTGTGGACCAGGTGTCCTAAGAGGTCAAGGTCAAGTTGGCCTAATTACATTGTTAAGTGGCCTCTGGTCGGGTTCTGGTTAGACTTGACGCTCAACAGCAGTTAGGTGCTGCTACTGCAACGTACGCGACGTCGTATGCTTGATATTTATCTTCTCGTAGTATGACGTCCTGTGACGTATAGTTGTGACGTCCTGTGACGTGTAATGTATCTTTTTTCCAACACTAGTTTGTCACCACCTTTACTAGCAATAAACATGTCGCTTTTATACATTCCAAGTTGAAAGGCAATTCATATGTACAAACAGATTCGTTATTTGACGTATTAATTCACTTGTGCTGACAGCCATTTAAATCACTTGTCTCTAGCTTACCTTTAGGGGAATGGAAACAAACTCCTTTCACAAATGACTTGCCTCTCCACCTGCCTTGTGTAAACGAGTTTTTAAAAGATTGTTAGTGCCTAGTTGTTTGGTAAGCACAGCTAATAACCTGTAGCCTGACCTCTGGCCTCTCTAAATGGTTCACGCAAGGGCTCATTTACACGAGGCACGT
Organism: Oratosquilla oratoria; assembly: GCF_046742065.1. Taxonomy (NCBI): domain Eukaryota; kingdom Metazoa; phylum Arthropoda; class Malacostraca; order Stomatopoda; family Squillidae; genus Oratosquilla; species Oratosquilla oratoria. The sequence continues at coordinate 49,712,146 of NC_134789.1, forward strand.
TCAGGGTACAAACAGCTTCGAGCAACTGTGTATAAACATCATTATTCTTCATAGAGAACTGCCTTTGAATAAATGAAAATAAACTATTTTCACATTTGATTTATGCTGGTGCCGTAATAGGAAGCCTACTGGTCTCGCATTCGTTTAGTCGTGGGTTCGATACCCGCAACTCATCACATGGGCTCCTCACCACCACCTTCTTGATTTGCTTCCCTCCCCTTCCCTGTATGCCTCATGTAAACGGAGAACTAAAGAACGTATGTATGTCATGTGTACCTTACATGAATGAACGAGACAGTACTACTACAAGAAGAGGAAGCCCCTAACTCCTGACTATCCTATAGCCAACCCTTTCTCCACCGCCAATTCTTTCCCCCTCCCCATTTTCTTTGACGTAGACATAAATTTCCTAAATCATTCGATCTGTTTGTCCCTTCCTATTGGTTCCCCGCCTCCCTCACACACCCACTCTCCTTCTTCGTTATTCCTTAAATCATCATCTTCTTTCTCCTCTCCCATTCCTGTCCTCCTCCGCCGATTTAGCCACCTGCTCTTCCAGTTGAATGAAGAACGGGACTCCATGCAACATGACCTCAAATTACTCCCTCCCCTTCCCCTTCTCTCCATCTCCTCCTCCCCTTCTCTCCCTCTCCTCCTCCCCCTCCTCTTTTCCTCCTACTCCCCTTCTCCTCTCTCTCCCCCTCCCCTATTCCTTCCACTCCCCTTTTCCTTCCCCTCCCCTTCTCCTCCCACTCCCCCTCCCCTTTTCCTTACCTTTCTTTTCTCCTCCCACTCCCCTTCTCTCTCACTCCCCTTCTCCTCTCTCTCCCCCTCCCCTATTCCTCCCACTCCCCTTTTCCTTCGCCCTCCCCTTCTCCTCCCACTTCTCTCCCCTTCTCCTTCCCTTTCTTTTCTCCTCCCACTCCCCCTCCCCTTCTCCTTCCCTTTCCTTCCTCCTCCCACTCCCTTTCTCCCCCACTTCCCTTCTCCTCCCACTCAGCTTCTCCCTCACTCCTCTTCTCCTCCCACTCCCCTTCTCCCTCACTCCCCCTCTCCTCCCACTCCCCTTCTCCTCCCACTCCCCTTCTCCCTCACTTCCCTTCTCCTCCCACTCCCCTTTTCCTCCTACTCCCCTTCTCCTCCAGTTCCTCTCCCCTTTCTCCTCCCACTTTCCTTTCCTCCCCCTCCCCATGCTCCCCATCCCTTCTCGCCCCATGCCCCTTCTGAAGTAACTGCATAAATTGTCTCGTAGTTCCCCTTTTGAAAAATGTCCGAGTCATAAGTAGGAAAATATCAACGAAAGAGAATTCCAGTGCCCCCAGTGGAAGAAGAAATAAGTCTTACCAGTTGACTCTTGGATAAGGTAACTGCGTCGACATGTTGAGATATTTCAGAACATCAAGTGTTGCAGGGTTTCCTATGAAGGTTAGTTATTAGTTATGAGGAAAAATGACAACGACAGTACCAAAAGAAAAAAGGTAATGGCGCAATTATGTGTCATTCAGACAAAAAGCTATAAGGTATATTTTGCTCATGAGGATTGAGTGAGGTGGGTCCCCCGAACATTTAATTTGAATATGTGTATATATATATATATATATATATATATATATATATATATATATATATATAATATAAAATGTGTGTGTGTGTGTGTGTGTGTGTGTGTGTGTGTGTGTGTGTGTGTGTGTGTGTGTGTGTGTGTGTGTGTGTGTGTGTGTGTGTGTGTGTGTGTGTGTGTGTGTGTGTGTGTGTGTGTGTGTGTGTGTCTGCGTATGTCTGTGCGATAACCACCGTTACCTCGTAGTTTAAGTAATACGGATGCTCCCTTCGCTTGCCTCTTCAAGTATTACTCCCAAAGGTGACCTCCATTCTGTGACTTGAAGATCTTCATCGTTCAGTCTTCATTCACAGAATCTACCGTCATTCTCCGAGCCTAGCCTGGCCTCCCTCGTTCTCCCTATCATTTTTGTTGTTGTTGTTGTTGTTGTTGTTGTTGTTGTTGTTGGTGTTGGTGTTGGTGTTGGTGTTGGTGTTGGTGTTGTTGTTGTTGTTGTTGTTGTTGTTGTTGTCAGAATCTCCCTTTTTTTTTTTTTTTTCAGAATCCTTTCGACCCATTTCCGACCCCTCGTCCTTCTCCATCCCAAGTTGTCCACTGTTTGTCTTCGTCCCATCACCCTCAACACTTCCCTTTAACCTTCTTCCACCTCCTTCGTCATTCATCTCTAAGCCTAAAGCCTCTTTTCTTTTCCATTCTTCTCCTGTCCATTGCTTCCCTCCCTTCCAGGGTTTATTCGTCGAACAGATTTAC
>NC_134789.1:49726956-49736956 GCF_046742065.1 Oratosquilla oratoria
TACCCCCCGGAATATAAGAAATATAAAAGACGAATGGAGAAAACAACTAAGAGGATTGCAGAAACTGACTTAGCACTGGTCTTTAAAAAGACATGCCTACAAAAAATTTACTGCCAAAATATACTAATATATATACATGTATATATATATATATATATATATATATATATATATGGAAATAAGCTCCACCACAAGGACTCGAACCTTTGCCGTAGCGAATGCTTATTTATATATATGTATATATATGTATATATATGTATATATATATATATATATATATATACATATATATATATGTATATGTACAGATATATGTATATATATATATGTATATATATATGTATATATATATATATATATGTCTATATAAATATATATGTATATATATATATATATATATATATATACATACATATACATGTATATATCAATCCGGATGATAATAATAATAGTAATAATTTATTTTGGCATTGAATCAATATATATGAAGTGCAGATAATGAAAAGAACACATAGTTCGAAATATAAATTACAAATGCCAGGGATAACTCGCACCTGACTAGAATCGTTGTTTGTTTACCATTTACTATATAAACACTTGCTAATCCATCAGATAAAAAATATAGAACAGAAAAATTATGGAGAACAGGTAGTGAAGATGAAGAGGGAAACAGAGAAGAGTAGGCGGTTGTAAAGTGTGAAGAAATACAAGATGCTGACGAGCGTTCGCTGTTCTGCCTGTTAATTCAGCACGTCGTCGCACCTTGTGCTCGACTCGAAATCAAATCTCGCCGTGTCCGCATTCAAGTCCATGAAGAGTTGGTCTCCTTTCCCTCCGATTTCCCTTGCCTCCTCTTGTTGACGAAACTATCCAGAGGCTGCTTAGGTGCAAGAAGACTTCTGTGATCGAAGCCTTATATTAAAAGCAGCTACTTTTTATTTGTTGTCGTTGTTGTTACTGTTTTCGTAGTTGTTTTTGCTGCCGTAGTTGTTAGTGTCGTAGTTATTATTGTCGTCGTCGTAGTTTCTGTTGTTGTCGTCTTTATTTTCGACGCCGTTGTTATTCTCGTCGTCGTTGTTATTGGCGTCGTCGTTGTTATTGTCGTTGCTATTGTCGTCGTCGTTGCTATTGTCATCATCGTTGCTATTGTCATCGTCGTTGCTATTGTTGTCGTCGTCGATGCTATTGTTGTTGTCGTTGTTACTGTCGTCGGCATCATTTTTGTTATCGTTGTCGTCGTTACTGTTACCATTGTTATCGCCGTTCTCTTTACTGTCGTCGTTGTCGTTCCCTTTGTTGTTGTTGTTGTTGCTATGCTGATTGCTGTTGCTGCTGCTGTGGCAGAGGCGAAATCTAAGAATATACTGAAGCAGTTGGAGACAGTTTCAGAAGGTACATGAAAGGAGAAAGCTGAAATGAATGTGGGCAAAATGAAGGTGACGGGAGTTACAAAGAGTAATCATGGTGGTGGTGTTGAGGGGGGGGGAGTTGAAGGAGGAAAGTCTGATGGAATTAGAGAACAAATTTGGGTTGCATGTGGCAGTAAATGGAGGAGCGGAGGCAGGGGTGAATTACAGAGTAAGGTAAGGAAGTATGAGGGAATGGCTGTGTGTATTTCAGATGAAGTGTCCAAGAAGTACGCTATGTGTTAACAGGATGAATAGGATGAGAAACGAAGGGGCAAGGCACAGAGCGGACAAGATAAACGAAAGACTACCGAGATGTTTTGAACATGTGGAAAGAATGAGTTGGAAAAATGACCAAAAAGAATGTGGAAAGCCAAAGTGGATGAAATTAATTTTAAGAAAAAAAAATAATAATGAGGTAGATGAACAGGGAGAGGAGGGAACGTACGACATGAAATGAATCGGTGTGGATAAACCATCTCCTGCGGTCGGCCCTTCTGTGGAAGAGTTGCATTGCTGCATTGCCTTCGACTTTAGTGGCGCTATGATGGGAGGGGCGACGAATGAGATTTGGGTGGACGTGGGATAGGTGTGTATCCTTGTATGCTTACATGTATGAAGTATGTATGCATTTATGTACAATCATGATCCTCATCATCACCACAACTGCCATAATCATCATCACTATATTTCATTGCTGATAATACCGTTATTGTAATCATAATCTAATTTCATTATCATAATCATAAATCATAATCATTATCACCATGATAGTAATTATCATTATTACTATCATAATAGTCATCATCATCATCATCGTCTGCATAATCATCATTTTCATAACAATCATCATTATGATCATAATCATCCTTATTACCATCATTATTAACACCATTATCATCATTTTCACTATCATTATAGGAATTATCATTATTATGATCATCATCAACATTTTAATCATTATCATCATCATAACCATCTTCATTATCCTTATTACTATCATCAGCAGAATCATTACCACCGTTATTACTATAATCATATTCATCATCATTATGATCATCATATTTATCCTTATTACCATCATCATCAATACCGTTATCAATATCATCACCATAATATGTAATCATCACTATTATCATGAACATAATCATCGTCTTCATTTTGATCATAATTATAGTCATCATTATAATTCCCATTATTGCTATCATTATGATCATAATAGTTATCATCATTACCAACATTATCATTAATATTATCATCAGTCGCTTTGCAATACCTAGAGTTGGAGAAAGTAAGTATTATGTTGTAGAGAAGCAAGACTAAACTACACATTTGAGCTGACGATGGAAAATAATATTAACGCAATGCAACTTGTAGAACATCAAAATTGGCTAAACAGGTAATGAGGTTAGAAATTAGATAAAATCAAAGACCAAATAAAGATTTAAGACTAGGATATATATATATATATATATATATATATATATATATATATATATATACAGTATATATATATATATAGAGAGAGAGAGAGAGAGAGAGAGAGAGAGAGAGAGAGAGAGAGAGAGACAGAGGGGGGACAGGAAGAGGGACAGGGAGAGGGAGAGAGAGTCAGAGAGAAAGAAAGAGAGAGAAAGAAGAAACAGAGAGAGAGAGAGAGAGAGAGAGAGAGAGAGAGAGAGAGAGAGAGAGAGAGAGAGAGAGAGAGAGAAATACAAGAGAAATGAGTGACTGAAAAAGAGGTAAAATGCAACAATAGTCAGGGGAATATATGAATAGGTAAAAAATAGAAATTGATTAGAAAGGGAAAAAAATGCAGAAACAGAAGAGATTTGTGTCCTGTGGCATTACTGAAAATGGTGTACTGAATCAGATCATCATAATCAGATTCCGTTTCAGCCCATCAAACCCTCTTCTGATAGGTGATTTTATTCAATTCGAAGGAGCTTTTGAATTATGGGTTTAAATGTTGTATAGAACCACCGTAGACATGTGATACTCATGGCAGAAGCTAAAGAATGACAAAAGTTACAAAGATACTGAATAGAAGACGAAAATTTGGAATGCGCATAGTCTGAGGACTAGAATTCAAAACAAGGTAATCTAACGTGAAGAGGGAGAGAAGGAGGAGGGGAAGGAGGGAGGAGGAGAAGGAGGGAGGAGAGAAATGAGGGGAGAAAGGGAGGGAGGGAGGAGATAAACGAGGGGAGGAAGGGAGGGAGGGAAGGAGGGAGGAGAGAAATAAAGGTATGTAGGGAGGAGAGAAATAAAGGTATGTAGGGAGGAGAGAGATTAGGGGAGGAATGGAGGGAGGGAGAAGAGAAGTGAGGGGAGAAAGGGGGATAGGGAGGAGAGAAATGAGGGGATAAAATGAGGAAAGGAGGAGAGAAATGAGGGGAGGAAGGGACAGAAGACTCAGAGGCTAGGTAATGGCAAAGTACATTAGGCGCGAAGCAACGGGAATGTCGTTGCCCAAGTGGAGTGGGAACGTCAAGGGACCGGGAGAAGAATTATGCAGATACAGGGTGGCAGAAGCCATTGACCAGGAGATGGGGCTTTGGTCAAAGAGCGTTGTAGAGGAGAGGGGGAAGAAGCGCGTCTCCGAAGTGATGTCAGAGTCCATTCGTCAGGACATGAAAGAGGGAAACACGAAGAAGCGAAGCAGTAGAAATTAAGCCAAGCAGAAGGAGGTCTAATGGATTCGAGCAGGAAGGTGAGACAAACTTAGGGTTAAAGATCACAGATAAAGGAAAACAATAAAGTCAAGAATTCATATCACTGAAACGCTAAAACCCTACAAAGTACTCGTAACTCATTTTAACTGATCAAGGTCTGAACTGACCAAGAGCCCATTCAGACTAGTCTTTCCTTCTGATAAATCAAATATTCCATCGAAATCGGAAAATTAGCCAAAGATCTTAGGCATGTAATGCATTAGTATTTAACTACATGCAGAGTACGGAATAAAAAAAATAATTAACTCCTCCCACACAGTGAAAAGCTTCTTTATTCCTTATTCTTACCAGAAGCAAAATCCATAAACCAAGCTACTGTGTTGAGGGCATTAAGATATCAGATATAATTATGCAGGAGTCAGTGATAAGTGAACAAAGGAGTTGGGGGAGGTATTGTGGAACAAGGTGTGTGCGAGAAAAGATCAGAAAACAAAAGACACGTACGGGAGCCAAGGAACAAAAGGTCTCCGGAGTAAAACAAAGGATGGTTCTATCTTCAGGGAACTTGGACAGACAAGAGTCGAGGTGTCTGCGGGAGCTGCTGGGGGCTGCTGGTACATAGTAGCGAGTTAGGGTTAGGGAGGATAGAGAAGCAGAGGAATAGGGGTGAGGGTGGGGGTGGGGGTGAGGGCAAGGAAGGGGTAAAGGTGGGGGTGAGGGTGGGGGTGAGGGTGGGGGTGAGGGTGGGGGTGAGGGTGGGGGTGAGGGTGGGGGGTAAGGTTTGGGGTTAGGGGTACGGGTGGAAATAAGGTGGGGGTGAGGTGAATATGGCGTAGGGATGAGGGTGGGAAAGATGCAAGGTGAGGGTTGGGATGAGGTGGGGGGTGGGGTCGGGTTGGGTATAGAGGTAGCGATAGGGATGATTTCTTCTTCTTCTTCTTCTTCTTCTTCTTCCTCTTCTTCTTCTTCTTCTTCTTCTTCTTCTTCTTCTTCTTCTTCTTCTTCTTCTTCTTCTTCCTCTTCTTCTTCTTCTTCTTCTTTCTGTGGGGCTAGTACCCGATCAGACCTCAGAGGGATGAGGAGTGTTGGACCTTGAAGATAAGAAAACGCATGTTAAACACAGAGTTCTTCGCTGAATTTGTTTTAGCAAAGGACAGAGGATTCTAAGCAGGTCAGACTCTCCTTTCCAAAGAAGATCTCGAATGATCCAGATTCTTGAGAACGGAATCTCTTTCCTTGGCTGAATAAAACATAAAGTAATTGTCAGCTGCAACCAAATATATGAAATGCCTTACCGTGTGGAAAGCATTAGGTGTACGAGTAGAATCGGGTCACAGGCAGTGGAACAAAACTAAGAATGTGAAATAGTTACGAAAAGAGACAACAAATAATAAATATATTGAAAATGTGTTGACGAAGAAAGTTAAAAGCATTAAGGAAAAGTTAGTCCGCTTTACTGAATTTAACGACAAGTGACAGAAGTGCTGATATACGACCAGATTGAAGATCGAAAAGATTAGTTAAATCGGATCCAAAATTGAGAGAGGATGTTGGAATAATTTAATGAACTTAAAGGTGAAAGCCATCTTTTGATTATAAACATGTTTATAATCATCATCATTGTCATCGTCATCAGAGGAACCAAAGACGTCTGTGTTCGGTGGACTTTTCGAAAGTACATCGTAAAGTCTCTTTCCACCGCACCCCAACACTCTCATTCCCAACAGAAGGTGCAATCCCAAGGGGCCAGCAATCCATCTCCAAACAGTCAAAGATCCCTGTTCTATGAGCTTCCATTACCTTTCCACCACATTTCCACATCAGGAGAGCTGACAACCCGCGAGAGTTCCCCTCCTCCTATTATCTAGCGACACAAGCAAGCACTCACACTACACAGATAGGAGTCTAACATTTCGTCAAGGAGTATGGGAAAGCTCGAGCGAAGGTGGCTGCCAGCTGCCGTGGGACTGTGGTGAACTAAGTCCCCCACATGTGCTTCGACGCGATATTTTGGCTTATAGCATCGCCGCTGCAAAAGTGGAGGGGACAGGAAATTTATATGCATACTTATATACATGCATACACATATACATACGTACATACATACATACATACATACGTAAATACATACATGCACACATACGTACGTACATACATACATACATACATACGTAAATACATACATGCACACATACGTACGTACATACATACCCAATAAACCGTATATTATTATTATTATTATTATTATTATTATTAATTATTAATTATTATTATTATTATTATCATTATTATTATTATTATCATTATTATCATTACATAAATACATACATGCAAAATTAGTGATGGCATTGCACAGCACAATGACACTTTTCATAAGAAGTCTGGACGTAAAAGCATATATTCAAACAAAAAATAGTCAATAAAACAATAGAAATGTATACAGAAATCCACAAATGGAAAAAAATAAAGATAGCCGAAAGAGCGTATCTGTGTACTTCGGACTCAGTTCTGAAACAATCTTCAGCAATCTGACATATAAAGAAAAGAAAGTATAATAGATCATGTCACATACCCAAGGGGACAGTCAGAAAGAGGTGAATTAGGAGTTCGAAATTAATCAAAAGAACGTGTCAAGGAGTCAGGTAACCACCTTGAAAAAAAAAAATCAAAATTATTTGTTTTGGAGACATACTTTTTTTTTTTTTTTTTTGGAAATGTGCAATAGCGTTATTCACATGTTTGTTCACTTATTGTGATTTTCCACTTTATACTACAATAAGCTTTGTTCATGCCACCATTAATGGTATTATTCTCTTCCCGAATAAATTTGAGAATGGCACCACAATCCTCGGCATATCTAACCTGTATAACCAAAACAGATCATACAACACTATTACAAAATGTGGCATACACACCTTAGTTTTGTGTTCTAATATTTTGTATGTTATATGTTTGCTGGACAGCTTGTTTGAATAACTGTAATTATTATTTTCATGATTTGGTAAAAGCTTTGTCAGTTTTTTGTGTATGATGATATTAAATAACAACTACAAAAATATCCAGAAAGTACATCCATTACCACCAGGTAAGACACCAGTTCACAAGATACCCGCGTCATTGAGATGAATTACCAGAAAAAAGAGACAACACACAAAAATTAAAATACACACCTAAGTTATTTGCCCTTCCAGTCACGCTGGAATACAAAAAGTTCACCTAAAATCCCAGTTGAAACTGGCATGAATAAAAGAAAAATACATTGGTAACAGCAAATAAATCAACTCAGACTACAGGAATATAATATACAGAAACGGGACATCAGTTAGATACGACCCTAGGGGCTTAGCAAAACATACCATAGAATCAGTACAACACAGATATTACCTAAATACTACCAGAGTACCAAGCCAAACACAAATATGATAATAGAAACAAAAATAAACAAAAATACGTATGTCTATAAAAATCAATAAAACCAAATATAAAATAATAAATAAATACAAAAACAGAAGAGACAAAATAGTCCAATAGAATAAATTAACATACACATACAAAGGAAAAGCAGCGTATAAATACCAGTCATTAAACCGAAAAGACAAAATCCTTCAGCTACTGAAGAACATTGTACGCCTAAAAAGCAATAATACGGGACGTGGTCCGGAGACAAGTAAAATGACAATTATCAAGCCCAGAAATGATACCATCACGAGGAGGGGTGGGGGAAATTTCAAAGTGCTACACCATCTATAGAAGAGACAACACTTTGCTGCTGGATCGGATCTTCTGTTCAGCCTGTCAATAGCACCATCGAAAATGGGGTTCAAATTTACGCATGTTTTAAACGGTAGCGAGGTCACTTGCCCATGCTTCTAGAAATAACCTCACACCTTTTTCGGCCCAGTGTTTACTTTCTTATATACAATGATTCCTGGACTCCAGCTCTTCACGAATATATATATATATACATGTATATATATACATGTATATATATACATCTATATAATGTATATAATGTATATATATACATGTATATATATATACATGTATATATATACATGTACATATAAACATGTATATATGTATATATATATATGTATATATATATATGTATATATATATATGTATATATATACATGTATACATATACATGTATACATATACATATATACATGTATGTATATGCATGTATGTATATACATTTTATATAAACGTATATATATATATATATATATATATATATATATACATGTATATATATACATGTATATATATACATGTATATATATATATGTATATATATACATGTATATATATACATGTATATATATACATGTACATACATGTATATACATGTATATACATGTATATACATGTATATATATACATGTATATATATACATGTATATATATACATGTATATATATACATGTATATATATACATGTATATGTATACATGTATATATATATATATGTATATACAAATATATACATGTATATATATACATGTATATAAATACATTTATATATAAACATGTATATATATACATGTATATATATACATATATATATATATACATATATATACATATATATATACATATATATACATGTATATATATACATATATATATATACATATATATATACATGTATATATATATATATATGTATATATATATTTATATATATATGTATATATATACATGTATATATATGTATATGTATATATGTGTGTGTATACATATATATATATATATATATATATACATATATATACATATATGTATATATACACATATATATATACATATATAATATATACACATATATATACACATATATACATATATATATACATATATATATATACATATATATATATATACATTTATATACATATATATACATATATACACACACACACATATATATGTGTATATATGTATATATATATATGTACATATATACATATATATATAAAATATACATATATATATATATACACACACACATATATATACATATATACATACATATATATACATATACACATATACATATATATACATATATATATACATATATACATACATATATATACATATACACATATATATATACTACATACATACCCCGTCTGGGGTATTGGCTGCTTGTTATTGTGGCAAAGTAGCATGCAGTCGATACTTTAGGGTCTATATGGGGCGCCCCTACGGACCAGAGCCACACATCATTTTGTCTATGATAGAAGAAATTCTGTTCATAGAGAAATGATGACACTTTTATACTACGACTGTCCCTCCGTTATGCTGTCCCCCAACCCCTTGTTGCTGTCCTGTACCATTTCTCTGAGTATTCTCTTTCTGATTGGGGGAATTCCCTGTGGTGGGGGAAAAGAATACTGCCACCAAGTTTTCCCACTTGGATCGTAAGAGGCGAGAAGAAAGGGACGGGGAGAGGGACTAGGCATCCTTCTCCCTGTAGCCCCAAGGGGCAAATTCCTAAATCGAAAAGAAAAGGCATAAGGGGTGCTGGCGGGCCTCGGGCCAGCACCCTAAGGTTTGGGTCTTTTAATGTGCGTGGATGTGGTACAGATGAGAGTAAAAGGGAAGAGATAGGTAGTATGTTTGTGAGAAGAAAGTTGGATGTGTTGGCTTTGAGTGAAACTAAGTTGAAAGGGAAGGGTGAGTGTATGTTTGGGAGTGTAAGTGGGAGGTTATCAGGAGTGAAGAGAGGGCGAGGGAGGGAAGGGGTGGCTATTCTAGTAAGTGAGGAGATAGGTAAAGGGGTAGTGGAGTGGAAGGAGGTTTCCTCAAGGATAATGTGGATGAAGGTGAAACTGGGAAAGGAGATGTGGGTCTTTGTAAGTGTATATGGGCCGGGCAGTGAGAAGAGCATGGAAGAAAGGGAGGCCTTTT
>NC_134789.1:49744456-49746956 GCF_046742065.1 Oratosquilla oratoria
TCGTATTGATGGAATAATTATTTTGTAAGAAGTCTCCGTAGCCACGCAAGTGGCTGGAAAAAGCTGCAGGTTGCTGACCACTGTTCCATCCTTTATAGTACCAGTGGTTCTTAACCCCTGGGTCGTGACCCAAATTTGGGTCGCCAAGCCATTTTATTGGGTCGCTAAGGGTTTGCAGAAAATAATTATTTTTCCACTACAAATATATTATAATTATATACTGTATTTTTTTCATATATCACTGTTAATTATATGTGCTACTTGTATTAATAAACATCCCAGCATGTAATTTTGTTTCTGTAACCCGCTTTTAAAAGCATAATCATATTACTTATAAAGACAATTCGTATATCTATGTAGGCTTGGGTCGCGATGCTTGATTTGTGCAAAATTTTGGGTCGCTGCCAAAAAAGGTTAAGAACCACTGCTTTATACCAATCGGTGATATAGAAACAGGTCCACACTAATACGACACAGAGAGCCATACGATGTTTCTTCCTAGAGAAATTTATGGGAGGGCTTGAAGACCATAGCTGACTACTATGGAAGTCTAGATCTACAGTCAGTGAAACTTAAGAAAACAGTTGCCATTACTGAGGAATACCCCCACCCGTCGGAAGGCAGTCACGTAGCTTAACAAAAAATAAATAAATAAATAAAATAAAATAAATAAATAAATAGTAATAATAATAATGATTATAATGATAATAATAGTAATAATAATAATAATAATAATAATGATAATAATAGTAATAATAGTAATAATAATAATAATATTAATAATAATAATAATAATAATAATAATAATAATAATAATAATAATAATAATAATAATAATAATAATAATAATAATAATAATAATAATAATAATAATAATAATAATAATAATAACAATAATAATGATAATAATAAATGAATAAAAAGTTATCAACCTGAGGTATAAAGATCCCTAGAGGAGAGGGGCAGGGTGGGAGTGAGGGAGTGAGGGTGTGTGGGCGTGTGGGCGTGTGGGTGTAGGGGGGGATGTCACAGCGTTTCACGATTAGGATCACAACTCAAATACTTGTGGTAATTAGTAAACAACAATTTTGATCAACATCAAAGTTGTCCGTATCTTCAGGATGCAGCTTTGCTTATAATTTTTGCTACGGTGGTTCTTGAGCTTTTCCCTTGGCTAACGCCAGACGATTTTATTCAGCGTTAAGCAAAACCTCGTACTGTTCAGACTGCCATTTGCCTATTATCCTGGTTGCCGCATCTCCGTGACACCCTCCAGTAGTGGAAAGGTGTATCGAATGCTACTGTCCCTGAACGTTGGGCATTTATCCTTTTACGAGTCTCCACTTCTAAGGCATCCCTTTCCCTAACGTTCAGGGTTCGGTAACGAAACGCTATTGCCCATCTCGATTAACACCTTCCTTATCGTGTGCCAATTTCCTTTTTCTTTTTTTTTCCGACCACCAGTGGCACTTCAACCGACTCCCCCCCCCCCCTCCCACACACCCTGTCCTCCTTCGTAGGTAAGGGGTCTCTTGGAGTACGTGAGAGCTCAAAGAGTCTAGAAATACTTGGGACAATGTGTCTTAAGGTCACAGGTTTGCGTAGGAGTAAAAGGGTTACTTGTTTACACGATATTTTGGTTGTCTGTGGAAGTGTGTGCTGTAGAGTTTTTGCATAATGGTATGTAGAGGTCACAGAGTCCACAGGAGAGTGTCCAACACGAGATGCGTGTGTACGTATATGCGTGGGCATTCATGCGTGTGATCGTTCATGCGTGGGTGATCTTGCCTGAGTGTGTGTGTGTGTGTGTGTGTGTGTGTGTGTGTGTGTGTGTGTGTGTGTGTGTGTGTGTGTGTGTGTGTGTGTGTGTGTGTGTGTGTGTCTGCGTGCGTGTGTATGTGTGTGTGTGTGTGCGTGTGTGTGTGCATGTGTATCTGTGTGTGTCTGTGTGTGTGTGTGTGTGTGTGTGTGTGTGTGTGTGTGTGTGTGTGTGTGTGTGTGTGTGTGTGTGTGTGTGTGTGCGTGTGTGTGTGTGTGCGCGCTTCATGGGAAGATTTATAGGTTTCTTTAAACACAAAAGAACAACATATTTTTCTTGGATTAAAACAAGCGAGTGTTTTCGTCTGTTCAGTCAGGTGTGCTCCTTGAAGTGCTTACGTCGGCAATACGAAGAAGAGATGGTCAGAAGGAAGTAGCCGGTATGCAGGTAGCTACAGGTACAAAATAATCTACAGAATTTTTTAGCTTGCTCGATTTTTAGCTGGGTATTTGAAAACTTCTTGGCAAGAAAAGAAATATTCCAAGGTCAGCAGTTCACAGCAAATATATCAACATCGTGTCCTAGGTGGTGTCTCCGAAATTGATCTGAAAGACAAGAAAAAGGAAATGGGGGAAAGTTGCTTCCAATACGAAAAATATTAATTGGGATAGACTGCAACCCATTCACGGAGACGAATAAAGTAGTCTGTTGACAGCCAGTATACATGGTAAAGTGTCATCC
>NC_134789.1:49751956-49754456 GCF_046742065.1 Oratosquilla oratoria
GAGGGCTGTGGGCGGGTGTCCGCAGTGCAGTGAGTGGGTTGAGAGGTTGTGACCGGGACCGCGCAAGTGCAAAGGGTTCCTGCGGACACCTGGTGGTTGTGCCACCCCCGCGTAACAATATCAATGGCCCTTGAGCCGAGGCCACTACGTAGTAGAGGTGTCTTCCTCTAGATGTATTTGGGTCTTCCTACATCTGCCTGCCTGCGAATGTGTGGGAATGCAGTGTTGACTTTTCTAGGTTTATATAATAATTTTTGTTTGATTATGCTTTTATGTGGCCTCCTTGTTTGTAGGTTATGTGCGTCTGTGTGTGTGTGTGTGTGTGTGTGTGTGTGTGTGTGTGTGTGTGTGTGTGTGTGTGTGTGTGTGTGTGTGTGTGTGTGTGTGTGTGTGTGTGTGCGTGTGATTCACCATGGTCTTGGATCACGTGTTGGACTTGTGATCGACAGTTATTTCCCTCTCGGAAGATAGCTCAGAGCTCGTATATGACCTTACACGTACACACTCCCCCAATTCCCCGCCCACGAGAGTTGGAGTAACGACTCGCAGGGCAGCGATACTGAACTCATTTCAGCCCTGGTCAGAATTCGAACCCGGACCACCGTAGTGGTGGCCGCAAACGCTACTACTGCGCCATCAAGTCGTGTGTGTGTGTGTGTGTGTGTGTGTGTGTGTGTGTGTGTGTGTGTGTGTGTGTGTGTGTGTGTGTGTGTGTGTGTGTGTGTGTGTGTGTGTGTGTGTGAGAGAGAGAGAGAGAGAGAGAGAGAGAGAGAGAGAGAGAGAGAGAGAGAGAGAGAGAGAGAGAGAGAGAGAGAGAGAGAGAGAGAGAGAGAGAGAGAGAGAGAGAGAGCGTGTGTGTGTGCCCGCGCGCGCGCGTCATTGTTCATACAAGTTTTACAATTTGTAATTACGTTTCACTTCCATATTTCACCTGAATTCATATCTACCTTATGTGTTCACCTATAACTTTCTATGTCCATACGATATTTAGGAATCCATCGTTCTAGAATGAAAAGGTATCGAGGAAGAGATAAATGCATTTATATTTTCTTTAAGAATCCATTTCGAAAATGTTCCTATAATCAAACCATATGTTTTCTTACAAACGAAAAGTTCTTATATTTCTTCATCATGACATGAAATATATCACTAACAATGGAATGATTTAAAACAACATATGTTTATAGCACCTTGTAATAGTAACTCAAATCGTAATTTAATGTCCAGATGAAAGCTTCCGCAGTTGGTTTGATCTGAAATGAAAAATACAGTGCAAGTAGAGGACTCACTCGACACTACACCAGATTACCGCGGGAAAATCATACCTTTTGTAATAATAAATCTACCAACAGTTTTGGATGCATAGAGGTCATATAATTCAGAGGGGAAAGTATGAACCTTTTTTTGTGTACTGTGACTAATGTATCTGTATATGGGGTTTATTGAAGCCTACGATGAAAGGGGTCCCTTTGTTTTGTGGGGCTCAAAGTGAACTTAGCACAAAGCAAAATCACGCAATATATCATTTCAAGCTTTTACGGCGACGCCAGATCACAATGAAATAGTGTCTGCCTGCCATCCTTCTTGTCTATCAATCATTCCTATGGCTAAAATGTGTGTGGGGTTTCTTGGATTCACCTTTTCAAGCCTATGAGGTACTTCTGAGTCTTTTTGGGCTAATATTTTCTTTTTATCCGTCCTGTTCATAATCTTGGGGTATTTAACACGAAAACTATCGAAGAGTTCAATGGAGATCAACTGATTACCTTGGTAACACGTTCCATATATACTTTAATTAGCGAACAAAATTTTATGTAATCTACTGTAAAAAAAATTCTTTGTCTAGTCACTTTTAACAAATGAATGAATAAAATGTAATAGAAACAATATGGAAAATAATTATGAGGACCTAAAATCCTATTCTAAATCTGCATCCATCTCAAATATATCAATATTACTTTGATTAATGCGTTATAGATTTGTATTTATATCTATCATGTAGATATATGTATGCAATGGTATATACAATCGCTCATGCAAGAGTTCGAATCCCAACGGTGTACTTACTTAATCCTTATATATATAAATATATATATATATATATATATATATATATATATGTATTATATATATATATATATATACACATATATATATATACATATATATACATATATGTACATAATATATACATAATATATATGTATATAGGTATATAATGATAATGATAATGATAATAATAATAATAATAATAATAATAATAATAATAATAATAATAATAATAATAATAATAATAATAATAATTCTAGAAAAGCCTCACAAGGCGAAACCATTCAGGAATAAAATATATGTACCCAATTCCGTTATTATGTTTACCACTCATACATACATACATAACTTATATGTATATATATATATATATATATATATATATATATTATATATTATATATATCATATATATATATATATATATATATATTATATATTATATATATCAT
>NC_134789.1:49761956-49764456 GCF_046742065.1 Oratosquilla oratoria
CTGAACGTCTTGCCATATTGAGTAAGGCTCACATCTGCTCCCAATGTTACTCCTACTTCCACCACCACCACAATTACCAATACTAGTGTACTACGATTACTACTACTACTACTACCACTACCCATCCTAATATTCCTGCTACTTCTACTAATGCTACCTTTTATGTAAAAACGGTTTCCATCCCTGTGGATCTGTGTGGTGGAAACAGTCAGGATCTATCATCCACAGACACAGTTTACTGGCTCATCTTCCGCCAATGAATGTGGTCGACAACCACCACCAACCAAACTACCACCATCCAAATTACCACCACCATCCAAACTACCGCAACCATCACCGCCACCCAAATTATCATTACCACAACCACCCACCCAAGCTACCATCACCACCAGCACCCAAACTACCCTCATCACCACCACCCAAGCTACAATCACCCCCACCAGCCAAACTACCATCACTGGCACCACCCAAACTACCATCACCACCTCCACCCAAACCACTATCACTACCAGCACCCAAAATACCGTCACCACCACCATCCAAAATACCACCACCACTCATATTTTCAATACCACCACCCAAACTACCACCAACACCACCCAAACTACCACCACGACCCAAACTACCGCAACCCAAAGAACCACCACCACCCAAACTACCATCACCACCACCATCCAAACTACCACCATCACCCAAATTACCATCACCACCACCCAAATTACAATCACCACTACCACCCAAACTACCATCAACACCACCACCCAAATTACCATCACATCACCACCCAGACTACTACCAACACCGCCACCAACCAAACTACCACCACCATCACCCAAACTAACCACCACCTCCTAAACTACCATCCAAACTATCACCACCACCATCCAAACTACCACCACCCAAACAACCACCTCAACCCCTACCACCACCCAAACAACCACCTCAACCCCTACCACCATCCAAACCACCACCACCCCTGCCACCACCATCTCAACCACTACCAACACCACCACCATAAGATCCCCCAGCTCCCCACACATCAAAATCATATTGTTGTACACCGTTCCCAAACCGTGCACCCTTCATCCCGGGAATCTACGTGTCTTTTGAGTGTGCTTCACATTGTCTACGCCCACCACCAATCTCTTTGAGCTCTACTACACCGCTTTCCATTACCCAGGGCTTCACATTATCCAGGTCACACCATTATGTAGTCCACCATTAGTTCAGGTGTAGCGTCAGACAAAGTAAGCTATTATGAAATGAATATCAATAACCGCAGCTAGTTCGCTTTTAGGAGACAATACGTGTGCACTTTACGCATATGTGAAGCACAGTCTGCACTTAACCATGATTTGTTTGCTCTCATTAAAGAAACAATGGGAGAAAAGATATCAGACGATGGAGTAACAATATTGGTAAAGTACGTACCGTACGCCACATTAAGAAAAAACATATACAATTAAATTCAATTAACGCTTGATGATTATGGATAAACTAAATTGGTAATAATGAAGAACATTTATTTCACTTAAAGGAGATAGATTATAAATGTAGAATATTTTTTAGAGCTCATACCCTTTCTCTCTTCACCTTCTTTTTTTCACCCATGGACTTTGTGATGCCTGTACAGTGCAGAATTACGCAGTATTATTCGATCACTGAAGATTGATTTCCACTCAGAGGAATGCTGATCGCTCTCTCTCTCTCTCGTTTTCTTTTGATCTCTCCCTCCACCTCTTGCGCCCTCCCTACCTTCCCTCGCCTTCCGCTTCCCCGTCCCCATATCCTTTCCTCTTCCGAACAAGCCTTCCCTTTTCAACAACCCCCTCATTTACCTTCCCCATCCCATTCTTCTCCCACCCCCTCATTTCCTTCCCTTTCTTCATATGCTTTCTGGTCTTTTTTTTTTTTTTTTACCCTTTTCATCCTGTCACATACTTAAGTCCCTCTTAAACCGTCTCCATTTTCCGACTGAGGGTGTGCCGCGAACATAAATAAATCAGCCTGGCGACAGAGAAAATGTCACCTGGTACGGATGTAATTCACTTTAATAGAATATAACCACTTTGCAACCGAGGTAATGCCAAAAAATAAAACTAAAAAAAAAAAAAAAAATAATAATAATAATAATAATAATAATAATAATGAAACAGCCTGGAGGCAAACTAAAAAGAAGAGTCAATTTGAATAGGGTAACCACTCAGTGACTACTTCTTAGACCATATCCTTTGTCGACATCAGAGTATTTTAATTGGCTCACTAAAGGTCACGGAAATGTCACTGTGCATTACTGAGTAACAGTAACCCATAAGTTTCCCTTTTCATTCCTGCACCTTCCATCCTCCACCTTCTCCTGTTCCTATCCTTAGACGTTCCCCTTTACCTTCGCTTTTAATTTGTCCTTCTTTCTTTCTTTTATGACAACGAAAATAAAAGAAGAATCTTCAGAATAAGTAAAACAGTCCATGCATAATCAAAAGGTTGTTATACAATATTC
>NC_134789.1:49769456-49783589 GCF_046742065.1 Oratosquilla oratoria
GGTGATGGTTGGGGTGGTGGTGGTGATGGTTGGGGTGGTGGTGGTGATGGTTGGGGTGGTGGTGGTGATGGTTGGGGTGGTGGTGGTGATGGTTGGGGTGGTGGTGGTGATGGTTGGGGTGGTGGTGGTGATGGTTGGGGTGGTGGTGGTGATGGTTCGGGATGGTGGTGGTTGGGGTTGATGGTGGTGGTTGGAGTGGGGGTGGTGGTGGTGATGGTTGGGGTGGTGGCGGTGATGGTTGAGGTGGAGGTGGTGATGGTTCGGGAAGCAGGTGGTGGTTGGGGTGATGGTGGTGGTTGGGGATGGTGGTAGTGGTGGTTGGGGTTGGTGATGGTTGCGGGTGGTGGCGGTGATTGTTAGGGTGGTGGTGGTGATGGTTCTGGGAGCAGGTGGTGGTTGGAAGTGGTGGTGGTTGGAGATGGTGGTGGTTGGGGTTGATGGTGGTTGGGGTGGTAGTGATGGTTGGGGGTGGTGGGGGTTGTTGGGAGTGATGGTGGCTGGGGTGGAGGTGGTGGTGGTTGGTGGTGGTGGTGGTTGGGGTGATGGTGTTTGGGGGTGGTAGTGGTGGTTTGGGTGGTGGTTGTGGTTGGGAGTGGTGGTGGCTGGGGTGGTAGTGGTGAGGTTGGTGGTGGTTGGGTGTAGTAGTGGTGGTCGCGGGGTTAGTGTTGGTTGAGGGTGGTGGTGGTTGAGTGGTAGTGGTTGGGATGGTGATTGGGGTGGTGGTCGGGGGTTAAGGGTGGTGGTCTGGGTTGGGGTGGTGGTCGGGGTTGGGGTTGTAGTGGTTGAAGTGGTTTGTGGTTGGAGTGGTTTGTGGTTGGCGGGGTTGTGGTGGTTAGTGGTGGTGATGTTTTGTGTAGTGGATGGTCCGGCTGTTGGCGGTTCGAGGTGTAGGTAGTTCGGGGTGATGGTGGTGGTTTGAGTGGTGGTGCTGGTTTGGGTGGTGGTGATACTCTAGGTGGTTTGGGTGGTGGTGATACTCTAGGTGGTTTGAGTAATGCTGGCTTGGGTGGTAGTTGTGGTTTTGGGTGGTAGTTGTGGTTTGGGTGGTGGTGGTGGCTTGCATGGCGGTGGCTTGGGTGGTAGTGGTGGCTTCTTTGGTGGAGGTGGTGGTTTGGGTAGTTTGGTGGTTGTGTTGCTTTGGTTGGTTTGGGTAGTGGTTTTGCTTTTGGATGTTTTGGGTGGTGGTGGTGCTTTGGGTGTTTTGGGTGGTGGTGATACTATGGGTGGTTTCGGTAATGGTGGTTTGAGTGGTGATGCTTTAAGTGGTTTGGGTGGTTTGGGTGGTGCTTCGGGTGGTTTGGGTGGTGGCGGTGCTTTGAGTGGTTTTGGTGGTGGTGTTTTAGGTGACTTGGCTGGTGGTTCTTTGGGTAGTGGCGGTAGTTTGGGTGGTGGTACTGCTTTGGGTGATGGTAGTGCTTTGGGTGGTGGTGGCTTGGGTGGAGGTTGCTTGGATAGTAATGGTTTAGGTGGGAGTGGCTTGGGTGGTGGAGGTGTTTTGGGTGGTGATGGTGGCTTAGCTGGTGGTGGTGGCTAGGGTGGTGGTGGTTTGGTGGTGGCTTGGGTGATGGTGGTGGCTTGGGTGGTTGTGGTGGCTTAGATAAACCACTGTCACACTCAGTATACCGGTACCTATTGCACCTGTGGTATGAAAATGGTATCATCACGGCACTGCCTCCTTCTCTGCCCAGCGCTGGAAGACCACTTCCGGCCACTAAGGGCCCTACCACACCCATAGATTGCCTAAGAGCTGACAACCCCGACGGCGGACGTCTAGTGCTGACAGCACAACTCGTCTGCTGCTCCCTAGTGGGAACAATATTATAAACACAAACCACCCCTTTACAACCAAACAACAACACACTTATGAAAACATCCCAATCCAGGTCACCTTTTTCGAGACCATCAGTCCCTTCGTAGACTTAGGGGAGGGAAAAGTCCGCCAGAATGGCACTGTCGGATACCAAGATACCAGGAGACCCTTCCAAGGCCACTTCTTCGGGTGAAAATGCAATGGAAAACTCGTGGAAGGGGAAGCTCTTTTGTAGGTATTGCAAAAGTAATAAATATAATGATTCTTCCATTAAGTTGGCGTCAAAGACAGCTTCCCTTAACCCTCCTACAGCTATTCTCTCTAAGCATACTCTCCCCAACAAAGCGGAGTTGACTGAACCCTTCATAAGTATTAAAAAAAAATGGTGTATGGCCTTTACCTTTTAATCCCGTGTCAATGGTTCCTTCCTCGTTTCAACCTTTCTATTCTCGGAGAACGATGACAACCAATGAGGCAAGTAGGTCGTAGTTTTCTAGTTTGCGAATCAATCGGACGTGACACAGGACACTCATAATTACTCTGCAGTTTTAATACAGATAGATTTCAACATTCCAACACTAAAAGTGCAGTTTTCTTTCTTCACTCTCACTACACGCACACGTAAAAAACACTTTACAATTAATGTTATTTCTAGAAATAAATTCAAGCAGCATTTTTTGACACCACACACTAGAATCTGTATACTAGTCCACCCTCACGACGACAACGCAAGTTTTGACTCGATTGTGTCGTTCAAATAGATTGCTGAACACGATTGGTTGATAATGGCATTAAGTTCGTGTTTGGGCCAATCATAATCCTTGTTTCAATCACCCTCGTCTGCCAAGTCAGCTTTGAACTGCTTATCAGCCTAAAGAAAAATTATAGTGTCTTATATAAATCAATTCGTTCTAATCTATTGTATCAAACAATACTTTCTATTTAATTGAAATTCTAAGCATTGTTATAATAGTACTGATCTGAGCGTTTTTGTTGTAATGGAAAGATGTTTACATAAATGTTCCATCATTTCTCGTCTCGACTTATTTCGCAACGGTACGAAAATTTAAGAAATTAATATTTGATTCTAGCTACAGTGGAAATTATTCTTGCTGATATTGCAAATTTGTGATATTAATAATCACTTAAAGGTGTCACGTTTATTTCCAATAAATGTTTGCTAATATTATATGAACCCTTTCAAAACTAATTTTTACTTATTTAGTGCATGTGGCAACATCATTTTCGGGACCTTCTACCGTCGTCCTTACCATTTTTAAATTACTTTGTGATTCTCATTTTGCAAACGTAAAGTTTGTTGCTAGCATTCATATGTATTTTCTACAATTACATTATATTGCAGATCAAATATGAATTAGACATATACGAGTATATGAAAATAGTAACTACCGCTTTGGTGGTCCTTTGGTGTGCGTTAGGCATTGCATACCGTTTCACTAAGGACTACGACGGTCATAATTGTGTGGGTAACACTATAGTCAGCGCAAGGAGAAATGACCGATAAGGCGGGGCTAGGAGATTTCCCGGTGTTGCCACACATGGGCATCCATGGCGAGAACGTGCGTGTGGATGCAATGATTTCTGAATGCAGTGTGAGGGGGGCGGGGCCAGAGATTAGATGTAGCGGCAACGTCGCTCTCTCTTTTCCATATGCCATGTCTAGACTCGAAGAAACGAAACCTTTGTATAGAAAACATTGCTTTGATTTTTATCTCAGTGGTGGTGTGTGACAAAAATTACAATATAATCATATGTGGCAACATTATAAGATTATGAAATAGAATTATAAAATCAAATAAAATTATAAAATAATTAGATGTGGCACCACAGGGGAACTCCCAGTGCTCCGCCCTAACGGCCAGTTCTCAGTGCAACGGGTATAGACATTTCTATTTAAGTGAGCAACACCTAACCATTCCTTCGTTAAGTCAATATATATTTCATAGATATAATGTTTGTTGTAGGTGGACATGGCAGACATCATCATGCGTTAGACAATTTCATTCGGCTGAGGGTGGCAATTCCGGGTAAAAATGGCTGAAGTCCACTTGAATTGGCCAGTATCTATGCCCATATTGCATTCACGTATATAATTCTACATAAACTGAGACGACTCTACTCAACATTAAACAAATGGGTTTGTCCCACTCGCTGCAAAAGGACGACTGCAATGTAACTGAAAATCGTCTGGCGTTAGCTAAAAAACAGATATTATCATCTGTATATTTTTTACAAAGGATTACAAAGGCGGAGCATGCCGACAGGAGACCTTTTGGTCTATATCTAGGTCGGGTGCGGAAAAAAATAATAATAATAATGAAATAATAATGATAAAAAAGATATAATAATGTATGCAACAAACAAAATACATAAATAAATGCATAGGTATAGTTGAATATTAAATAAACAGGTAAACAGTAAATAATGATAAATTGACACATAACTAATAATAAATGAAAATCAAACAGACAAATGATGACAAAACAAAAACAAATAATATAAAATAAATTATAATCATTACAGCATCTTGCTTAAGTGTTTATCTAAATGATTCTTAAAGCTTCGAACTGAACTACATTGCACTACCTGTGCAGGAAGTTTATTCCATTCATTAACTACATGGTTGGCAAAGTTGTTTCTACCTACTTCCAAATTGAATCTATTTCCGGATAGTTTGAGACCATTGTTTCTTGTCTGATTCTCATTCAATGTGAAAATTTTGTCACTTTTGATGTTGTCAATTCCCTTTAGAATCTTAAAGACCTGTATCAAGTCACCTCTGAGTCTACGCTTTTTTAGGGAAAACAGATTCATGTGTTTTAGTCGATTTTCGTATGATTTATTTTTGATATTTGGAATCAGTTTTGTGGCTCGCCGTTGTACTTTTTCCAGTCTGTCGATGTCTTTAATGAGATTCGGTGACCATACGGAAAAAGCATATTCCAAATGTGGACGAACTAACGATTTATATAGCTTGTTAATGAGTGATGGACTTTTGAAATCAAAAGATCGCGCAATCAGTCCTAGAATCTTATTTGCTTTCTCAGAGGCTGAAATACACTGCTTGGATGATTTGAGGTCGTTACTGATAATTACGCCGAGATCTTTTTCACTATCCACTTTTGTTAACGAATTTCCAAATAACTTGTAATCGTACTTATTGTTGTTTTTACCTATGTGCATTACCTTGCATTTACTCGTGTTAAATTTCATTAGCCACTTTTCAGACCATTGCTGCAATTTATCTAAATCTTCTTGAATATCTAATTGGTTTAAGTGATCATTTGCTATTCCGCACAGTTTTGTATCATCAGCAAATTTGGAAACAGTTGATCTTAGTCCATGGTCTATATCATTTATATATACTATGAATAGAAGTGGCCCAACAACGGAACCTGAGGAACTCCATTTGTAACATTTTCCCATCTAGAAGTTTTTCCATTTAAAACAACTCTCTGTTTTCGACCATTCAACCAATTACCAGTCCAACTTAATAGGCTACCACTTATTCCGTGTAAAGCTAATTTAGTAAGTAGTCTTTCGTGTGGGACGGTATCAAAAGCTTTTGCAAAGTCTAGATATATTAAATCTATATTGTTTCTTTTGTCATAATTCGATATAACTGTGTTGTAGAATTCGAGTAAGTTAGTCACGCAAGAACGCTTCCGTCTGAAACCATGCTGGCTATCATTTATCAAACGGTTACTTTCTAAATGATGTTCGATAGCATCTCTGATGATAGTTTCCATTATTTTTCCTACGATTGAAGTCAAACTTATAGGCCTATAGTTATTTGGCTTCTTTTTGTCACCTTTTTTGAATGACAACATCTTGATAGTCTATCTAAGAGTGTTCCTTTAAAAACATATCAACAAAAATGCAGTATTGGAACAACGTTATTAAAGTTTGTGTAGTTATGAGTGAGGTTCCGGTTTTGGTAACAGCATTCCTATCACAGTGAAGTAAACATTTTGCTTACATGCACCTCTATGGCGTAAATTGGGTACAATACATTCATATGTACAGAGTGGTCACGAACTCCCTGGGCAAGATCGTACATTATATATATATATATATATATATATATATATATATATATATATATATATATATATATATATATATATGTATATATATATATATATATATTATATATATATATATATATATATATATATATATATTTCAAATTTGAAGAATGGGTGGTCCAACTCTACCATAAACAATCTAGAGAAATATGCTTTAACAAAACTACATCAGGCAGTTAGTGATTGATATGAAGATAAAGGAGGAAAATAAGAGGAAGACAGAGAGGAGGGGGAGATGGAGGGGAGGGTACGTGAAGGAAAAAGGGGGAGGAAGAAAAGCTGATGCTTGTAGGATGAAGATTATATGGAAGAATAGTAATGTTCCCAAAAGAATGACAGACAGGCTGAAACATGAGATCGGAATGAAAAGAGGACTTTACGTAAGAATAAAAAATGGGGACGCACATCTTAGATCCAAATATAACGATATGACAAAACTGGTTAAAAAGAATACGCGCACAGCGAAATATAACTATGAAATTAAGGTTACAGACAAGCGAGATCCAACCCAAAGGGCTTCTTTCATCTCTAAAGAACAAAAAATCAAGGAAGGATAAACCCAATTTAAAATGACGAAAATGTCATGATAGAATCGGAGGAATAAAAAAAAAAAAAAAAAAAAGAGTGTTATCTCCGTTGCTAACACTGTTTACTCTTCCCTTTTATAGTTTTGTATTTCGGTTTTCAGTTCTACTTTCTTTTTCTCACTGTCTTCATCTAGGTTAGTCACTCACAATATTTTTCTGTAGGAAGACCTTTTACTTCCGACCATCTTACTTAGTCGTGTTCCATTATTCTCTATAAGAAAGGGAAATTAAGCTGAACTTAAATTTTTTGCCGTTTCTTCCGGAAATGTTACACTTGGCTTGTTAATTTACACCAAGGGACTCCCAACTGGAATCCTCAATTTGATCACTAGGTCAGTTTGCATTGACGTCATGATTTCTTTAGTCTGATGCTCTTTACTCTTACATCTAAGTACCTCCCCTAAGGTGGTGACTTTACTCCCATGAACCAATGAATTTTCTCCTCTTCTACCCTTTCTCCAATCAGAAAGACTGTTACAAACGTCTTAAGCAATACTGCTTACTCAAGCAATCTCGAAATCAATGCATTTTTGGCTTAGTTTACATACTGTTACGTCAGCATAATACAGCAATGAAATCGGGTCCCTAGCGGTTGTTTGTAAACTTTAGACGAGGAGCGAGATTATGCAACTCCTTCGCCTATGGCTGTTGTTTACCAAACATCCAACTCATAAAAATGAAATTCTCGCCACCTACCTTCTATCTGTTTAACTTGTTTACTTTTATCTACCAGCTTCTTGCAAGGAGTGAGGAGTTTAACAAATATTTTCTCTCAGTGTTTAATAAGAAGAGGTTAGATAAAGTACCTGGCTGTGATCCGAGTTTCAGTAGGAATGAAGAAAGTAGACTAATATCAGCATTAGTAAGGTAGAAGTAGTCAAGCATATTGAAAGACTTAAAGATACAAAATCCCCGGAACCAAACAAAAAAAAATCGAGTGCTTAAAGAGTGTAATTTTGAAATCTGCCACCAGTTAACATAAGTATCTAATAAGTCGGTAGACACTGGTTTTGTGCCTATTGCTTGGGGGAAGGCAAACGTTGTTCCTGCTTTCAAAAAGAGAGATAAATCATCCATATGCAACTACAGGCCAATCAGTTTGACATCAGTTATAGGTAAAGTGCTTGAACCAATAATAGTTAATAGACTCAGAGAACACATTGAGATACATAATTTGATTCGTGACATACAGCATGGTTTCTCCAAGGGTAAGTCATGTGTGACTAATATTTTATCCTAAACTAAAGTATATAAAACGTCAGATAACAATGATAGTTACGATGTTATTTACCTTGACTTCATCAAAGCGTTCGACAAGGTGCCCCACCAGAGACTACTAAATAAAAATCAAAGCCCATAGCATAGGAGAAAATTGTTAGAATAGATTCGAGCTTAGATCAGTAACAGAAAACAGCGGGTCACCATAAATTGTGTAAAATCCAGGTGGTGGAGTGTTTCTAGTGGGGTCCCCCAAGGCTCGGTTTTGCGACCCTTATTGTTTATTTTATACATAAACGACTTGGACAATGGAATTAATAGTAATGTTAGTAAGTTTGCGAGAGGACACCAAAATAGGACGCCAAATTAGGTCAGGAGACCAGGCGATCTTAACAAATTATTCACATGATCGGTGAAATGACAAATGAACTTCAATATCTCAAAGTGCAGCGTGCCAAAAGTAGTGCCACACAACCCCGAAAATAGATATAGCTTAGATAACACGTTTTTAGAGAAAACTGAGTGCGATAGAGACTTGAGAGTTCTAGTGAGTCCTGACCTTAAATCCAGGAAACATTGCATTATCGCCATGAATAAAGCAAACACAGCATTAGGTTTCATTACTAGGACGGTTACGAATAGAAGTGCAGAGGTAATTATCAGACTCTATCTAGCGTTAGTTAGATCCGTCCTTGACTATGCGGTACAGTTTTGGTCTACATCTTATAGAATGGACATCAGTTCACTAGAATCAGTTCAGAGGAGAATGACCAAAATGATACATGGGCTCAGAAATTTACCTTACGAAGAGAGGCTTAGGCACCTTAACTTACACTCTCTGGAAAGACGCAGAGTGCATGGTGATCTAATACAGGTGTTTAAGTTGATCAAAGGCTTTAACAAGGGTGACACAAACAAGGTCATCATATTGAGACAACAGGGCAGGACTCGCAGTAATGGATTTAACCTGGACAAATTTTATGGGTATGACAGATGGTAATAGACATGGAACTGCCTAGTGTAGGCCTCATGGTCTCTTGCAGTCTACTTCATTCTTGTGTTATGTGATGATGATGATGATGATGATGATGATGATGATGATGATGATGATGATGATGATGATGATGATGATGATGATGATGATGATGATGATGATGATGATGATGATGTTGACGACGACGACGGTGACGACGACAACGACGGTGACGACGATAATGATGATGATGATGATGATGATGATGATGATGATGATGATGATGATGATGATGATGATGATGATGATGATGATGATGATGATGATGATGATGATGATGATGATGATGATGATGGTGATGGTGATGGTGATGATGATGATGATGATGATGATGATGATGATGATGATGATGATGATGATGATGATGATGATGATGATGATGATGATGATGATGATGATGATGATGATGATGATGATGATGATGATGATGATGATGATGATGATGATGATGATGATGATGATGATGATGATGATGATGATGATGATGATGATGATGATTAAGAGGAGAAAGAGAAAATGAGGAGGAGGAAAAAGAGGAGAAAGAGGGTCTGGAGGAACGGAAGGAAATGGAAGAAGAGGTGGTAGAGGAAGAGAAGGAGTTCGTGGATAATAATGATGAGAAGGATGATAACGATGGTAAGGAGAAGGGAGGGGTGGAGTAGGAGTAGGAGGGGTTGGAGTTGGAGTATCAGGAGATGGAGGAAGAGAAGGAAGTAGGAGAGAAGGAGAAAGAGGCGAAGGAGTTTGAGAAGAGAGGGAGATGGGAAAGGAAGACGAAAACAAGGGCTAGGACAAAGACGATGACGATGACGACAATGAAGACAAGGACGAAAACGAAGATAAGACGAGGACGGGGCGAGGACGAGGACGAGGACGAGGACGTGAATGAGGACGAGGACATGAATGAGAACGATATCAAGAGCGAGAACAAATAACAAGAGCAAGAACAAAAATATGAACAGGAGTGGGAGCAGGAGCAGGAACAGGAAATGGAGGAAGAGGAGGAACAGGAGGAGAAGGAGGAGGGGGAAGATATCACCACGGACAATTGCGCTTATGTACTAATATCCAGCTCCATGCCCTCGCCGTGCACCCTGGGGTTATATAGGGATTGATCCCCGTAAATAACAGCTGAGAGAGCTCTGGTGAAGACAGGATAGGTTCACTGTCAGATTATTTCCTGCTCAAGAAACTCACGCTCAGTCTCGGACTGGACAAATATATCGGTTAGTGATCGGACTTGAAAATCGGAAAACTCCAGGATGAAATTAGGAATATGAAATGTTGCCTTACATCACAACAAAGAGCTGTTGATGGTTATGATCAAGAAAAGAAAGATAAACGTTCTTGATGTCTCGGATATGCTACACAAGGATGCTTTGGAAAGAAGCGAAATGGGTGAGTTAGGTAGAGAGGAAACGGTAGAAGGTGGAGATGGACAGGTGTTGATGGAAGTGAGGGAGGGTATAAGGTATCTTATACAGCTGTTGAATGTAGAGGCTTTAGGAGGGGTTGATTGCGGCAGTGGGAGGAAGAAGATCTAAGGCAGTTTGTGACGGAGTATGGGAAGGTATGTGGTAGAAGGAAGTCGAAAGTAAATGTGGGTAAAAGCAAGGGATAGGTAACAGTAAGTTGTAGGTAAGTCTCAAAGGGGATGGGTTTGAGGTGGATAGTTTTGAGTATTTAGGATCTCATGTAACAGGAGATGGAAGAGTTGGGGAGGAGATAAACTGAACAATGAGGGAAGCAAGCAAATGTCTTGAGGATTAAAAAATGTCATGAGAATTAGATATCTGGGAATAGATACAAAGAGAAGACTACAGTATATAAAGTGATGATTGTACCTAAGTCATTGTATGTGGTAGAGACATGGGATTTAAGAGAGGCAGAGAGAAGAAGTTTAAATGTGGTTGAGATGAAGTATCTGAGAAGGATGGTGGGGGGTTATGAAGATGAATTGAGTGAGAAATGAGGAGAGCAGGAATATAAATAGAGTTAGTAGTGTAAAGCTGATGAAAGGTTACTGAGATGGTTTGGACACATAGAAAGAATGAGTGATAAAAGATTAACAAAAAGGGTGTGGCAAGCAGAGGTGGATGGAGTAAATCTGAGGTGAAGACCGAGAATGAGATGGCTGGATGGGGTGAAAGGGATTTTGATCAAAAGGGAAATGTCTGTTGAGCAGACAGGGGGTAGGTGTGAGCGGAATATAGGTATGAATGGACGATGATTATCGTCAAATTATAATTTGACGCAGCCCAAAAGGGTTTCTTCTCGTCTTCCATATTTTTCGCATGAGGGAACAAGGAGAGGGGGTTGCCGTGTAAATGAAGCTGCTGGCTCTACTGTGTATGTGCTGTGCCTTGCTTCATTGCATCTGACTCGGGTGATAGGTGGGAGACAGGGATGACCCTTCATCCAAGAGGATCTAAGATGAAAGTGGAACGAATGATGATGGATGGGAGTGGAATTTGGTGGGGGGCGGGTGCATGCCTTGGTTACCTCCCAAGTGGTAAAAAATCCCTTGGTATATAGATAGATAGATAGATAGATAGATAGATAGATAGATAGATAGATAGATAGATAGATAGATAGATAGATAGATAGATAGATAGATAGATAGATAGATAGATAGATAGATAGATAGATAGATAGATAGATAGATAGATAGATAGACAGACAGATAGATAGATAGATAGATAGATAGATAGATAGACAGATAGATAGATAGACAGATAGATAGATAAATATATAGATAGGTAGGTAGGTAGGTAAGTAGACAGATAGAATAAAGTCATGTAATTTTTATAGAATTATATACAAACATAGATGATTAAAAATGCCTGACGTTACCAAGAATACGCCAAGTCCACCTAGAGCGCATATGTATACGTCAGATCTATGTCGATTTAGCCACGGAGGGGTAGAAGCTGGTAAAAAAAAAAAAAAAAAAAAAAAAAAAGTTTAGTGATGACCACAACTTATGATTGTCGTAATCTTCAGGTAAAATCAATAAACAAGAGCTAATACATATTAAAGGACCAGTACCAAAACCCTATTATGGAGGTTACTATTTTCATAAGTTGTACAAACTTTATCTATTATGCAGTAACTATACGAATAAGAAGGCCAACAGCAAAAAATTTGCTATGCTCATTGAGAATCACAGAGTAATTAAAAACCGGTGAGGACGACAGTATAAAATCGCGAATACGATGTTGTCATAAATCGAGGATCGATTTGAAACGGTTCGGATATGAATTAATGTTTATCCTGTCACAGACCTGGCGAGCTTTAATTGTATTTTACTACAAATATGTGATGTCAGTAGGGAAACATTTTTGTGCATAAAGTTTTTTTTCTTTAATTATCATACCATTTTCTAAATATATCATGGAGAGAAATGTTGGAACATCGTTTAGTGTCAAATGGTAATGTAAAAAAAAAATGTGTTTAAAGCTTCAATTGAATATCCACTATATATTTTTTATTAAAAATAGAAATATTCAACTGATGTAAGTCACTGCAATATTTTTCTAGGTTGACAAATCGACATTTCTGACTAGGCAATGCTAGACCGAATGAAACAAGAATTGTGAGTGGTCAGAACACGGGTATGACGTCATTACTAACCAGTCGTCTAAGAATCTATTTCGAGTCTTCGACCACAATCGAGACAGAACTGGTGTTATTGTTATGAATGTGCACTAGTATTTGTCAGTGTAATGTGTCAAAAATTTGTGCTTGGTTTTACTTTTAATGATGACGAATCAATTGTAAAGTTTTTTTACGTGTGTAGGTTGTGAGAGAAGGCAAGAAAATGCGTGTGTAGTGTTGTAAAATTTCAAATCAAGGTGTTTTTAAAGTAGAAAAAATAAGTGTCTTAAGATAATTCTAAAGAAATGTCCATAGAAGGCAATGAAGGACCTTGGAACTTACCACGGGTGATCAGGGAGCACCTCGCCGTTAAAGTAAGTACAGAAAGACATTGCAAACTACATAGAACACTCACCCCTTCGACCCGATATTATTTATATAAATTATTCTGTGGTGGGACAACCTATTTTAATAAGCTAAGGACAGAACTGAGGTCGAAGGGGGGGCTGCTGTACTGAGTGAGCTCGTTTGACATCCAGGGTATGGCAATTAGTGGACACATGCAAGTGACATAACACACTTTGACACTTGCAGGTAAATCTTCGTTGGATCACCAGACCTGGATTCGAAGGTACCAGAGACTGTAACAGTCATTACCATATGTTTTGTTATAATAACTTGGCGTACTTTGAAGGCTTTCTTTTGACCAACGCCAGGCGATATGAATGGAATCATGTGGCATTAGCCATTTTTTTTTTTTTCCGAATGCCAGGACCCCATACTGAGTTAGTTATTCCAAGGAGAATAATACCGTTACAGCGTTGACAAAGGGTGAGGATTTAGTTTCTTTTTATGTTGACACAGTTTATGTGCAATACAGTAAAAACGAGGGTACGGCACTTCATTCTTTGTTTACGTTTTTATCTATTTTCATATGGGTCATTCTTCGCTGAAAAAAATAAATACACAAAAAAAAAATAATGAAATGGGAACACCTGCAGCAAGTCAGGTGAGTATTACCATTAAGAGACCACCTATAACACCATTCCAACCACCATTCCAACCACCATTTATACCACCAACATCAAAGCAAATCTACCCCCAACTACCTCCGCCACTGACCCAACCACCATCACCTTAGTCTCCATCGCTCAAACCGCCACCACCCCGGGGTGCCTAACCTGGGGTACATGTACCACTATTTGTATATTTACACTTTTCAGGGGGTACATTAGGCCTAAGAGAACAACCAGTACTGCATAAAATGATCAGAAAGATATGTATGTGATGAATCAAAATATATTATAAATTACCTGAATTTAGTTTATTGATGTTATCATCATTAAGATTCTTATGCAGTCTATACATACAGATTTCATGATAAAATCATATAAATATTTAATTTTCATCGCTTTTCTATAATGTTTAAGGTTACACGGAAATCAGTAATAATCCCTAAGGGGTACAGAGGAACTAAAATGTAGGGAACCCTTGCTCTTCACCAAATACCACCAATCCAACTACCACCGCAAATACCGTCATTACCTCTCACCGACATCATCGAACTACCACTACCCCCAACCTCTACCACCCGAACTACTACTACTACCCCAGGCTCCACCACCCCCAGCCAACAACACAACTACCACCACTATAACTACCACCACTGCCAACATCACCACCCCTACCACAATCACCAGCACCATAGCTGTCACCATAATCACCCCAACCTCCGTCTCAACCACCCAAATGACCACTTCAATCATCACTATCCCATTC
>NC_134789.1:49784089-49874089 GCF_046742065.1 Oratosquilla oratoria
ATATGTTATACTAAAAATGACAGTTTAAAAGGAACTATTTATAACAAGTTTTGAATATACTAATAATGACAAATTTAGAAAATACTATCAATGATAACTTTTCAATATACTAATAATAACAAGTTTAGAAAATACTATTAATTTAGAATGTACTAATACTGAATGGTTTAATACACAAGTAATAAAAAAATTTGAATAAAAAGTAATAACTTTAGAAGAATCTAATATTGACATGTTTAAGATATAGCAAAAATGATAAATTGAAAAGATCCAATTAATGATAACTTAAATGAGCTAATAATGATAATACTGATAATGAGAAGTTTAGAATAATTTAATAATGACAATTTTAGAATATACTTTTAATTATAACTTGAATGTGTACCAGTAATAGTAACCTTAAGGTGAATTAATAATGACATATTTATAGTATACTAATATTATATAATATATGACATGTTTAAGATATAGCAATAATGATAAATTGAAAAGATCCAATTAATGATAACTTAAATATGAACTAATAATGGCACGTAATAATGAGAATTTTAGAAGGTACTGTTAATGAAATACAGTTTAGAATAAAAGATAATGACAAGTTTAGAAGAATGTAATACTCACATGTTTACAATATAGCAATAATATTTAGTTTAAAGGATCTTATTAATGATAACTTAAATATGTACAAATAATGACACGTAAAAATGAGAAGTTTAGAAAGTACTGTTAATGAAAACTTTCATGTGTACTAATAATGAAAGTTTACTATACTAACTCAGACAAGTTAATAATAACAAGTTGAGAAGTTACTATAATTGTTAACTATAATCTAATAACAATGACAAGTTTAAAAGGTACTATTAGTGATAAATCTAATGTGTTCTAAAAATGACAAGCTCAGAATATACTAATATATAGGTTCTGAAGGCATTGTAAATGAGTCCTAATAATGAGAATTTTAGAATATACCAATAGTGATAAGTTTAGAAGGTACCAATAAAAAAAACTTTAATTTGTATTATTAATGAAAAGTTTACCATATAACGATAATAGCAACTTTTTAAAAATGAAAGTTTCCTGTCTACTAATTATGATAAGTTTAGAATATACAAATAGTAACAGGTTTAGAAAGAACTAATACTGATAGCTATAAGGTATTCTAAAAATGACAAGTTATAATATACTAATAATGGCATATTTACAATATACCTACATTGAGAAGTTTAAAAGGTACTATTAATGAAAACTTTAATGCTAATATTAAAATGAGAAGTTTAGAATGTAGTATTGATGATTACTTTAGTGTCTACATGTTTAGAATATACATATAATGACAAGCTTACAATGTACTATTAACGAAAATTTTAATGTGTTCCAAAATGACAAATTTAAAAGATACTACTAATAGTAACTTTAATGTGTATTAATAATTTAGAATATACTCACAATTATAAGTTTAGAAGGTGCTATCAGATATAACTTTAATTTGAACAAATAAGGACAAGTTTAGAACATACTAATAATGACAAATCCAGACCGTTCTATGAATAAATAATGTCATGTTTAGATGACTTTAATGTGCACTAATAACATGTTTAGAATATACTAATAATGAGAAGTTTAGAAGGTACGATCAATTATAACTTTAATGTACTAATAAGAAGTTTAGAATATACTAAATGACAGGCTTAGACGGATCTACTAATGATATATTTAATTTGTACTAATAATCACAAACTTAAAATGTACTATTGATGACAAGGTTAGAATATTTTATTGAACTATAATTTTAATGTGTTCTAATAAGAAGAGGTTTATAATATCCAAATAATGAAAAATTAGGAAGGTATCTTAATGATAACTTTAATGTCTACTAACAATGACAAGTTTAGAATATAGTAATAATGACAAATTTAGAATTTACTATTAATGATTTACATGTGTATAATATACTAATGATGTCAAGTTACTGTTAAGGTAGAAGAGTACCTTCTACCTTAACAGTAACTTGTACTAATTATACTAGAATATACAAATAATGACAAGTTTAGAAGATACTACTACTAATAGCTTTAATATGTATGGATAATGAAAAGTTTATAAAATACTAACAAAGAAAAGTTAAAAAACAGCAATAATGACATGTTTAGAAGGTTATATTAATAATAACGTTAATGTGTAATGACACGTTTGAATTATATTAATAATGCAAAGTTTAGAAAATACTAATACTGTCAATGATTTGTTTTGAATAAACTAACAATGTCATGTTTAGAAGACACTACTACTAATGTACTAATACTCACAAGTTTAGAATATAGCAATAATGATAAGTATAAGAGGTCCTAATAGTTTTAACATGTACAAATAATGAAAAGTTTAGAATGTATTTCTAATGATAACTTAAATGTGTACTAATAATGACAAGTTAAGAATATACTGATAATGACAATTTTAGAATATACTTTTAATTATTAATTTAATGTGTACTAATATGGCAAGTTTATAACATACTAATGATGTCAAGTTAAGAAGGTAATATTGTGTACTGATAATGACAAGTTTAGAATATACTAATATTGATGTTTAGAAGGTACTGTTAACGTGTACTAATATTACAAGTTTAGGAGATACTACTACTAATAGTTATAATATGTATCATTAACGACATGTTTATATTATAGAAAATAAAGAAAATTTTAGAATACACAAATACTGACAAGTTTGGAAGGTGATAAGTTTAATGTGTACTAATAATGACAAGTTTAGCATATAAGTTTACAAGGTACTATTAATGATAACTTTAATGTGTATTGATAAATACAAGTTTCGAATATATTGATTAAGTTTAGAAATGACTAATAATGACAACTTGAGAAGCTAATATACATCATAACTTTAATTTGTACTAATAATGACCAGAACGTACTAATGACAAATTTAGAATGTACTATAAATGAAAACTTTGATGTCTTCTATAATTAATGTTTGAAAAATACTAACATTGAAAAGTTTAAAGGCACTGTTAATGATAACTTTAATATATACCAATAATGACAAGTTTTGGTGGTTATATTAATGATAACGTTAATGTGTAGTAATAATGGCACTTTTGAAAAGTTGAGAAAATTCTTGTAATAGCAAAATCAGAAGTTGCTATTAATGATAAATATAATATGTACAAATAATGATTAGTTTTGAATAACCTAACAATATCAAGTTTAGAAGACACTACTAATGGTAACTTTAACATGTATTAATAATGATGATAAACTTTGGAATATATTAGTAATAGCAAAATCAGAATTTGCTATTAATGATAAATATAATACGTACTAATAATGATTAGTTTTAAATAGCCTAACAATATCATGTTTAGAAGAAACTACTAATGGTAACTTTAATATGTATTGATACTCACAAGTCTAGAATATACCAATAATGACAAGTTTAGAATAATGATTAAATTTGTATTGCCAAGTTTAGAATATACAAATAATGATATGTATACAAGGTCCTAATAATGATAACTCTAATGTGTACGAATAATGAAAAGTTTGAAATACCCAAGAAGATATGTTTAGTATATAATAATACTGATATGTTTCGAACAATGACAACATTAGAAAGTATTGTTAATGATGATTTAATAATGAGGGTTTAGAACATGCAAATATTGACAAGCTTTAATTTGTACTAATAATGACAAGTGTAGAATATACTAATGATGACAAATTTAGAACATGCTTATAATGTCAGGTTTATTAGTATTTTCTAAACCTTACGTTGTTAATATATTTCAAACGTGTCATTATTACTACACATTAACATTATCATTAATGTAGCCTTCTATGCATGTCATTATTAAAATATTGTAAACCTGTGATTATTAGTACACATTAAAGTTATAATCAATAGTGCCTTTAAAATTGTCATTATAATTTTGTCATTGTTCGGATATTCAACTTTCATTATTAGTATATTCTAAACTTATTATTATTAGTATATTCTAAACTAAATATTATTAGTATATTCTAAAATTATCATTATCAGTATTCTCTAAGATCATCATTATTATATTCTAAACTTGTGATTTGATACACCTTAAACTTGTTTTATCATTAAACCTTGTTAAACTTCTCATTATTAGTACAAAATAAAGTTATCACTAATAGAACCTTCTAAAAATTACCCTTATTAGTATAATCCACGATTGTCACTATTTCTACACATTAAAGTAACTTTAACAGTATGATCTAAACTTGTCAATCTTGTCAATATTAACATTTGACATTATTAGTACCCATTAAAGCTTGTTAGTTTTATGTTCTAAACCCTCATTATTAGTGCACATTAGTTATCACTAAAAATACTTTTTAAGTGGTAATTGTTCGAAAATTCGAAACATCATTATTAGTAAATACTAAATATATATACTTTATTAGTATACATTAAAGTTATCATTACTAGGACCTTGTATCCTTATCATTATTAGTATATTCTTAACTTGGTAATAATAATATATTCCGAGTTTATCATTATTCTAAACTTGCCATTATTAGTATATTCTATACTTTTGAGTATTAGTACATATTAAAGTTATCATTAGTAGTGTCTTCTAAACAATTTATTGTTAGTATATTCAAAACTAATTATTGGTACGTATCATAGTTATCATTAATAGCAACTTCTACTATGCTATTGTTAGTATTTTCTAAACCTTGCATTAATAGTATATTAACGTTATCCTACATGTAACCTTCTAAACATGTCATCACTAATAATATTCTAATTATGACAAGTTTAGAATGTATTGTTAATTATAATTTTAACGTGTTTAGAATATACTAATAATGACAAGTTTAGAAGGTACTATTGCATTATAACTTTAATGTGCACTAATAATGACCTATTTAGAATATGCTAGTAATGACAATTTTGTGATATTACGGTTAGATTTAATATGTGCTAATGTGGTAATAATGACAAGTTTAGAATACACTAAAAATAGCATTTTTGTAGTATACAAAAGATAAGTTCAGAAGGTACCTTAATGACAACTTTTAGAAAGTACTATTAATGATAACTTGATAACAAAGTTCTATTTACTAATAAGGCTAAGTTTAAAAGGTACTATGATTAATAACGTTAACTTTTACTAATAAAGACAAGCTTAGAATATACTAATAATGCCAAGTTTAGAAGGTACTATTAAGGATAACTTTAATGTCTACTAATAGTGGTAAGTTTAGTATATACTATTAATGTGAAGTTTAGAATATACTAATAATGACAAGTTTGGAAAGCACTATAAGAGATAAATATATGTGAAATGAAAATGAAAAGTTTAGAATATGACAAGTTTTCATGTTAATGAAAAATTTATATATAACTAAATGGGAAATTTACAGAAAACGTATAGTGTTTAACAGGTACTATTAGTAAAATCTTTAATGTGATCAATTACTTGAATGAGTACTAATAGTGAAAAGTTTACAAAATACTAGTAATGACATGTTTAGAATGTACTTTTAATGATAACTTTAATATGCACTAATAGTAACAAGTTTAGAATAACATGTACAAGTTTAGAAGGTATTATTAATAATAGCTTTAATGTGACAAGTTTACAATATACTTATAATGCAAGGCACAGTTAATGATACTAATAATGGAAAGTTTGTAATATACTAATAATGACTTGTTTTAAAGATATATTAATAATGCATTTAACTTTGACAAGTTTAGAAGGTATTATTAATAACAACTTTAATGTGCACAATCAGAGGTTTAGAAACTACAGGTATGTATACTAATAA
This sequence comes from Oratosquilla oratoria, assembly GCF_046742065.1. NCBI lineage: Eukaryota > Metazoa > Arthropoda > Malacostraca > Stomatopoda > Squillidae > Oratosquilla > Oratosquilla oratoria. The sequence goes on from NC_134789.1 coordinate 49,789,909, forward strand.
TGAAAAGATTAGAATGTACCAATAATTACAAGTTTAAAGAGTACAACTTTAATTTGTACTAATAATAAGCAAGTTTGTAATATACTAATAAAGACAAGTTTAGAGTGCACTCTAATGAATTTAATGTGTACTAATAATAAAAAGTTTAGAATATGGTAACGGTAACAAGTTTAGCATGTACTATTGAGATCTTTAATGTGTACTAATAGTGACAAGTTTAGAATATAATAATAATGAGAAATTTAGAAGGTACTATTATTGACAAGTTTAGAATGCACTAATAATGAAAAGTTTGGAAAATATTATCAATGATAACGTTAATGTTATACTAATAAATGCAAACAAATAAAAAACTACAAAATAAAAAAATGAAAAATATAGAAATACAAAACATATACAAATACAAATGTATAAACTATCAATAATAACTTTAATGTGTTCTGAAAATGAAAAGTTAAAAGTTTAGAATATACCAATAGAATAAGCTAATAATGACAATTTTAGAATGTACTTTTAACGATAACTTTAATGTATACAGGTTAATGGTACTATTAATAGTAACTTTAAAGTGAACTAATAATGACATATTTAGAGTATACTAATACTAAGTTTAGGATATACAAATAAAAGACGGGTAGGTACTATCAATGATAAATTTAATGTGAACCAATAATGAGATGGTTAGAATATACTATAAATGACAATTTTATAAGGAACTATTAATAATAATGAAAAGTTTAGAATATACTAGTAATGACAAGTTTAGAAAGTACTATTTATGATAACTTTAGGGTGTACTAATACTGTAAAGTTTATAATATACAAATAACAAAAAGTTAGGAATAAAAAATAATGACAAGTTTAGAAGAAACTAATATTGACATGTTTAAAATATAGCAATAATGATCATTTTAAAAGATCCTATTAAATGATATCTTTAATGTATACTAATAAAGGCACGTAATAATAAGAAGTTTAGAAGGTACTGTTAAGTTTAGAATATACTAATAATAACAAGTTGAGATGTTACTATAATTGTTAACTATAATATGTGCTAATAATGAATTTAGAATATACTAATAATAATAAGTTTAGAAGGTACTAATAACGTTAATATGAACTAATAATGACAAGTTTAGAATATACAAACAAAGAAAATTCAGAAGGTACTATAAGTAGTGATAATGAAAAAATAGAATATACTAATAATCACAAGTTTAGCATATAACAATAAAAAATGATTAAAAGGTATTTTTAAAGATAACATTAATGCGTACTAATAATGAGAATTTTAGAATATACTATTAATGAAGAGTGAATACAATTAATATCTTTATTGTGTACTAATAATGACTAATATAGAATATAGAAGTTACTATTAACGAATTTAGTTTTCATTAAAAATAAGTTTACGTTTAGAAAATACTAATAATGTCAAACTTGGAATATAGTAATAATGAAAAGATTAGAAGATACTATTAATGATAAGTTTACTAATAATGACGAGTTTTGAATATACTAATAACGACATCTTTAGAATATACTACTTTAAACTATAATAATAATGCCAACTTTAACATATATTGCCAAGTTTAGAATATACTAATAATGATATATTTAATATAAACTATTAATGGCAAGTTTTGAACATACTAATAATGACAAGTTTAGAATATTCCAATGTAGACATGTTTAGAATATACGTATAATGAGAAATTTAGAAAGTACTATTAATGATAACTTTAATGTGTACTAATAATGAAAAGTATAGAACATTCTAATGATGACAAGTTTAAAAGGTACTATTAATGATATCTTTGATGTGTACTAAATAATGACACGTTTAGAATATTCCGATAATGATGCTATTAATGATAACTAATAATGAGTTTAGAATATACTAAAAATTACAAATCTAAAGAGTACTGTTAGTGATAAGTATCGAAGGTATATTAATGACTTTAATTTTTACTATTGATAAGTTTAGAACATAATAACAATGTCAAGTTTAGAATGTTTAGAATATACATATTGTAACATATTGCCAAGTTTAGAATATACTAATAATGATAACTTTAGAACGTCCAATTAATGATAAAATTGATATGAAGTATTAATGACATTTTTAGAATATACAGAAGTTTAGAAAGTACTATTAATGAAAAGTATAAAACATTCTAATGATGACAAGTTTAAAAGGTACTATTAATGATATGTTTGATGTGTACTTACAATGACAGATTTAAAAGATACTACAAAAATAACTAATAATGACGAGTTTAGAATATATTAATTATTACAAGTTTAAAGGGTAATGGTAAGTTTAGAAGGTACTATTACTTTTAATTATTTTTTACTAATGATAAGTTTAGAACGTACTAATAAATACAAGATTAGAAGGTACTTTTAATGACAAATGTAATGTGTACTAATAATGGCAAATTTGGAATATACTACTAATAACAACTAGGATATACTATTAATGCTAAGTTTACTAATAATAACGATTTTTAAATATACTAATAATAATATGTTCAGAATATACTAGTTTGAATTATAAATGATAACGTCCTATTAATGATAAATTTAATATGAACTATTAATGACAAGTTTAGAATAACGACAACTTTAACATATACTAAAATTGCCAGACTTAGAATATACTAATGATAACGTCCTATTAATGATAAATTTAATATGAACTATTAATGACAAGTTTAGAACATACTAATAATGAGAAGTTGAAGACACATTTAGAATATACCAATATTGACATGTTTAGAATATACTTATAATGAGAAGTCTAGAAAGTACTATTAATGATAACTTTAATGTGTACTAATAATGAAAAGTATAGAACACTCTAATGGCGACAGTTTTAAAGGGTACTATTAATGATATCTTATAATGACAAGTTTAGAACACTATGATAATGACAGATTTAGAAGATAGTATTTAGCATACTATTTAGAATAATTATTAGAATATACATGTTTAGAATGATGCCAATTTTAGAAGGTAATATTTATGAAAACTTCAATGTTTACTAATAATAACAAATTTAGAATATACTAATAATAAGTGTGCGATTAATGATCAATTTTATTTGCACAAATAATGTCAAATTTAGAATGTGGTAATAATTGGTACTTTTGACATTTTTATTGTGTTGTAATAATGTCAAGATTAGAATATAAAAGTAATAATAACTTCAATGTATATTGTTACTGACAAGATTAAGATTCTCTTAGCAGTAACTTTAACGTGTACTATTAAAGAAAGTTTAGAGTATACTAATAATTACAAGTTTAATGTGTCATAATGTCATATTTAAAAGGTACAATTAATTGAAACTTTAATGTGTACTAATAATGAAAAGTTTAGAGTTTTTGAATAATGACTAATAATAACAAGTTTAGAATACACTGATAATGATTACTAATTAATGTTTGAATTATACTAATAATGACACTTTTAGGTACTTCTAATAAAAACTTTAATGTGTACTAATAATGACAAATTAAGATTATGGTATTAATGATAATTTTAACGAGTGCAAGTTTAGGATATACCAATAACGACAAAATCAGAAGATTCTTTTAATAATAACTTAAATATGTACTAAGAATGACAACTATTAATGATAACATTAATATGTACTAACTATTAAAGTTGAGAATATACTATTGTGGGTAAGTTTAAAACATACTAATAATGACAAGTTTAGAAAGTACTATTAATGGTAAGTTTAATGTATAGTGATTATGATACGTTAAGAATATACTTATAATGACAAGTATAGAAGATACTAATAATGACAAGTTTACAAGATACTCTTAATAATAACTAATACTAAAAATGATAATTATAGAACATGCTAATAATGATCATATTAAAGATACTATTAATGAGAACTTTAAAGTGTACAAATATTAGAAAATATTATGAAAGTTGACTATTATGGTTAAGTTGATCATATTTCAAATAATAACAAGTTTAGCAAGTACTATTAATGGTAAGTCAAATGAATAGTAATAATGATACGTTAAGAACATACTTATGATAATAAGTTGAGAACATACTAATAATGACAAGTTTACAATACAAATAATGATCAGATTAAAGTTACTATTAACCATAACTTTAATATGTACTATTAATGACATTTTCAGAATATGCTAATAATAAAATTTTAGGACATTCTACTAATGATAAGTACATGTTTAGAAAGCAATAATCACATATTAATGATAACTTTAATATGCAATGATAACTTTAATATTGGCAATTGCAGAGGATATTCTTAGTATAATCTAAACTTGTTACTGTCAGTGCATATTAGTTATCATTAAAAGTATATTCTCATTAAAGTAATTATTAGTACACCTGCTAATTGCTATACGTTTTCTTTCTAAATTCTCCATTTTATTATGATTTAAATCATACTTTGTCATATGCTAAAATTTCCATTGTCAATTCGCATAGATTTTATCTTTAATAGTGCTTTCCAAACTTGTCATTATTAGTATATTCTAAACTTCTCGTTGATAGTATACACTAAACTTATCACTATTAATAGACATTAAAGTTATCCTTAATAGTACCTTCTAAACTTGGCATTATTAGTATATTCCAAGCTTGTCGTTATTAGTACAAGTTAACGTTATCAATTATAGTACCTTCTAAACCTACCCTTATTAGTATAGTGCTTTGTTTATATTAGTACACATTAAAGTTATCATTAATAGTACCCTCTAAAAGTTGTCTGAACTTACAAAAATGCTATTTTTAATGTATTCTAAACTTGTCATTATTACCACATTACCACATATTAGCACCTTCTAAAATTGCCATTATTATTATATTAAACTTGTCATTATCAGTATATTGTAAATATATCTTCTAAAGTTTTCTTCTAAACATGCCATTTTTTATACATTTTTACTGTACCTTTCAAATTTGTGATTACTAGCATATCATAATCTTGACAGTATTAGTACACATTGAAGTTATCATTAAGAGTAGTTTCTTAACTTTTCATTAGTATATTCTAAACTTGTCGTCATTTGCCATTTGCCATATAAGTTATCATTAATACTACCTTCTAAACATCTCATTTTTAGTATAATTTAAACTTCTCATTATTGGTGTTTTCTAAACGTGTCAATATTGGATTTTATTAAAGTTTACAGTAATGGAACTTTCTGAACTTGTCATTGTTACTGCATTTTAAACTTGTCATTATTAGTACACATTAAAGTAATTAGTAGTATCTTTATAACTACACATTAAAGTTATCATTAATAGTATCTTTCTAAATTTGTCATTTTAGTACACATTCAATTTATTATCAATAGTACCCTCTACACTTATCAATTTTTGTATATTATAAACTTGTTATTATTAACACATTTTTAAGTTATCATTAAAAATATCTCTTTATTAGTGCACTTTAAAATTATCATTAACAATACTTTCTAAAATTGTGATTGTTCGTATATTCGAAAAATATCAGTATTAGTAAATACTAACATATCTTCTTTATTATTTTAAACTTGTCTAAAATTGTGAGTATTAGTACATGTTAAAGTTACATTATTACTGGCTTCTTAATATGACATTGTTAGCTTTTTCAAAACTAATCATTATTAGTACATATTATAGTTATCATTAATAGCAATTTCTAATTATGCTATTATTAGTATTTACAAAACTTTACATTATCAATATAATTAAAACGTGTCATTATTAATACACATTAACATTATTATTTAACCTTTTAAACTTTATTACAATATTGTAAACATGTGATTATGTATACATAATACATTTATTATAATAATATGTCAATGATAACATATAATAACAAGTTATCATTAATAGTGCCTTTAAACTTGTCATTATTAGTATATACCAAACATAAATTATCAGAGGACATTAAAGTTTTTATTCATAATACATTCTAAGTTTGTCATTATTGGTACGTTCTAAACTTGTCATTTATTAGTACAAATTATAGTTATCATATATAGAACCTTCTAAAGTTGTCATTTTTAGTAATTTCTATACTTTCCATTATCAATTTATTTTAAACTTTTCCACATTAAAGTTATCATGAATCTTCTAAGCTCATCATTAGTATACTCTAATTATGTCATTATTCTAAACTTGTGATTCTTAGCTCGTTATAATAACGAGCTTAGAACATACTAAATTTTTCATTAAAGATACCTTCTAAATTTGTTAGTATTAGTGTATTCTAAACTTGTCATTACAAGTGTATTCTAAACCTGACATTATTAGCATATTCTAAATTTGTCATTATTGGTATATTCAACACTTGTCATTATTAGTAAACATTAAAGCTTGTCAATTGTATATTCTAAATCCTCATTATTAGTACACATTAGTTATCACTAGCAATCCTTTTTTAAGTTGTCATTATTAATAAATTCGAAACATTACTATTAGTAAATACTAAACATATCTTTTTTGGTTTTCTAAACTTTATTAGTATACATTGAAGTTATCATTACTAGGACCTTGGTATTAATAATATATTCCGAGTTTATCATTATCCTAAACTTGTCACTATTAATATATTCTAAACTTTTGAGTATCAATACATATTAAAGTTATCATTAGTAATGTCTTCTAAACATGTCATTGTTAGTATATTCAAAATTAATGAAAAATTTAATTTATGATAATATGGGAAATTTATATATATAAAAGTATAGCGTTTAGCAGGTACTATTATCTTTAATGTGTATCTTTAATGTGTGCTAATAATTACTTTAATGAGTACTAATAGTGAAAAAATTACAAAAAACTAGTACAGTAATGACATGTTTAGAATATACTTTTAATGATAACTTTAATATGCACTGATAGTAACAAGTTTAGAATATACTAAGAATAACATATTCAGTCGGAACTATTGATGATAACTTTAATATAAAAAGTTTAGAATATATTAATAATGAATATTGTCGATAGTACTATTAATGATATATACAACAATAATCAATAATCAAAAATTTAGAACATGATATTTATAATAACTTTAATGTTTTAATAATGACAATTTTAGAAGGTTCTATTAAATATCTTTGATATGTACTATTATTGAATAATTTTATCTGCATTAATAATGAAAATTTTAGAATATACTAATAATGACAGCCATATAATATCAGCATAATGTATATTAATAGGGACAAGTTTATTATATTCTAATTATGACAAGTTTAGAAGGTATTATTAATGAAAACTTTAATGTGTACTAGTAATAACAAGTTTAGAATATACTAATAATGGCAAGTTTAGAAGGTGCTATTGCATGATAACTTTAATGCGCAATGATAATGAGAAGTTTAGAATATACTAATTATTACAAGTTTGGAAAGCACTATTAAAGATAAAATCTATGTGAAATGATAATGAAAAGTTTAGAATATGACAAATTTACATGTTAATGGAAAATTTAATATATAACAAAATGGGAAATTTAGAAAAAAAAGTATAGCGTTTAGCAGGTACTATTAGTAAAATCATTAATGTGTACTAATAATTACTTTAATGAGTACTAATAGTGAAAAAGATACAAAATACTAGTAACATGTGTTACCATAGTCACCCCCTGGTGCTAATTACATTCTCTATTTTTCTATATGATGGCAGTGCTTAGCGAATTCACGGTCTGATATTAAAGTGTTTTGGATAAAATGTGTCTAGAGATACGTTTATACTTTTGAGATCCACGGTGCTCTAGTTACGTAAGAATTTATAGAAATACATATTAATTGCTTTTGATGTATGATCCATGTACGGTGTGTATTTGACGATATTGAACGTGTCGTTAGGATGATGCCAAGGTTGTTGGAACCGTGGTGCCAACTCAAACGCCTAGAACAATGAGAGAGTTGTTCTTTCTCTCTCTTTCTGTGTATAAAGCAAGGCGGACGTGCAAGTCCTTTCGTGGGTATAAAATGGTAGGGAAAATAAGAATCGGGAGAATTAAGGAGGATAAATAATGGTGAAATACACAGAGGGAGAGTAGCAATAATTACTGGTGAGTTACGATTGTATGTCTTGTAAGGATTAAGGTGAATTAAAGTGATTAACTAGGATCCAATTTTCCTCAGCGTTTGTAGGAGCAGAGAGGCTTGTTGAATGTTATATAAGTATGAACAGGATTGTGGAATTTATAGATGAGTAGGACTTAATGATTTGTGTCTTTGATTATATTTACAATAAGGGAGAGATGAGATGCTGAAATACCTACCTCATATGTATTGAGAGTGTATGAGTTAAATAATAAATGTATGCATTTAGTTCTGTACTGTTAGGCTTATTCAATATAGGTATAGAGAAAATTACCTAATATCTTTTTGTGTCCTCCATGTATTATGATAATTAATGTGGGATGATGATTTTTCCTAACTGAAAGGGGATAAGATATATATACAGAAGGAAGTGTGAAGAATGTTATATAAGTATGAACAGGATTGTGGAATTTATAGATGAGTAGGACTTAATGATTTGTGTCTTTGATTATATTTACAATAAGGGAGAGATGAGATGCTGAAATACCTACCTCATATGTATTGAGAGTGTATGAGTTAAATAATAAATGTATGCATTTAGTTCTGTACTGTTAGGCTTATTCAATATAGGTATAGAGAAAATTACCTAATATCTTTTTGTGTCCTCCATGTATTATGATAATTAATGTGGGATGATGATTTTTCCTAACTGAAAGGGGATAAGATATATATACAGAAGGAAGTGTGAAGAAGGAAATGAAATAGATATCCGTTTATTGTCACTCCACCTTTAAGGGATGAGGCAAGATCTGTTGTTGTCCTCCTAGATCCTTTATTTACTAACTAATTGCTTTAAGGTGACACATGTTAAGAATATACTTTTAATTATAACTTTAATATGCACTAATAGTAACAAGTTTAAAATATACTAAGAATAACATGTTTAGTCGGAATTATTGATATCAGAACATTAATAAAAGAAGTTTAGAATATATTGATACAAAATTTCAATTGTGTACTACTAATAAAAAATTTAGAAAATTATATTTATGATAACTTTAATGTTTTAATAATGGCAATTTCAGAAGGTTTTATTAAATATTTTTGATATGTCCTAATGTTGAAAAAATTGATTTGTACTAATAATGAAAAGTTTAGAATATACTAACAATGACAACCATAGAATATCATTATAATGTGTATTAATAGGGACAAATTTATAATATTCTAATTGTGACAAGTTTAGTAGGTATTATTAATGATAACTTTAATGTGTACTAGTAATAACAAGTTTAGAATATATTAATAATGACAAGTTTAGAAGGTACTATTGCATGATAACTTTAATAATGACAAATTTAGAATATGCTAGTAATGGCAATTTTGTAATATACAAATAATATCAAGTTTATAAGGTATCATTAATAATAGCTTTAATGTTACAAGTTTACAATATACTTATGATGCAAGGCACAGTTAATGATAACTTTTATGTTTACTAATAATTGAAAGACTAGAATATACCAACAATGACTTTACTAATAATGGCAAGTTTGTAATATACTAATAGTGACTAGTTTAAAAGATATATTAATAATGCATTTAACTTTGACAAGTTTAGAAGGTATTATCAATAATAACTTAAATGTGTACTAATAATCCGAAATTTACAATATACTAATAAAAAGAGGTTTAAAGGTAAGTGTACTAATAATGGAAAGATTATATACCAATAATTACAAGTTTAAAGAGTACTGTTCATGATAACTTTAATTTGTACTAATAATAAGCAAGTTCGTGATATATTAATAAAGACAAGTTTAGAATGCACTCTAATAGATTTAATGTGTACTAACAATAAAAAGTTTAGAATATGGTAATGATAGGTACTATCATTACACTTTTACATTAGAGTTTATAGTGACAAGTTTAGAATATAGTAATAATGAGAAGTTTAGAAGATACTATCATGGACAAGCTTAGAATGAAAAGTTTGGAAAATATTGTCAATGATAACGTTAATGTTATACTAATAAATACAAAAACTACAAAATACGAATATACAAAAGTATAAAAAATACATACAAAATACAAATACAAATGCAAATACAAATTTAATAGTAACTTTAATGTGTTCTGAAAATGAAGTTTAGAATATACCAATAATAAGTTTAGAATAAGCTAATAAGGACAATTTTAGAATGCACTTTTAACGATATATTTTATGTGTACTAGTAATGACAGGTTAATGGTACTATTGATAGTAACTTTAAAGTGAACTAATAATAACATATTTAGAGTATACTAATATTAAGTTTAGGATATAAAAATAAAGTCCGGGTAGGTACTATTAATATGTATTGATACTCAAAAGTTTAGAATATAGTAATAATGACAAGTTTAGGATAATGATAAACTCGGAATATATTATTACAAAGTGTAGGATGGATATACTAATAATGGTAAGGATACAAGGTCCTAGTAATGATAACTTCAATGTATAAAGTTTAGAATACCAAAGAAGATATGTTTAGTATTTACTAATAGTGATGTTTCGAATTTACGAACAATGACAACTTGAGAAAGTATTGTTAGTGATAACTAATGTGTACTAATAATGAGGGTTTAGAATATACAATTGACAAGCTTTAATGTTTACTAACAATGACAAGTGTTGAATATACCAATAATGACAAATTTAGAATATGCTAATAATGTCAGGTTTAGAATATACTTGTAATGACAAGTTTAGAATACACTAATACTAACAAATTTAGAAGGTATTAATGAAAAATTTAGTATGTACCAATAATAACGAGCTTAGAATATACTAAGAATCACAAGTTTAGAATAATGACATAATTAGAGTATACTAATGATAAGCTTAGAAGATTCTTGATAACTTTAATGTGGAAAAGTTTAGAATAAGTTGATAATGGAAAGTATAGAAATTACTAAAAATGACAACTTTAGAAGGTTCTATATGATAACTATAATTTGTGCTAATAATGACAAACTTAGAATGTATTATAAATAAAAACTTTAATGTCTTCTGATAATTAATGTTTGGTATATACTAATAATGACAAGTTTAAAGGCACTATTAATGATAACTTGAATATGTACACATATTCACATGTTATTTTATGTTATTATTCACATGTTATTATAATACATGTACTGTATTATGTACACATAATCACATGTTTACAATATTGTAATAAAGTTTAAAAGGTTATATTAATAATAATGTTAATGTGTAGCAATAATGACACGTTTTAATTATATTGATAATGTAAAGTTTAGTAAATACTAATAATAACATAATTAGAAGTTCCTATTAATGATAATAGGAACTAATACGTACTAATAATGATTAGTTTTGAAAAAAAGCTAACAATGTCATATTAAAAAGCCAGTAATAATGGTAACTTTAACATGTACTAATACTCACAATTTTAGAATATACTAATAATGACAATTTTTAAATAATTATAAACTTTGGAATATATTAGTATTGCCAAGTTTAGAATATACTAATAATGGTCCTAATGTGTACTAATAATGACAAGTTTAGAATAATAAAGAAGATATGTTAGTATTTACTAATACTGATGTTTTTCGAATATACGAACAATGACAACTTTAGAAAGTATTGTTAATGATAACTTTAACATGTACTAATAAAGAGAAGCTTTAATGATAACTTAGATATGTGTTAATAATAACAAGTTTATAATATACAAATTTTGACAAGTGTAGAGAGTACTATTGATAATGAATTGAATGTGTACTAAAATGACAAATTTACAAAGATACTATTAATGATAACTTTAATGATACTAATGATACTAATGATACTAATAATGACAAATTAAGATTATGGTATTAATGATAATTTTAAAGAATGCAAGTTTAGGATATACCAATAACGACAAAATTAGAACATTCTTTTAATAATAACTTAAACATGTACTAAGAATGACAACTTTAGAATATACAAGGTTATGCAAGTTTGGAAGCTACGATTAATATGTAGTAACTATAAAAGTTGAGAATATACTATTATGGGTAAGTTTATAACATACTAATAATGACAAGTTTAGAAAGTACTATTAATGGTAAGTTTAATGTATAGTGATTATGATACGTTAAGAATATACTTATAATGACAAGTATAGAAGATACTAATAATGACAAGTTTACAAGATACTCTTAATAATAACTAATACTAATAATGATGATTATAGAACATGCTAATAATGATCATATTAAAGATACTATTAATGAGAACTTTAAAGTGTACTGTTAATGACAAGCTTAGAATATACTAATAATGAAATTTTAGAATATTCTATTAATGGTAACTTTAAAGTGTACCAATAGTAGCAACCTAAGAATATGTAAGTACATGTTGAGAAAGTACTATTAATGATAACTAATATGTACTCATAATCACATGTTTAGAATATACTAATAACGACAAGTTTAGAAGGTACTATTAATGATAACTTTAATATGCACTAATAATGGCAATTGTAGAGGATACTGATAATAACAAATATTATGAAAGTTGAGAATATACTATTATGGGTAAGTTTATAATATACTAACAATGACAAGTTTAGAAAGTTTAATGTATAGTAATGATGATACGTTAAGAATATACTAATAATGACGAGTTTAGAACATACTAATAATGACAAGTTTACATGATACTGTTAATGATAACTAATACTAATAATGATAATTATAGAACATACTAATAATGATCAGAATACAGATACTATTAATGATAACTGTAATTGTACTATTAATGACAAGTTTAGAATATACTAATAATGAAATTTTAGAATTTTCTATTAATGATAAATAGTGTACTAATAGTGAAAAGCTTAGAATATGAAAGATAATTACGTTTAGAAAGCACTATTAATGATAACTCATAATCACATGTTTAGAATATACTAATAAGGACAACTTTAGTATGCACTAATAATGGCAATTATAGACGATACTGATAATTACAAATATTAGAAGGTAATATCAATGATAACTAATGTGTACTAATAATGACAAAGTTAGAATATTCGAATAATGACAACTTTGGAAAGTGGCAATCATGTGTATTAATATTAACAAGTTTAGAATATAATAATAATGACAAGTTTAGAATAATGGCAACTTTAGAATACACTAATATTGCCATGTTTAGAATATGTTTAATGAACACTATAAGTAAAAAAAAATTAGAACATGCCAATTAAGATGTGTTTAGAATATTCTAATGGTTAGGAAGTGATATTAATGATAACTTTAATGTGTACTAATAAGATAATTATAGAATATACTAATATTGATCAGATTAAAGATATTATTAATGATAACTTTAATGTGTACTATTAATGACAAGTTTAGAATGGTAATTTTAATGTGTTCTAATGTGTTCAAATAAAACATTTGAAAATTTCCTTTAATGATATTATGTGCTAATAATTTTTGAAGGTATTTTTGATAAAACAAGTTTACAATATACTAATGATGTCAAGTTAAGAAGGTAATATTGATAACAACGTTAATGTATACTAATAACGATAAGTTTAGAATATACTTATGTTTAGAAAAAACTCTTAGTGTATTATTAATACTAGAATAAGATAATTATAGAATATACTAATATTGATCAGATTAAAGATATTATTAATGATAACTTTAATGTGTACTATTAATGACAATTTTAGAATGGTAATTTTAATGTGTTCTAATGTGTTCAAATAAAACATTTGAAAAACTCCTTTAATGATAGTTTTAACATGTGCTAATAATTTTTTAAAGGTATTTTTGATAAAACAAGTTTACAATATACTAATGATGTCAAGTTAAGAAGGTAATATTGATAACAACGTTAATGTGTACTAATAACGATAAGTTTAGAATATACTAATGTTTAAAAAGAATCTCTTAATGTGTACTATTAATACTAGAATATACAAGTAATGAAAAGTTTAGAAGATACTACTAATAAAGAATAGTTTAGAATACACTAATACTAACAAGTTTGGATAAGTTTAATGTGTACTAATAATCACAAGTTTATAATGTACTAACAATGATAAATTAAGGTGCTATTAACTATAAATTTAATGAGTCCTAATAATGACAAAATTTTAATATGTACTAATTATCACAATATATAATTATATAATATATACTAATTATCACAATATATAATTATCACAATGATATTTAGAATATGCTAAGATCAAGTTCAGAAGATGTTAATGGTAACTTTAATGTTTAGAAATAATGACAAGTGTGGAATATACTAATATTAATAAGTTTAGAAGGTACAGGCATGTGTACTAATAATGAAAATATTAGAATATACCCATAATTATAAGTTTAAAAGGTACTGTTCAAGATAACTTTAATTTGTACTAATAAAGACAAGTTTAGAAGATAAATGATAAATTCAGTATATACTAATAGTAAAATACTAATAATAAAAAGTTTAGGATATGGTAATAACAACAAGTATAGAAGGTACTATTAATGATAACTTTAATGTGTTACAAGTTTAGAATATAGTGATAATGTTTAGAAGGTAGTATTATTTACAATTTCATAATGCACTAATAATGAAAAGTTTGGAAGATATTATTAATGATAACGTTAATGTGTACTAATAAATACAAATTTGGAATCTAATAATAATAACTTTAATGTGTTATCAAAATAAAAAGTTTGGAATATACTGATAATGAGAAGTTTAGAATAATTTAATAATGACAATTTTAGAATGTACTTTTAATGATAACTTGAATATGTACTAGTAATAGTAACCTTAAAGTGAATTAATAATGACATATTTAGAGTATACTAATAAGTTTAAAATATACAAATAAAGACAGGGTAAGTACTATTGATGACAACTTTATTATATACCAACGATGATATGCTTAGAATATACTAAAAATGACAGTTTAAAAGGAACTATTAATGATAACCTTAAAGTTTAGTAATAATAACAAGTTTTGAATATACTAATAATGACAAATTTAGAAAATACTATCAATGATAACTTTTCAATATACTAATAATAACAAGTTTAGAAAATACTATTAATTTAGAATGTACTAATACTGAATGGTTTAATACACAAGTAATAAAACTTTTTGAATACAAGGTAATGACAACTTTAGAAGAATCTAATATTGACATGTTTAAGATATAGCAAAAATTATAAATTGAAAAGATCCAATTAATGATAACTTAAATGAGCTAATAATGATAATACTGATAATGAGAAGTTTAGAATAATTTAATAATGACAATTTTAGAATATACTTTTAATTATAACTTGAATGTGTACCAGTAATAGTAACCTTAAGGTGAATTAATAATTACATATATAGAGTATACTAATATTATATAATATATGACATTTTTAAGATATAGCAATAATGATAAATTGAAAAGATCCAATTAATGATAACTTAAATATGAACTAATAATGGCACGTAATAATGAGAAGTTTAGAAGGTACTGTTAATGAAATACAGTTTAGAATAAAAGATAATGACAAGTTTAGAAGAATGTAATACTCACATGTTTAAAACATAGCAATAATATTAAGTTTAAAGGATCCTATTAATGATAACTTAAATATGTACAAATAATGACACGTAAAAATGAGAAGTTTAGAAAGTACTGTTAATGAAAACTTTCATGTGTACTAACTCAGACAAATTAATAATAACAGGTTGAGAAGTTACTATAACTGTTAACTATAATTGTGGGTATATTCTAAATTATTAATACACATTAAAGTTACTATTAGTAGTACCTTCTGAATTTGTCATCATTAGGACACATTAAAATTTTCGTTAATGGTACATTGTAAGCTTGTCATTATTAGTATATGTAGACACTAAAGTTATCATCAATATAAAGTTATCATCAATACTGTATTAAACTTCTCATTTTTTATATTAGCAGTAGACAGGAAACTTTCATTATTAAAAAGTTGCTATTATCATTATATGATCAACTTTTCATTAATAATACATTAATAATACAAATCTAAACATCACTATTGGTATACTCTAAAATTCTTATTATTAGCACTCTTTAAAAGTGCCTTCAGAATCTATATATTAGTATATTCTAAGCTTGTCATTTCTAGAACACAGATTTATCATTAATAGTACCTTCTAAACTTGTCATTATTATTATATCATAACTAACAGTTACAGTAACTTCTCAACTTGTTATTATTAGTGTATTCTAAACTTGTCTTAAGTAGTATTTTGTTAACTTTCATTATTAGTACACATGAAAGTTTTCATTAACAATACTTTCTAAACTTCTCATTATTACGTGTCATTATTTGTACATATTTAAGTTATCATTAATAGGATCCTTTAAATTTATCATTTTTGCTATGTTGTAAGCATGTGAGTATTAGATTCTTCTAAACTTGTCATTATCTTTTATTCTAAACGTTTTATTACTTGTATTTCATTAACATTACCTTCTAAACTTGTCACACATTAAAGTTATCATTAATAGTGCCTTCTATATTTGTTGTTATTACCATATTCTAAACTTTTTATTATTAGTACTAAAATATACTGAATTTATCATTTAACTTCTAAACTTGTCTTTATTAGTGTATTGTAAACTTGCTTATTATTAGTACAAATTAAAGTTATCTTGAACAGTACCTTTTAAACTTTTAATTATTGGTGTATTCTAATCTTTTCATTATTAGTACACATACCTGTACCTAAACCTCTGATTATTAGTATATTGTATATATTATAGATTGTATATATTATATTATATTATTATATATTTGTATATATTATATATTTTATATTTGTATATATATTTGTATATATTATATATTTTATATTTGTATATATTACATTATATTATATTATATTATATTATATATTGTATATATTATTAGTATATTGTAACCTCTGGATATTAGTATATTGTAAACTTCTGATTATTAGTACACATAAAAGTTATTATTAACAATACCTTCTAAACTTGTCAAAGTTTAGAAGTAAATATTAGTAGAACCTTCTAAACTTATCGTTATTAGTATATTCCACACTTGTCATTATTTCTAAACATTAAAGTTACCTTTAATAGTATCTTTTGAACTTGTCAATCTTAGCATATTCTAAATATCATTGTAAGTATATTCTAAACCTGTGATTATTAGTATATATTAAAGTTTTGTCATTATTAGGACTCATTAAGTTGATATACTTCTTTGTCATTGTTAGTACATTATAAACTTGTCATTATTAGTACACATGAAACTTATCCAAACTTGTTTGTATTAGTGTATTCTAAACTTGTCTTATTAGTATATTATAAACCTGTTATTATTACTACATATTAAAGTTATTATTATTAGTATTTTCTAAAGTTTTCAGTATTAATAGTATTTCAGTATTAATAGTACACATTAAGATTTTTTCTAAACATTAGTATATTGTAAACTTGTCTTATCAGAAATACCTTTTAATTTTTTTTTATTAGTACATGTTAAAAATATCATTAAATGAATTTTCCAATTTTTTTTATTTGACCACATTAAAGTTACCATTCTAAACTTGTCATTAATAGTACACATTAAAGTTATCATTAATACAGTAGTATCTTTAATCTGATCATTATTAGTATATTCTATAATTATCCTTATTAGTACACATTAAAGTTATCATTAATATCACTTTCTAACCATTAGAATATTCTAAACACATCTTAATTGGCATGTTCTAAACTTTTTATTTACAGTGTTCATTAAATATATTCTAAACATGGCAATATTAGTGTATTCTAAAGTTGCCATTATTCTAAACTTGTCATTATTATTATATTCTAAACTTGTTAGTATTAATACACATGATTGGTATATTCTAACTTTGTCATTATTAGTACACATTACAGTTATCATTGATATTACCTTCTAATATTTGTAATTATCAGTATCGTCTATAATTGCCATTATTAGTGCATATTAAAGTTATCATTAATAGTACCTTCTAAACTTGTCCTTATTAGTATATTCTAAACATGTGATTATGAGTTATCATTAATAGTGCTTTCTAAACGTAATTATTTTTCATATTCTAAGCTTGTCACTATTAGTAAACTTTAAAGTTATCGTTAATAGAATATTCTAAAATTTCATTATTAGTATATTCTAAACTTGTCATTAGTAGTACAATTAAAGTTATCATTAATAGTATTTTTAATCTGATCATTATTAGTATATTCTATAATTATCATTATTAGTATTAGTTATCATTAACAGTATCATGTTAACAGTATAAGTATATTCTTAACGTATCATCATTACTATACATTAAACTTTCTAAACTTGTCATTGTTAGTATATTATAAACTTACCCATAATAGTATATTCTCAACTTTCATAATATTTGTTATTATCAGTATCCTCCACAATTGTCATTACTAGTGTATATCAAGGTTATCATTATTAGTAACTTGTCCTTATTAGTATATTCTAAACATGTGATTATGAGTACATATTAGAGTTATCATCAATAATACTTTCTAAACATATAATTATCTTTCATATTCTAAGCTTGACATTTTAAATATGTCATCAATAGAATATTCTTTAAATTTCATTATTAGTATATTCTAACTTGTCATTAATAGTACAATTAAAGTTATCATTAATATTATCTTAAATCTGATAATTATTAGTATGTTCTATAATTATCATAATTAGTATTAGTTATCACTAACAGTATCTTGTAAACGTATTATTAGTATGTTTTATATACATTAAACTTACCATTAACGGTACTTTCTAAACTTGCCATTATTAGTATATTACAAACTTACCCATAATAGTATATTCTCAACTTTCATAATTAATACACATTATAAGTAGCTTCCAAACTTATAACCTTGTATAATCTAAAGTTGTCACTCTTACTACATATTTAAGTTATTATTAAAAAAAATCTTCTGAACTTGTCGTTATGGGTATATCCTAAACTTGTCATTAATAGCACTCGTTAGCATTATCATTAATACCATAATCTTAACTTGTCATTATTAGTACACATTAAAGCTGTTATTAGTTGTACCTAAAAAGTGTCATTAATCGTATATTCTAAACTTGTCATTACTAGAACATATTTAAGTTATTATTGATAATTCCTTTTCAACTTGTCATTATTAGTATAATTCAAACATTAGTTAGTAATCATTATTAGTGTATTCTAAACCTGTTATTGTTAGTCACTATTCAAAAACTCTAAACTTTTCATTATTAGTACACATCAAAGTTTCAATTAATTGTACCTTTTGAATATGACATCATGACACATTAAACTTGTCATAATGTCATTATTCTAAACTTTCTTTAATCGTACATGTTACAGATATTGCTAAGAGAATCTTGTCAATATCAATATCAATATACATTAAAATTATTATTACTATTATATTCTAATCTTGACAACATAATAAAGTTATTAAAAGTACCGATTATTACCACTATCTAAATTTGTCATTATTTGTGCAAATAAAATTTATCATTAATCGCACACTTCTTATTATTAGTATATTCTAAATTTGTTATCATTAGTATACATTGAAGTTATCATAAATATTACCTTCTAAACTTGTCATCATTAGTATATTCAAAACATGCCATTATTAGTATATTCTAATAATTCTTAGTATATTGTAAACTCGTCAATATTAGTTATCACTAGTAGTATCTTCTAAACCTGTCATTACTAGAATATTCTATTTTTTCATTATTAGTACACATCAAAGATATCATCAATAGCACCTGTCATCATTAGAGTGTTCTATACTTTCCATTATTAGTACACATTAAAGTTATCATTAATAGTACTTTCTAGACGTATATTCTAAACATGTCAATATTGTTATATTCTAAATAGATCTTCATTGATGTATCTAAACTTGTCATTATTAGTATGTTCTAAACTTTTCATAATATATCATATCAAAACTATCATTAGTAGGACGTTACCATTAGTATATTCTAATCCTGGCAATATGCTAAAGTTGTCATCATTCTAACTTTGTCATTAATAGTCATTAATAGTATATTCAAACCTCGTAATTATTAGTTAACTTATCATTAATAGTATATCCTAATCTTTATAATTGGTATATTCCAATTTTGCCATTATTAGTACACATTAAATTTATCATTAAAAGTACCTTCTAATCTTGTTTTATTAGTACATTCTAACTTGGCATTATTAGTATGTCATTAGTATCATGACATTATTATCATTATGATTATCATTATCATTATTATGATACATTATTATTATACTTATCATTATCATTAGTATATTCTAAGCCTGGCAATATGCTAAAGTTGCCATTATTCTAACTATGTAATTATCATAATTTAAACTAGTATATTTTAAATATGTCATTAATAGTATATTCAAAACTCGTAATTATTAGTTAACTTATCATTAATAGTATATCCTAATCTTTATTATTGGTATATTCCAAATTTGCCATTATTAGTACACATGAAACACATGAAACACATGAAACATGAAACATGCCAAATCAAAACCTCTGAAGTGTATAGTCATAAAACGATTTTTGAACAGATATATGAGAGATGAAGGCTATAAAGAAGCATTCCAATTCAGATTGAGAGAAAATAGAGCCGAAGATGCTGGAAGAGAAGATTTTGTAGGTCGCCTTCCATTCGGCGATCACAAGACTTGACAAAGAAGTTATGCAATACTTATACAGTTGGAAGAGTATGAAACACAAGATGGTCCGCAGCCCTTTTCACAATGTGAGCTTAATGATCTGGTTCGGGATCTCAGCTTGTCGAAGACTTCCGCCGAGCTGTTGGCCTCCAGACTCAAAGAGAAAAATCTACTCGGCGAGGACGCGCGTATCACGTTCTTTCGTAGAAGGCATCAGGACTACATGGGCTACTTCTGCCAGGAGGAAGACCTCGTGTACTGCCGAGATGTCGCCGGTCTTCTTGTTAAACTCGGCGCTCCTCAATATGATCCGAGAGATTGGCGACTCTTCATAGACAGTAGCAAGCGCTCTTTGAAGAGTGTGCTCATCCACAACGGGAACGAGTTCGCCTCAATTCCTCTTGCGCACTCCACAACTCTCAAAGATAAATATGAAGCAGTCAAGTACGTGCTCGACAAAATCCAATATGAGCAGCACCAATGGCTCATCTGCGTCGACCTTAAGATGGTGAACTTTCTACTTGGTCAGCAGTCCGGGTACACAAAGTACCCATGCTTTATATGTAAGTGGGACAGTCGAGACAGAGCCCAGCACTATGTGAAGAAAGAGTGGCCGGCGCGAGAGCAGTTAGTACCTGGGGCGAGCAACATCATAAACGAACCTCTTGTTGACCGGGAAAAGATTTTGTTCCCACCGCTTCACATCAAGCTTGGGTTAATGAAACAGTTCACGCGCGCTCTGGACAAGGATGGGAGTTGCTTCAACTACCTGTGACGAGCCTTCCCTGGAGTGACCATTGAGAATCTGAAGGCCGGCATTTTCGAAAACTCCATGAACACGCTAGAGTGCGCCGCCTGGAGGTCGTTTGTGCAGGTGGTGAACAACTTCCTGGGGAACAAGAAGGCAGCAAACCACGCCACACTCATCAACAGCATGATGAAGAACTTCCAAAACCTCGGGTGTTTGATGAGTATAAAGATGCATTTCCTGTTCTCACACATGGAGAAGTTACCTGAAAACCTTGGTGCGGTCAGCGACGAGCAGGGAGAAAGGTTCCATCAGGACATGCGTCAAATGGAGGAGAGGTACCAGGGGAGGTGGGACGCAGTCATGCTCGCGGACTACTGCTGGTCGCTGAAGAGAGACAACCCAGCAGCTGCTCACACACGGAATTCGAGGAAACGGCGATTTACGCCGATCAAATGTAATCGAGTATATAAAAAATGAATGAATTTGGATACGTTGACTTTTATTTCCCCAGGAAAACGGAAAAACCGAAATTTTATGATCCGCAGAAATTGGGTTTTTGGACGAAAAATCGTTTTTTTCTTATATGTCTGTAGCGAACAATCCTGACCTGATTGAGAAAAACCAAGGGCATTTTCGGACTCAGAGCATCACAATTAGTCTAATTCCGCTGGAAAACCCTGTACGATTTAAAAAAAAAATTGTTACCCAGTGTAATGATTACTAATTAATGTTTGAATTATACTAATAATGACAAGTTGAAAAGGAATTATCAATGATAACTTTAATATATTCTAGTAATGAAAAGTTTAGAATATACGATTAATGACACTTTTAGGTACTTCTAATAAAAACTTTAATGTGTAGGCAAATTAAGATTATGGTATTAATGATAATTTTAACGAATGCAAGTTTAGGATATACCAATAACGACAAAATCAGAACATTCTTTTAATAATAACTTAAATATGTACTAAGAATGACAACTTTAGAATATACAAGGTTATGCAAGTTTGGAAGCTACGATTAATGATAACATTAATGTGTACTAACTATAAAGGTGAGAATATACTATTATGGGTAAGTTTATAACATACTAATAATGACAAGTTTAGAAAGTACTATTAATGGTAAGTTTAATGTATAGTGATTATGATACGTTAAGAATATACTTATAATGACAAGTATAGAAGATACTAATAATGACAAGTTTACAAGATACTCTTAATGATGATTATAGAATATGCTAATAATGATCATATTAAAGATACTAGTAATGAGAACTTTAAAGTGTACTATTAATGACAAGCTTAGAATATACTAATAATGAAATTTTAGAATATTCTATTAATGGTAACTTTAAAGTGTACCAATAGTAGCAACCTAAGAATATGATACTAATGATACTAATGATACTTTAAAGATACTATGTGTCATAATGTCATATTTAAAAGGTACAATTAATTGAAACTTTAATGTGTACTAATAAAGAGTTTAGAGTTTTTGAATAATGACTATTAATAACAAGTTTAGAATACACTAATAATGATTACTAATTAATGTTTGAAATATACTAATAATGACAAGTTGAAAAGGAATTATCAATGATAACTTTAATATATTCTAGTAATAAGTTTAGAATATACGATTAATGACACTTTTAGGTACTTCTAATAAAAACTTTAATATGTACTAATAATGACAAATTAAGATTATGGTATTAATGATAATTTTAACGAATGCAAGTTTAGGATATACCAATAACGACAAAATCAGAACATTCTTTTAATAATAACTTAAATATGTACTAAGAATGACAACTTTAGAATATACAAGGTTATGCAAGTTTGGAAGCTACGATTAATGATAACATTAATATGTACTAACTATAAAAGTTGAGAATATACTATTATGGGTAAGTTTATAACATACTAATAATGACAAGTTTAGAAAGTACTATTAATGGTAAGTTTAATGTATAGTGATTATGATACGTTAAGAATATATTTATAATGACAAGTATAGAAGATACTAATAATGACAAGTTTACAAGATCATATTAAAGATACTATTAATGAAAACTTTAAAGTGTACTGTTAATGACAAGCTTAGAATATACTAATAATGAAATTTTAGAATATGTAAGTACATGTTGAGAACGTACTGTTAATGATAACTCTAATATGTACTCATAATCACATGTTTAGAATATACTAGTAACGACAAGTTTAGAAGGTACTATTAATGATAACTTTAATATGCACTAATAATAGCAATTGTAGAGGATACTGATAATAACAAATATTATGAAAGTTGAGAATATACTAACAATGACAAGTTTAGAAAGTTTAATGTATAGTAATGATGATACGTTAAGAATATACTAATAATGACGAGTTTAGAGCATACTAATAATGACAAGTTTACATGATACTGTTAATGATAACTAATACTAATAATGATAATTATAGAACATACTAATAATGATCAGAATAAAGATACTATTAATGATAACTGTAATTGTACTATTAATGACAAGTTTAGAATATACTAATAATACAATTTTAGAATTTTCTATTAATGTAAATAGTGTATTAATAGTGAAAAGATAATTACGTTTAGAAAGCACTATTAATGATAACTCATAATCACATGTTTAGAATATACTAATAAGGACAAGCTTAGAAGGTAGTATTAATATGCACTAATGATGGCAATTATAGACGATACTGATAATTACAAATATTAGAAGATAATATCAATGATAACTGTAATGTGTACTAATAATGACAAAGTTAGAATATTCGAATAATGACAACTTTGGAAAGTGCCAATCATGTGTATTAATACTAACAAGTTTAGAATATAATAATAATGACAAGTTTAGAATAATGGCAACTTTAGAATACACTAATATTGCCATGTTTAGAATATGTTTAATGAACACTATAAGTAAAAAAATTAGAACATGGTTAGGAAGTGATATTAATGATAACTTTAATGTGTACTAATAAGGATAATTATAGAATATACTAATAATGATCAGATTAAAGATACTATTAATGATAACTTTAATGTGTACTATTAATGACAAGTTTAGAATGGTAATTTTAATGTGTTCTACAATATACTAATGATGTCAAGTTAAGAAGGTAATATTGATAACAACGTTAATGTATACTAATAACGATAAGTTTAGAATATACTAATGTTTAGAAAAAACTCTTAATGTGTATTATTAATACTAGAATATACAAGTAATGAAAAGTATAGAAGATACTACTAATTATAACTTTAATATATAGCAATAATAAGAGAAAATTTTAGAATACACTAATACTAACAAGTTTGGATAAGTTTAATGTGTACTAATAATGACAAGTTTATAATGTACTAACAATGATAAATTAAGGTGCTATTAACTATAAATTTAATGAGTCCTAATATATACTAATTATCACAATATATAATTATATAATATATACTAATTATCACAATATATAATTATCACAATGATATTTAGAATATGCTAAGATCAAGTTCAGAAGATACTGTTAATGGTAACTTTAATGTTTAGAAATAATGACAAGTGTGGAATATACTAATATTAATAAGTTTAGAAGGTTCTACTAATAATAACTTCTAAACTTTGACAAGTTATTGTTAATAATAACTTTTATGTGTACTTATAATCAGAAGTTTACAATATACTAATAATCAGAGGTTTAGAAGGTACAGGCATGTGTACTAATAATGAAAAGATTAGAATATACCCATAATTAAAAGTTTAAGATAACTTTAATTTGTACTGATAATAAGCAAGTTTACAATATACTAATAAAGACAAGTTTAGAAGATAAATGATACATTCAGTATATACTAATAGTAAAATACTAATAAAAAGTTTAGGATATGGTAATATCAACAAGTATAGAAGGTACTATTAATGATAACTTTAATGTGTTACAAGTTTAGAATATAGTGATAATGTTTAGAAGGTAGTATTATTTACAATTTCATAATGCACTAATAATGAAAAGTTTGGAAGATATTATTAATGATAACGTTAATGTGTGCTAATAAATACAAATTTGGAATCTAATAATAATAACTTTAATGTGTTATCAAAATAAAAAGTTTGGAATATACTGATAATGAGAAGTTTAGAATAATTTAATAATGACAATTTTAGAATGTACTTTAAATGATAACTTGAATATGTACTAGTAATAGTAACCTTAAAGTGAATTAATAATGACATATTTAGAGTATACTAATAATAAGTTTAGAATATACAAATAAAGACTATTGATGACAACTTTATTATATACCAACGATGATATGCTTAGAATATACTAAAAATGACAGTTTAAAAGGAACTATTTATAATAAGTTTTGAATATACTAATAAAGACAAATTTAGAAAATACTATCAATGATAACTTTTCAATATACTAATAATAACAAGTTTAGAAAATACTATTAATTTAGAATGTACTAATACTGAATGGTTTAATACACAAGTAATAAAAAAAATTGAATAAAAAGTAATAACTTTAGAAGAATCTAATATTGACATGTTTAAGATATAGCAAAAATGATAAATTGAAAAGATCCAATTAATGATAACTTAAATGAGCTAATAATGATAATACTGATAATGAGAAGTTTAGAACAATTTAATAATGACAATTTTAGAATATACTTTTAATTATAACTTGAATTAATAATGGCATATTTATAGTATACTAATATTATATAATATATGACATGTTTAAGATATAGCAATAATGATAAATTGAAAAGATCCAATTAATGATAACTTAAATATGAACTAATAATGGCACGTAATAATGAGAATTTTAGAAGGTACTGTTAATGAAATACAGTTTAGAATAAAAGATAATGACAAGTTTAGAAGAATGTAATACTCACAATTTTACAATATAGCAATAATATTTAGTTTAAAGGATCCTATTAATGATAACTTAAATATGTACAAATAATGACACGTAAAAATAAGAAGTTTAGAAAGTACTGTTAATGAAAACTTTCATGTGTACTAATAATGAAAGTTTACAATATACTAACTCAGACAAGTTAATAATAACAAGTTGAGAAGTTACTATAACTGTTAACTATATTCTAATAACAATGACAAGTTTAAAAGGTACTATTAGTGATAAATCTAATGTGTTCTAAAAATGACAAGCTCAGAATATACTAATATATAGGTTCTGAAGGCATTGTAAATGAGTGCTAATAATGAGAATTTTAGAATATACCAATAGTGATAAGTTTAGAAGGTACTAATAAAAAAAACTTTAATTTGTATTATTAATGAAAAGTTTATCATATAACGATAATAGCAACTTTTTAAAAATGAAAGTTTCCTGTCTACTAATTATGATAAGTTTAGAATATACAAATAGTAACAGGTTTAGAAAGAACTAATACTGATAGCTATAAGGTATTCTAAAAATGACAAGTTATAATATACTAATAATGGCATATTTACAATATACCTACATTGAGAAGTTTAGAAGGTACTATTAATGAAAACTTTAATGCTAATATTAAAATGAGAAGTTTAGAATGTAGTATTGATGATAACTTTAGTGTCTACATGTTTAGAATATACTAATAATGACAAGCTTACAATGTACTATTAACGAAAATTTTAATGTGTTCCAAAATGACAAATTTAAAAGATACTACTAATAGTAACTTTAATGTGTATTAATAATTTAGAATATACTCACAATTATAAGTTTAGAAGGTGCTATCAGATATAACTTTAATTTGAACAAATAAGGACAAGTTTAGAACATACTAATAATGACAAATCTAGACCGTTCTATGAATAAATAATGTCATGTTTAGATGACTTTAATGTGCACTAATAACATGTTTAGAATATACTAATAATGAGAAGTTTAGAAGGTACGATCAATTATAACTTTAATGTACTAATAAGAAGTTTAGAATATACTAAATGACAGGCTTAGACGGATCTACTAATGATATATTTAATTTGTACTAATAATCACAAATTTAAAATGTACTATTGATGACAAGGTTAGAATATTTTATGAACTATAATTTTAATGTGTTCTAATAAGAAGAGGTTTATAATATCCAAATAATGAAAAATTAGGAAGGTATCTTAATGATAACTTTAATGTCTACTAACAATGACAAGTTTAGAATATAGTAATAATGACAAATTTAGAATTTACTATTAATGATTTACATGTGTATAATATACTAATGATGTCAAGTTACTGTTAAGGTAGAAGAGTACCTTCTACCTTAACAGTAACTTGTACTAATTATACTAGAATATACAAATAATGACAAGTTTAGAAGATACTACTACTAATAGCTTTAATATGTATGGATAATGAAAAGTTTATAAAATACTAACAAAGAAAAGTTAAAAAACAGCAATAATGACATGTTTAGAAGGTTATATTAATAATAACGTTAATATGTAATGACACGTTTGAATTATATTAATAATGCAAAGTTTAGAACATACTAATACTGTCAATGATTTGTTTTGAATAAACTAACAATGTCATGTTTAGAAGACACTACTACTAATGTACTAATACTCACAAGTTTAGAATATAGCAATAATGATAAGTATAAGAGGTCCTAATAGTTTTAACATGTACAAATAATGAAAAGTTTAGAATGTATTTCTAATGATAACTTAAATGTGTACTAATAATGACAAGTTAAGAATATACTGATAATGACAATTTTAGAATATACTTTTAATTATTAATTTAATGTGTACTAATATGGCAAGTTTATAGCATACTAATGATGTCAAGTTAAGAAGGTAATATTGTGTACTGATAATGACAAGTTTAGAATATACTAATATTGATGTTTAGAAGTGTACTAATATTACAAGTTTAGGAGATACTACTACTAATAGTATCAATAACGACATGTTTATATTATAGAAAATAAAGAAAATTTTAGAATACACAAATACTGACAAGTTTGGAAGGTGTTATGATTGATAAGTTTAATGTGTACTAATAATGACAAGTTTAGCATATAAGTTTACAAGGTACTATTAATGATAACTTTAATGTGTATTGATAAATACAAGTTTCGAATATATTGATTAAGTTTAGAAATGACTAATAATGACAACTTTAGAAGGTAATATATATCATAACTTTAATTTGTACTAATAATGACCAGAACGTAATAATGACAAATTTAGAATGTACTATAAATGAAAACTTTGATGTCTTCTATAATTAATGTTTGAAAAATACTAACATTGAAAAGTTTAAAGGCACTGTTAATGATAACTTTAATATATACCAATAATGACAAGTTTTGGTGGTTATATTAATGATAACGTTAATGTGTAGTAATAATGGCACTTTTGAAAAGTTTAGAAAATTCTTGTAATAGCAAAATCAGAAGTTGCTATTAATGATAAATATAATACGTACTAATAATGATTAGTTTTGAATAACCTAACAATATCATGTTTAGAAGAAACTACTAATGGTAACTTTAATATGTATTGATACTCACAAGTCTAGAATATACCAATAATGACAAGTTTAGAATAATGATAAACTTTGGAATATATTAGTATTGCCAAGTTTAGAATATACTAATAATGATATGTATACAAGGTCCTAATAATGATAACTCTAATGTGTACGAATAATGAAAATTTTGGAATACCCAAGAAGATATGTTTAGTATATAATAATACTGATATGTTTCGAACAATGACAACATTAGAAAGTATTGTTAATGATGATTTAATAATGAGGGTTTAGAACATGCAAATATTGACAAGCTTTAATTTGTACTAATAATGACAAGTGTAGAATATACTACTGATGACAAATTTAGAACATGCTTATAATGTCAGGTTTATTAGTATTTTCTAAACCTTACGTTGTTAATATATTTCAAACGTGTCATTATTACTACACATTAACATTATCATTAATGTAGCCTTCTATGCATGTCATTATTAAAATATTGTAAACCTGTGATTATTAGTACACATTAAAGTTATAATCAATAGTGCCTTTAAAATTGTCATTATAATTTTGTCATTGTTCGGATATTCAACTTTCATTATTAGTATATTCTAAACTTATTATTATTAGTATATTCTAAACTAAATATTATTAGTATATTCTAAAATTATCTTTATCAGTATTCTCTAAAATCATCATTATTATATTCTAAACTTGTGATTATTGATACACCTTAAACTTGTTTTATCATTAAACCTTGTTAAACTTCTCATTATTAGTACAATATAAAGTTATCACTAATAGAACCTTCTAAAAATTACCCTTTTTAGTATAATCCACGATTGTCACTATTTCTACACATTAAAGTAACTTTAACAGTATGATCTAAACTTGTCAATCTTGTCAATATTAACATTTGACATTATTAGTACCCATTAAAGCTTGTTAGTTTTATGTTCTAAACCCTCATTATTAGTGCACATTAGTTATCACTAAAAATACTTTTTAAGTGGTAATTGTTCGAAAATTCGAAACATCATTATTAGTAAATACTAAATATATATACTTTATTAGTATACATTAAAGTTATCATTACTAGGACCTTGTATCCTTATCATTATTAGTATATTCTTAACTTGGTAATAATAATATATTCCGAGTTTATCATTATTCTAAACTTGCCATTATTAGTATATTCTATACTTTTGAGTATTAGTACATATTAAAGTTATCATTAGTAGTGTCTTCTAAACAATTTATTGTTAGTATATTCAAAACTAATTATTGGTACGTATCATAGTTATCATTAATAGCAACTTCTACTATGCTATTGTTAGTATTTTCTAAACCTTGCATTAATAGTATATTAACGTTATCCTACATGTAACCTTCTAAACATGTCATCACTAATAATATTCTAATTATGACAAGTTTAGAATGTATTGTTAATTATAATTTTAACGTGTTTAGAATATACTAATAATGACAAGTTTAGAAGGTACTATTGCATTATAACTTTAATGTGCACTAATAATGACCTATTTAGAATATGCTAGTAATGACAATTTTGTGATATTACGGTTAGATTTAATATGTGCTAATGTGGTAATAATGACAAGTTTAGAATACACTAAAAATAGCATTTTTGTAGTATACAAAAGATAAGTTCAGAAGGTACCTTAATGACAACTTTTAGAAAGTACTATTAATGATAACTTTAAAGTGTACTAATATAAACAAAGTTCTATTTACTAATAAGGCTAAGTTTAAAAGGTACTATGATTAATAACGTTAACTTGTACTAATAAAGACAAGCTTAGAATATACTAATAATGCCAAGTTTAGAAGGTACTATTAAGGATAACTTTAATGTCTACTAATAGTGGTAAGTTTAGTATATACTATTAATGTGAAGTTTAGAATATACTAATAATGACAAGTTTGGAAAGCACTATAAGAGATAAATATATGTGAAATGAAAATGAAAAGTTTAGAATATGACAAGTTTTCATGTTAATGAAAAATTTATTTATAACTAAATGGGAAATTTACAGAAAACGTATAGTGTTTAACAGGTACTATTAGTAAAATCTTTAATGTGATCAATTACTTAAATGAGTACTAATAGTGAAAAGTTTACAAAATACTAGTAATGACATGTTTAGAATGTACTTTTAATGATAACTTTAATATGCACTAATAGTAACAAGTTTAGAATAACATGTACAAGTTTAGAAGGTATTATTAATAATAGCTTTAATGTGACAAGTTTACAATATACTTATAATGCAAGGCACAGTTAATGATACTAATAATGGAAAGTTTGTAATATACTAATACTAATAATGACTTGTTTTAAAGATATATTAATAATGCATTTAACTTTGACAAGTTTAGAAGGTACAACTTTAATGTGCACACTCAGAGGTTTAGAAACTACAGGTATGTATACTAATAATGAAAAGATTAGAATGTACCAATAATTACAAGTTTAAAGAGTACAACTTTAATTTGTACTAATAATAAGCAAGTTTGTAATATACTAATAAAGACAAGTTTAGAGTGCACTCTAATGAATTTAATGTGTACTAATAATAAAAAGTTTAGAATATGGTAACGGTAACAAGTTTAGCATGTACTATTGAGATCTTTAATGTGTACTAATAGTGACAAGTTTAGAATATAATAATAATGAGAAATTTAGAAGGTACTATAATTGACAAGTTTAGAATGCACTAATAATGAAAAGTTTGGAAAATATTATCAATGATAACGTTAATGTTATACTAATAAATGCAAACAAATAAAACACTACAAAATAAAAAAATAAAAAATATAGAAATACAAAACAAATACAAATACAAATCTATAGGCTATCAATAATAACTTTAAAGTGTTCTGAAAATGAAAAGTTAAAAGTTTAGAATATACCAATAGAATAAGCTAATAATGACAATTTTAGAATGTACTTTTAACAATAACTTTAATGTATACAGGCTAATGGTACTATTAATAGTAACTTTAAAGTGAACTAATAATGACATATTTAGAGTATACTAATACTAAGTTTAGGATATACAAATAAAAGACGGGTAGGTACTATCAATGATAACTTTAATGTGAACCAATAATGAGATGGTTAGAATATACTATAAATGACAATTTTATAAGGAACTATTAATAATAATGAAAAGTTTAGAATATACTAGTAATGACAAGTTTAGAAAGTACTATTTATGATAACTTTAGGGTGTACTAATACTGTAAAGTTTATAATATACAAATAACAAAAAGTTAGGAATAAAAAATAATGAAAAGTTTAGAAGAAACTAATACTGACATGTTTAAAATATAGAAATAATGATCATTTTAAAAGATCCTATTAAATGATATCTTTAATGTATACTAATAATGGCACGTAATAATAAGAAGTTTAGAAGGTACTGTTAAGTTTAGAATATACTAATAATAACAAGTTGAGATGTTACTATAATTGTTAACTATAATATGTGCTAATAATGAATTTAGAATATACTAATAATAATAAGTTTAGAAGGTACTAATAACGTAAATATGAACTAATAATGACAAGTTTAGAATATACAAACAAAATTCAGAAGGTACTATAAGTAGTGATAATAAAAAATAGAATATACTAATGATAAAAAGTTTAGAATATAACAATAAAAACAAGATTAGAAGGTATTTTTAAAGATAACATTAATGCGTAATAATAATGAGAATTTTAGAATATACTATTAATGAAGAGTGTGAAAATACAATTAATATCTTTATTGTGTATTAATAATGACTAATATAGAATATAGAAGTTACTATTAACGACTTTAATTTTCATTAAAATAAGTTTAGGTTTAAAAAATACTAAAATAATGTCAAACTTGGAATATAGTTATAATGAAAAGATTAGAAGATACTATCAATGATAAGTTTACTAATAATGACGAGTTTTGAATATACTAATAACGACATCTTTAGAATATACTACTTTAAACTATAATAATAATGCCAACTTTAACATATATTGCCAAGTTTAGAATATACTAATAATGATATATTTAATATAAACTATTAATGGCAAGTTTTGAACATACTAATAATGACAAGTTTAGAATATTCCAATGTAGACATGTTTAGAATATACGTATAATGAGAAATTTAGAACGTACTATTAATGATAACTTTAATGTGTACTAATAATGAAAAGTATAGAACATTCTAATGATGACAAGTTTAAAAGGTACTATTAATGATATCTTTGATGTGTACTAAATAATGACACGTTTAGAATATTCCGATAATGATGCTATTAATGATAACTAATCATGAGTTTAGAATATACTAAAATTACAAATCTAAAGGGTACTGTTAGTGATAAGTATCGAAGGTACTATTAATGACTTTAATTTTTACTATTGATAAGTTTAGAACATAATAATAATGTCAAGTTTAGAATGTTTAGAATATACATATTGCCAAATTTAGAATATACTAATAATGATAACTTTAGAACGTCCTATTAATGATAAAATTGATATGAAGTATTAATGACATGTTTAGAATATACAGAAGTTTAGAAAGTACTATTAATGAAAAGTATAAAACATTCTAATGATGACAAGTTTAAAAGGTACTATTAATGATATGTTTGATGTGTACTTACAATGACAGATTTAAAAGATACTACAAAAATAACTAATAATGACGAGTTTAGAATATATTAATTATTACAAGTTTAAAGGGTAATGGTAAGTTTAGAAGGTACTATTACTTTTAATTATTTTTTACTAATGATAAGTTTAGAACGTACTAATAAATACAAGATTAGAAGGTACTTTTAATGACAAATGTAATGTGTACTAATAATGGCAAATTTGGAATATACTACTAATAACAACTAGGATATACTATTAATGCTAAGTTTACTAATAATAACGATTTTTAAATATACTAATAATAATATGTTCAGAATATACTAGTTTGAATTATAAATGATAACGTCCTATTAATGATAAATTTAATATGAACTATTAATGACAAGTTTAGAATAACGACAACTTTAACATATACTAAAATTGCCAGACTTAGAATATACTAATGATAACGTCCTATTAATGATAAATTTAATATGAACTATTAATGACAAGTTTAGAACATACTAATAATGAGAAGTTGAAGACACATTTAGAATATACCAATATTGACATGTTTAGAATATACATATAATGAGAAGTCTAGAAAGTACTATTAATGATAACTTTAATGTGTACTAATAATGAAAAGTATAGAACACTCTAATGGCGACAGTTTTAAAGGGTACTATTAATGATATCTTATAATGACAAGTTTAGAACACTATGATAATGACAGATTTAGAAGATAGTATTTAGCATACTATTTAGAATAATTATTAGAATATACATGTTTAGAATGATGCCAATTTTAGAAGGTAATATTTATGAAAACTTCAATGTTTACTAATAATAACAAATTTAGAATATACTAATAATAAGTGTGCGATTAATGATCAATTTTATTTGCACAAATAATGTCAAATTTAGAATGTGGTAATAATTGGTACTTTTGACATTTTTATTGTGTTGTAATAATGTCAAGATTAGAATATAAAAGTAATAATAACTTCAATGTATATTGTTACTGACAAGATTAAGATTCTCTTAGCAGTAACTTTAACGTGTACTATTAAAGAAAGTTTAGAGTATACTAATAATTACAAGTTTAATGTGTCATAATGTCATATTTAAAAGGTACAATTAATTGAAACTTTAATGTGTACTAATAATGAAAAGTTTAGAGTTTTTGAATAATGACTAATAATAACAAGTTTAGAATACACTGATAATGATTACTAATTAATGTTTGAATTATACTAATAATGACACTTTTAGGTACTTCTAATAAAAACTTTAATGTGTACTAATAATGACAAATTAAGATTATGGTATTAATGATAATTTTAACGAGTGCAAGTTTAGGATATACCAATAACGACAAAATCAGAAGATTCTTTTAATAATAACTTAAATATGTACTAAGAATGACAACTATTAATGATAACATTAATATGTACTAACTATTAAAGTTGAGAATATACTATTGTGGGTAAGTTTAAAACATACTAATAATGACAAGTTTAGAAAGTACTATTAATGGTAAGTTTAATGTATAGTGATTATGATACGTTAAGAATATACTTATAATGACAAGTATAGAAGATACTAATAATGACAAGTTTACAAGATACTCTTAATAATAACTAATACTAAAAATGATAATTATAGAACATGCTAATAATGATCATATTAAAGATACTATTAATGAGAACTTTAAAGTGTACAAATATTAGAAAATATTATGAAAGTTGACTATTATGGTTAAGTTGATCATATTTCAAATAATAACAAGTTTAGCAAGTACTATTA
The DNA here is from genome assembly GCF_046742065.1 of Oratosquilla oratoria. Taxonomy (NCBI): domain Eukaryota; kingdom Metazoa; phylum Arthropoda; class Malacostraca; order Stomatopoda; family Squillidae; genus Oratosquilla; species Oratosquilla oratoria. The sequence goes on from NC_134789.1 coordinate 49,825,477, forward strand.
ATGGTAAGTCAAATGAATAGTAATAATGATACGTTAAGAACATACTTATGATAATAAGTTGAGAACATACTAATAATGACAAGTTTACAATACAAATAATGATCAGATTAAAGTTACTATTAATGATAACTTTAATATGTACTATTAATGACAATTTCAGAATATGCTAATAATGAAATTTTAGGACATTCTACTAATGATAAGTACATGTTTAGAAAGCAATAATCACATATTAATGATAACTTTAATATGCAATGATAACTTTAATATTGGCAATTGCAGAGGATATTCTTAGTATAATCTAAACTTGTTACTGTCAGTGCATATTAGTTATCATTAAAAGTATATTCTCATTAAAGTAATTATTAGTACACCTGCTAATTGCTATACGTTTTCTTTCTAAATTCTCCATTTTATTATGATTTAAATCATACTTTGTCATATGCTAAAATTTCCATTGTCAATTCGCATAGATTTTATCTTTAATAGTGCTTTCCAAACTTGTCATTATTAGTATATTCTAAACTTCTCGTTGATAGTATACACTAAACTTATCACTATTAATAGACATTAAAGTTATCCTTAATAGTACCTTCTAAACTTGGCATTATTAGTATATTCCAAGCTTGTCGTTATTAGTACAAGTTAACGTTATCAATTATAGTACCTTCTAAACCTACCCTTATTAGTATAGTGCTTTGTTTATATTAGTACACATTAAAGTTATCATTAATAGTACCCTCTAAAAGTTGTCTGAACTTACAAAAAAATGCTATTTTTAATGTATTCTAAACTTGTCATTATTACCACATTACCACATATTAGCACCTTATAAAATTGCCATTATTATTATATTAAACTTGTGATTATCAGTATATTGTAAATATATCTTCTAAAGTTTTCTTCTAAACATGCCATTTTTTATACATTTTTACTGTACCTTTCAAATTTGTGATTACTAGCATATCATAATCTTGACAGTATTAGTACACATTGAAGTTATCATTAAGAGTAGTTTCTTAACTTTTCATTAGTATATTCTAAACTTGTCGTCATTTGCCATTTGCCATATAAGTTATCATTAATACTACCTTCTAAACATCTCATTTTTAGTATAATTTAAACTTCTCATTATTGGTGTTTTCTAAACGTGTCAATATTGGATTTTATTAAAGTTTACAGTAATGGAACTTTCTGAACTTGTCATTGTTACTGCATTTTAAACTTGTCATTATTAGTACACATTAAAGTAATTAGTAGTATCTTTATAACTACACATTAAAGTTATCATTAATAGTATCTTTCTAAATTTGTCATTTTAGTACACATTCAATTTATTATCAATAGTACCCTCTACACTTATCAATTTTTGTATATTATAAACTTGTTATTATTAACACATTTTTAAGTTATCATTAAAAATATCTCTTTATTAGTGCACTTTAAAATTATCATTAACAATACTTTCTAAAATTGTGATTGTTCGTATATTCGAAAAATATCAGTATTAGTAAATACTAACATATCTTCTTTATTATTTTAAACTTGTCATTATTAGTACAATGCTAATATATTCCAAAGTTTATATGTATTTAAAACTTGTTATTATTAGTATATCTAAAATTGTGAGTATTAGTACATGTTAAAGTTACATTATTACTGGCTTCTTAATATGACATTGTTAGCTTTTTCAAAACTAATCATTATTAGTACATATTATTGTTATCATTAATAGCAATTTCTAATTATGCTATTATTAGTATTTACAAAACTTTACATTATCAATATAATTAAAACGTGTCATTATTAATACACATTAACATTATTATTTAACCTTTTAAACTTTATTACAATATTGTAAACATGTGATTATGTATACATAATACATTTATTATAATAATATGTCAATGATAACATATAATAACAAGTTATCATTAATAGTGCCTTTAAACTTGTCATTATTAGTATATACCAAACATAAATTATCAGAGGACATTAAAGTTTTTATTCATAATACATTCTAAGTTTGTCATTATTGGTACGTTCTAAACTTGTCATTTATTAGTACAAATTATAGTTATCATATATAGAACCTTCTAAAGTTGTCATTTTTAGTAATTTCTATACTTTCCATTATCAATTTATTTTAAACTTTTCCACATTAAAGTTATCATGAATCTTCTAAGCTCATCATTAGTATACTCTAATTATGTCATTATTCTAAACTTGTGATTCTTAGCTCGTTATAATAACGAGCTTAGAACATACTAAATTTTTCATTAAAGATACCTTCTAAATTTGTTAGTATTAGTGTATTCTAAACTTGTCATTACAAGTGTATTCTAAACCTGACATTATTAGCATATTCTAAATTTGTCATTATTGGTATATTCAACACTTGTCATTATTAGTAAACATTAAAGCTTGTCAATTGTATATTCTAAATCCTCATTATTAGTACACATTAGTTATCACTAGCAATCCTTTTTTAAGTTGTCATTATTAATAAATTCGAAACATTACTATTAGTAAATACTAAACATATCTTTTTTGGTTTTCTAAACTTTATTAGTATACATTGAAGTTATCATTACTAGGACCTTGGTATTAATAATATATTCCGAGTTTATCATTATCCTAAACTTGTCACTATTAATATATTCTAAACTTTTGAGTATCAATACATATTAAAGTTATCATTAGTAATGTCTTCTAAACATGTCATTGTTAGTATATTCAAAATTAATGAAAAATTTAATTTATGATATGGGAAATTTATATATATAAAAGTATAGCGTTTAGCAGGTACTATTATCAAAATCTTTAATGTGTGCTAATAATTACTTTAATGAGTACTGATAGTGAAAAAATTACAAAAAACTAGTACAGTAATGACATGTTTAGAATATACTTTTAATGATAACTTTAATATGCACTGATAGTAACAAGTTTAGAATATACTAAGAATAACATTCAGTCGGAAGTATTGATGATATATTTAACATAAAAAGTTTAGAATATATTAATAAGGAATATTGTCGATAGTACTATTAATGATATATACAACAATAATCAATAATCAAAAATTTAGAAAATAATATTTATAATAACTTTAATATGTTTTAATAATGACAATTTTAGAAGGTTCTATTAAATATCTTTGATATGTACTAATATTGAATAATTTTATCTGTATTAATGATGAAAAGTTTAGAATATGCTAATAATGACAACCATAGAATATCAGCATAATGTATATTAATAGGGACAAATATATGATATTCTAATTATGACAAGTTTAGAAGGTATTATTAATGATAACTTTAATGTGTACTAGTAATAACAAGTTTAGAATATACTAATAATGACAAGTTTAGAAGGTGCTATTGCATGATAACTTTAATGCGCAATGATAATGAGAAGTTTAGAATATACTAATTATTACAAGTTTGGAAAGCACTATTAAAGATAAAATCTATGTGAAATGATAATGAAAAGTTTAGAATATGACAAATTTACATGTTAATGGAAAATTTAATATATAACAAAATGGGAAATTTAGAAAAAAAAGTATAGCGTTTAGCAGGTACTATTAGTAAAATCATTAATGTGTACTAATAATTACTTTAATGAGTACTAATAGTGAAAAAGATACAAAATACTAGTAACATGTGTAGTCACCCCCTGGTGCTAATTACATTCTCTATTTTTCTATATGATGGAGCAAGCCTGCTAATGTTTACATACAGACGCGAATTCACGGTCTGATATTAAAGTGTTTTGGATAAAATGTGTCTAGAGATACGTTTATTCTTGTGAGATTTACGGTGCTCTAGTTACGTAAGAATTTATAGAAATACATTTTGTAATTGCTTTTGATGTATGATCCATGTACGGTGTGTATTTGACGATATTGAACGTGTCGTTAGGATGATGCCAAGGTTGTTGGAACCGTGGTGCCAACTCAAACGCCTAGAACAATGAGAGAGTTGTTCTTTCTCTCTCTTTCTGTGTATAAAGCAAGGCGGACGTGCAAGTCCTTTCGTGGGTATAAAATGGTAGGGAAAATAAGAATCGGGAGAATTAAGGAGGATAAATAATGGTGAAATACACAGAGGGAGAGTAGCAATAATTACTGGTGAGTTACGATTGTATGTCTTGTAAGGATTAAGGTGAATCAAAGTGATTAACTAGGATCCAATTTTCCTCAGCGTTTGTAGGAGCAGAGAGGTTTGTTGAATGTTATATAAGTATGAACAGGATTGTGGAATTTATAGATGAGTAGGACTTAACGATTTGTGTCTTTGATTATATTTACAATAAGTGGAGAGATGAGATGCTGAAATACCTACCTCATATGTATTGAGAGTGTATGAGTTAAATAATAAATGTATGCATTTAGTTCTGTACTGTTAGGCTCATTCAATATAGGTATAGAGAAAATTACCTAGTATCTTTTTGTGTCCTTCATGTATTATGATAATTAATGTGGGATGATGATTTTTCCTAACTGAAAGGGGATAAGATATATTTACAGAAGGAAGTGTGAAGAATGTTATGTAAGTATGAACAGGATTGTGGAATTTATAGATGAGTAGGACTTAATGATTTGTGTCTTTGATTATATTTACAATAAGGGAGAGATGAGATGCTGAAATACCTACCTCATATGTATTGAGAGTGTATGAGTTAAATAATAAATGTATGCATTTAGTTCTGTACTGTTAGGCTTATTCAATATAGGTATAGAGAAAATTACCTAATATCTTTTTGTGTCCTCCATGTATTATGATAATTAATGTGGGATGATGATTTTTCCTAACTGAAAGGGGATAAGATATATTTACAGAAGGAAGTGTGAAGAAGGAAATGAAATAGATATCCGTTTATTGTCACTCCACCTTTAAGGGATGAGGCAAGATCTGTTGTTGTCCTCCTAGATCCTTTATTTACTAACTAATTGCTTTAAGGTGACACATGTTAAGAATATACTTTTAATTATAACTTTAATATGCACTAATAGTAACAAGTTTAAAATATACTAAGAATAACATGTTTAGTCGGAATTATTGATATCAGAACATTAATAAAAGAAGTTTAGAATATATTGATACAAAATTTCAATTGTGTACTACTAATAAAAAATTTAGAAAATTATATTTATGATAACTTTAATGTTTTAATAATGGCAATTTCAGAAGGTTTTATTAAATATTTTTGATATGTCCTAATGTTGAAAAAATTGATTTGTACTAATAATGAAAAGTTTAGAATATACTAACAATGACAACCATAGAATATCATTATAATGTGTATTAATAGGGACAAATTTATAATATTCTAATTGTGACAAGTTTAGTAGGTATTATTAATGATAACTTTAATGTGTACTAGTAATAACAAGTTTAGAATATATTAATAATGACAAGTTTAGAAGGTACTATTGCATGATAACTTTAATAATGACAAATTTAGAATATGCTAGTAATGGCAATTTTGTAATATACAAATAATATCAAGTTTATAAGGTATCATTAATAATAGCTTTAATGTTACAAGTTTACAATATACTTATGATGCAAGGCACAGTTAATGATAACTTTTATGTTTACTAATAATTGAAAGACTAGAATATACCAACAATGACTTTACTAATAATGGCAAGTTTGTAATATACTAATAGTGACTAGTTTAAAAGATATATTAATAATGCATTTAACTTTGACAAGTTTAGAAGGTATTATCAATAATAACTTAAATGTGTACTAATAATCCGAAATTTACAATATACTAATAAAAAGAGGTTTAAAGGTAAGTGTACTAATAATGGAAAGATTATACCAATAATTACAAGTTTAAAGAGTACTGTTCATGATAACTTTAATTTGTACTAATAATAAGCAAGTTCGTGATATATTAATAAAGACAAGTTTAGAATGCACTCTAATAGATTTAATGTGTACTAACAATAAATAGTTTAGAATATGGTAATGATAGGTACTATCATTACACTTTTACATTACAGTTTATAGTGACAAGTTTAGAATATAGTAATAATGAGAAGTTTAGACAAGCTTAGAATGAAAAGTTTGGAAAATATTGTCAATGATAACGTTAATGTTATACTAATAAATACAAAAACTACGAAATACGAATATACAAAAATATAAAAAATACATACAAAATACAAATACAAATGCAAATACAAATTTAATAGTAACTTTAATGTGTTCTGAAAATGAAGTTTAGAATATACCAATAATAAGTTTAGAATAAGCTAATAAGGACATTTTTAGAATGCACTTTTAACGATATATTTTATGTGTACTAGTAATGACAGGTTAATGGTACTATTGATAGTAACTTTAAAGTGAACTAATAATAACATATTTGGAGTATACTAATATTAAGTTTAGGATATAAAAATAAAGTCCGGGTAGGTACTATTAATATGTATTGATACTCAAAAGTTTAGAATATAGTAATAATGACAAGTTTAGGATAATGATAAACTCGGAATATATTATTACAAAGTGTAGGATGGATATACTAATAATGGTAAGGATACAAGGTCCTAGTAATGATAACTTCAATGTATAAAGTTTAGAATACCAAAGAAGATATGTTTAGTATTTACTAATAGTGATGTTTCGAATTTACGAACAATGACAACTTGAGAAAGTATTGTTAGTGATAACTAATGTGTACTAATAATGAGGGTTTAGAATATACAATTGACAAGCTTTAATGTTTACTAACAATGACAAGTGTTGAATATACCAATAATGACAAATTTAGAATATGCTAATAATGTCAGGTTTAGAATATACTTGTAATGACAAGTTTAGAATACACTAATACTAACAAATTTAGAAGGTATTAATGAAAAATTTAGTATGTACCAATAATAACGAGCTTAGAATATACTAAGAATCACAAGTTTAGAATAATGACATAATTAGAGTATACTAATGATAAGCTTAGAAGATTCTTGATAACTTTAATGTGGAAAAGTTTAGAATAAGTTGATAATGGAAAGTATAGAAATTACTAAAAATGACAACTTTAGAAGGTTCTATATGATAACTATAATTTGTGCTAATAATGACAAACTTAGAATGTATTATAAATAAAAACTTTAATGTCTTCTGATAATTAATGTTTGGTATATACTAATAATGACAAGTTTAAAGGCACTATTAATGATAACTTGAATATGTACACATATTCACAAGTTATTTTATGTTATTATTCACATGTTATTATAATACATGTACTGTATTATGTACACATAATCACATGTTTACAATATTGTAATAAAGTTTAAAAGGTTATATTAATAATAATGTTAATGTGTAGCAATAATGACACGTTTTAATTATATTGATAATGTAAAGTTTAGTAAATACTAATAATAACATAATTAGAAGTTCCTATTAATGATAACTATAATACGTACTAATAATGATTAGTTTTGAAAAAAGCTAACAATGTCATATTAAAAAGCCAGTAATAATGGTAACTTTAACATGTACTAATACTCACAATTTTAGAATATACTAATAATGACAATTTTTAAATAATTATAAACTTTGGAATATATTAGTATTGCCAAGTTTAGAATATACTAATAATGGTCCTAATGTGTACTAATAATGACAAGTTTAGAATAATAAAGAAGATATGTTAGTATTTACTAATACTGATGTTTTTCGAATATACGAACAATGACAACTTTAGAAAGTATTGTTAATGATAACTTTAACATGTACTAATAAAGAGAAGCTTTAATGATAACTTAGATATGTGTTAATAATAACAAGTTTATAATATACAAATTTTGACAAGTGTAGAGAGTACTATTGATAATGAATTGAATGTGTACTAAAATGACAAATTTACAAAGATACTATTAATGATAACTTTAATGATACTAATGATACTAATGATACTAATAATGACAAATTAAGATTATGGTATTAATGATAATTTTAAAGAATGCAAGTTTAGGATATACCAATAACGACAAAATTAGAACATTCTTTTAATAATAACTTAAACATGTACTAAGAATGACAACTTTAGAATATACAAGGTTATGCAAGTTTGGAAGCTACGATTAATATGTAGTAACTATAAAAGTTGAGAATATACTATTATGGGTAAGTTTATAACATACTAATAATGACAAGTTTAGAAAGTACTATTAATGGTAAGTTTAATGTATAGTGATTATGATACGTTAAGAATATACTTATAATGACAAGTATAGAAGATACTAATAATGACAAGTTTACAAGATACTCTTAATGATAACTAATACTAATAATGATGATTATGGAACATGCTAATAATGATCATATTAAAGATACTATTAATGAGAACTTTAAAGTGTACTGTTAATGACAATCTTAGAATATACTAATAATGAAATTTTAGAATATTCTATTAATGGTAACTTTAAAGTGTACCAATAGTAGCAACCTAAGAATATGTAAGTATATGTTGAGAAAGTACTATTAATGATAACTCTAATATGTATTCATAATCACATGTTTAGAATATACTAGTAACGACAAGTTTAGAAGGTACTATTAATGATAACTTTAATATGCACTAATAATGGCAATTGTAGAGGATACTGATAATAACAAATATTATGAAAGTTGAGAATATACTATTATGGGTAAGTTTATAATATACTAACAATGACAAGTTTAGAAAGTTTAATGTATAGTAATGATGATACGTTAAGAATATACTAATAATGACGAGTTTAGAGCATACTAATAATGACAAGTTTACATGATACTGTTAATGATAACTAATACTAATAATGATAATTATAGAACATACTAATAATGATCAGAATAAAGATACTATTAATGATAACTGTAATTGTACTATTAATGACAAGTTTAGAATATACTAATAATGAAATTTTAGAATTTTCTATTAATGATAAATGGTGTACTAATAGTGAAAAGCTTAGAATATGAAAGATAATTACGTTTAGAAAGCACTATTAATGATAACTCATAATCACATGTTTAGAATATACTAATAAGGACAACTTTAGTATGCACTAATAATGGCAATTATAGACGATACTGATAATTACAAATATTAGAAGGTAATATCAATGATAACTAATGTGTACTAATAATGACAAAGTTAGAATATTCGAATAATGACAACTTTGGAAAGTGGCAATCATGTGTATTAATATTAACAAGTTTAGAATATAATAATAATGACAAGTTTAGAATAATGGCAACTTTAGAATACACTAATATTGCCATGTTTAGAATATGTTTAATGAACACTATAAGTATAAAAAAATTAGAACATGCCAATTAAGATGTGTTTAGAATATTCTAATAGTTAGGAAGTGATATTAATGATAACTTTAATGTGTACTAATAATATAATTATAGAATATACTAATATTGATCAGATTAAAGATATTATTAATTATAACTTTAATGTGTACTATTAATGACAAGTTTAGAATGGTAATTTTAATGTGTTCTAATGTGTTCAAATAAAACATTTGAAAAATTCCTTTAATGATATTATGTGCTAATAATTTTTGAAGGTATTTTTGATAAAACAAGTTTACAATATACTAATGATGTCAAGTTAAGAAGGTAATATTGATAACAACGTTAATGTATACTAATAACGATAAGTTTAGAATATACTTATGTTTAGAAAAAACTCTTAATGTAATACACATTAAGATTAATACTAGAATAAGATAATTATAGAATATACTAATATTGATCAGATTAAAGATATTATTAATGATAACTTTAATGTGTACTATTAATGACAATTTTAGAATGGTAATTTTATAATGTGTTCTAATGTGTTCAAATAAAACATTTGAAAAACTCCTTTAATGATAGTTTTAACATGTGCTAATAATTTTTTAAAGGTATTTTTGATAAAACAAGTTTACAATATACTAATGATGTCAAGTTAAGAAGGTAATATTGATAACAACGTTAATGTATACTAATAACGATAAGTTTAGAATATACTAATGTTTAGAAAAAACTCTTAATGTGTACTATTAATACTAGAATATACAAGTAATGAAAAGTTTAGAAGATACTACTAATAATAACTTTAATATGTAGCAATAATAAGAGAACATTTTAGAATACACTAATACTAACAAGTTTCGATAAGTTTAATGTATACTAATAATGACAAGTTTATAATGTACTAACAATGATAAATTAAGAAGGTGCTATTAACTATAAATTTAATGAGTCCTAATAATGACAAAATTTTAATATATACTAATTATCACAATATATAATTATATAATATATACTAATTATCACAATATATAATTATCACAATGATATTTAGAATATGCTAAGATCAAGTTCAGAAGATGTTAATGGTAACTTTAATGTTTAGAAATAATGACAAGTGTGGAATATACTAATATTAATAAGTTTAGAAGGTACAGGCATGTGTACTAATAATGAAAATATTAGAATATACCCATAATTATAAGTTTAAAAGGTACTGTTCAAGATAACTTTAAAGACAAGTTTAGAAGATAAATGATAAATTCAGTATATACTAATAGTAAAATACTAATAATAAAAAGTTTAGGATATGGTAATAACAACAAGTATAGAAGGTACTATTAATGATAACTTTAATGTGTTACAAGTTTAGAATATAGTGATAATGTTTAGAAGGTAGTATTATTTACAATTTCATAATGCACTAATAATGAAAAGTTTGGAAGATATTATTAATGATAACGTTAATGTGTACTAATAAATACAAATTTGGAATCTAATAATAATAACTTTAATGTGTTATCAAAATAAAAAGTTTGGAATATACTGATAATGAGAAGTTTAGAATAATTTAATAATGACAATTTTAGAATGTACTTTTAATGATAACTTGAATATGTACTAGTAATAGTAACCTTAAAGTGAATTAATAATGACATATTTAGAGTATACTAATAAGTTTAGAATATACAAATAAAGACAGGGTAAGTACTATTGATGACAACTTTATTATATACCAACGATGATATGCTTAGAATATACTAAAAATGACAGTTTAAAAGGAACTATTAATGATAACCTTAAAGTTTAGTAATAATAACAAGTTTTGAATATACTAATAATGACAAATTTAGAAAATACTATCAATGATAGCTTTTCAATATACTAATAATAACAAGTTTAGAAAATACTATTAATTTAGAATGTACTAATACTGAATGGTTTAATACACAAGTAATAAAAAAATTTGAATACAAGGTAATGACAACTTTAGAAGAATCTAATATTGACATGTTTAAGATATAGCAAAAATGATAAATTGAAAAGATCCAATTAATGATAACTTATATGAGCTAATAATGATAATACTGATAATGAGAAGTTTAGAATCATTTAATAATGACAATTTTAGAATGTACTTTTAATTATAACTTGAATGTGTACCAGTAATAATAACCTTAAAGTGAATTAATAATGACATATTTAGAGTATACTAATATTATATAATGATAAATTGAAAAGCTCCAATTAATGATAACTTAAATATGAACTAATAATGGCACGTAATAATGAGAAGTTTAGAAGGTACTGTTAATGAAATACAGTTTAGAATAAAAGATAATGACAAGTTTAGAAGAATGTAATACTCAAATGTAATAATATTAAGTTTAAAGGATCCTATTAATGATAACTTAAATATGTACAAATAGAGACACGTAAAAATGAGAAGTTTAGAAAGTACTGTTAATGAAAACTTTCATGTGTACTAACTCAGACAAATTAATAATAACAGGTTGAGAAGTTACTATAACTGTTAACTATAATTGTGGGTATATTCTAAATTATTAATACACATTAAAGTTACTATAATTGTGGGTATATTCTAAATTATTAATACACATTAAAGTTACTATTAGTAGTACCTTCTGAATTTGTCATCATTAGGACACATTAAAATTTTCGTTAATGGTACATTGTAAGCTTGTCATTATTAGTATATTCTAAACATGTAGACACTAAAGTTATCATCAATACTGTATTAAACTTCTCATTTTTTATATTAGCAGTAGACAGGAAACTTTCATTATTAAAAAGTTGCTATTATCATTATATGATCAACTTTTCATTAATAATACATTAATAATACAAATCTAAACTTATCACTATTGGTATACTCTAAAATTCTTATTATTAGCACTCTTTAAAAGTGCCTTCAGAATCTATATATTAGTATATTCTAAGCTTGTCATTTTTAGAACACAGATTTATCATTAATAGTACCTTCTAAACTTGTCATTATTATTATATCATAACTAACAGTTACAGTAACTTCTCAACTTGTTATTATTAGTGTATTCTAAACTTGTCTTAAGTAGTATTTTGTAAACTTTCATTATTAGTACACATGAAAGTTTTCATTAACAATACTTTCTAAACTTCTCATTATTACGTGTCATTTTTTGTACATATTTAAGTTAACATTAATAGGATCCTTTAAACTTATCATTATTGCTATATTGTGAGTATTAGCATGTGAGTATTAGATTAGCATGTGAGTATTAGATTCTTCTAAACTTGTCATTATCTTTTATTCTAAACGTTTTATTACTTGTATTTCATTAACAGTACCTTCTAAACTTGTCACACATTAAAGTTATCATTAATAGTGCCTTCTATACTTGTTGTTATTACCATATTCTAAACTATTAGTATATACTGAATTTATCATTTGTCTTCTAAACTTGTCTTTATTAGTATATTGTAAACTTGCTTATTATTAGTACAAATTAAAGTTATCTTGAACAGTACCTTTTAAACTTTTAATTATTGGTATATTCTAATCTTTTCATTATTAGTACACATACCTGTACCTAAACCTCTGATTATTAGTATATTGTATATACTATATATTGAATATATTATATTATATTATTATATATTTGTATATATTATATATTTTATATTTGTATATATTATATTTGTATATATATTTGTATATATTATATTATATTATATTATATTATATTATATATTGTATATATTATTAGTATATTGTAACCTCTTATTATTAGTATATTGTAAACTTCTGATTATTAGTATACATAAAAGTTATTATTAACAATACCTTCTAAACTTGTCAAAGTTTAGAAGTTAATATTAGTAGAACCTTCTAAACTTATCGTTATTAGTATATTCCACACGTCATTATTTCTAAACATTAAAGTTACCTTTAACAGTATCTTCTGAACTTGTCAATCTTAGCATATCACAGGTTTAGAATATACTTATATGCCTGTGATTATTAGTATATATTAAAGTTTTGTCATTATTAGGACTCATTAAGTTGATATACTTCTTTGTCATTGTTAGTACATTATAAACTTGTCATTATTAGTACACATGAAACTTATCCAAACTTGTTTGTATTAGTGTATTCTAAACTTGTCTTAATAAAGTTATTATTATTAGTATTTTCTAAAGTTTTCAGTATTAATAGTATTTCAGTATTAATAGTACACATTAAGAGTTTTTCTAAACATTAGTATATTGTAAACTTGTCTTATCAGAAATACCTTTTAATTTTTTTTTATTAGTACATGTTAAAAATATCATTAAAGGAATTTTCCAATTTTTTTTATTTGACCACATTAGAACACATTAAAGTTACCATTCTAAACTTGTCATTAATAGTACACATTAAAGTTATCATTAATACAGTAGTATCTTTAATCTGATCATTATTAGTATATGCTATAATTATCCTTATTAGTACACATTAAAGTTATCATTAATATCACTTTCTAACCATTAGAATATTCTAAACACATCTTAATTGGCATATTCTACCGATTATTACCACTATCTAAATTTGTCATTATTTGTGCAAATAAAATGTATCATTAATCGCACACTTCTTATTATTAGTATATTCTAAATTTGTTATCATTAGTATACATTGAAGTTATCATAAATATTACCTTCTAAACTTGTCATCATTAGTATATTCAAAACATGCCATTATTAGTATATTCTAATAATTCTTAGTATATTGTAAACTCGTCAATATTAGTTATCACTAGTAGTATCTTCTAAACCTGTCATTACTAGAATATTCTATTTTTTCATTATTAGTACACATCAAAGATATCATCAATAGCACCTGTCATCATTAGAGTGTTCTATACTTTCCATTATTAGTACACATTAAAGTTATCATTAATAGTACTTTCTAGACGTATATTCTAAACATGTCAATATTGGTATATTCTAAATACATCTTCATTGATGTATCTAAACTTGTCATTATTAGTATGTTCTAAACTTTTCATAATATATCATATCAAAACTATCATTAGTAGGACGTTATCATTAGTATATTCTAATTCTGGCAATATGCTAAAGTTGCCATTATTCTAACTTTGTTATTATCATAATTTAAACTAGTATATTCTAAACATGTCATTAATAGTAAATTCAAAACTCGTAATTATTAGTTCACTTATCATTAATAGTATATCCTAATCTTTGTCATTGGTATATTCCAAATTTGCCATTATTTGTAGACATTAAATTTATCATTAAAAGTACCTTCTAATCTTGTTTTATTAGTACATTCTAACTTGGCATTATTAGTATGTCATTAGTATCATGACATTATTATCATTATGATTATCATTATCATTATTATTATGATACATTATCATTATACTTATCATTATCATTAGTATATTCTAATCCTGGCAATATGCTAAAGTTGTCATTATTCTAACTGTCATTATCATAATTTAAACTAGTATATTTTAAATATGTCATTAATAGTATATTCAAAACTCGTAATTATTAGTTAACTTATCATTAATAGTATATCCTAATCTTTATTATTGGTATATTCCAAATTTGCCATTATTAGTACACATTAAATTTATCATTAAAAGTACCTTCTAATCTTGTTTTATTAGTACATTCTAACTTGGCATTATTAGTATGTCATTAGTATCATGACATTATTATCATTATGATTATCATTATCATTATCATTATCATTATCATTATGATACATTAGTATCATGACAGTATTATTATAATTATAATTATCATTATCATTATCATTATCATTATCATTATCATTATCATTATCATTATCATTATCATTATCATTATCATTATCATTATCATTATCATTATCATTATCATTATCATTATCATTATCATTATCATTATCATTATCATTATGATACAGTATCATGACAGTATTACTTATCATTAGTAAAAATTAAAGTAATTAATAGTACCTTCTAAACTTGTCATTAACAGTAAGTACCCTTTAAATAGTATAGTATAGGAAATAAATTCTTCTAAACCTGTCATTATTAGAATGTTCTAAATTTGTCATTATATGTACACATCAAACTTAAACTTGTCATCATTACAATGTTTTATAATTTTCATTATTAGTACACATTAAAGTTATCATTAATAGTACTATCTAAACTTCAGTATATTCTAAACATGTATATTCTAAACATGTCTTCATTGGTATATTCTAAAGTTGTCATCATTAGTATGTTCTAAACTTTTCATTAATACTTCATATTAAATTGATCATTAATAGGACGTTCTAAACTTATCTTTATTTGTACATTTAGAATACACAAATAAAGAGAAGTTTAGAACGTCCTATTAATGATCAATTTAATATGAAGTAATGGCAATATTATGTTAAAGTTGTCTTTATTATTAGCATTCATACTAGAATATTCTAAACATTCTAAACTAATGATAAGTTTAGAACATACTAATAAAGTCATTAATAGTAATTTCAAAATTTATTATTAACAGTACCCTTTAATTTTTTTATTATTATTATATCTTAAGCTCGTCATTATTAGTAGTATCTTCTAAACTTGTCATTATCGGAATATTCTAAACTTTTCATTATTAGTACCCATCAAAGATATCATTAATAGTGCCTTTTAAACTTGTCATCATTAGAATGTTCTTTACCTTTCATTATTAGTACACATTAAAGTTATCATTAATTGTACTTTCCAAATTTCTCATTATACGTATATTCTAAACAAGTCTACATTGGAATATTCTAAAATTTTCATTATTAGTATGCTCTAAACTTGTCATTAATAGCTCATATCAAATCTATCATTATTAGTATATTCTAAACTTGGCAATATTAGTATATGTTAAAGTTGTCATTAAACCTTGTCATTATTATTATAGTTTAAACTAGTATATTCTAAAAATGTCGTTATTAGTATATTCAAAACTCGTCATTATCAGTAAACTTATCACTAATAGTATCTTCTAATATTTTCATTATTACTATATTCCAAGTTTGACATTATTAGTACACATTAAATCTATCATTAATAGTACCTACTAATCCTGTTTTTATTAGTATTTTCTAAACCTGGCATTATTAGTTTGTTCTAAACTTATTATTAGTGAAAATTAAAGTTATAAATAGTACCTTATACACTAATCATTGACAGTATCTTTTTAACGTAATTATTAGTATATTCTAAACTTGTCAATATCATTACACATTAAAGTTATTATCGTTAAAAACTTATCACTACTAAACTTTAATGTGTACTAATAAAAACAAGCTTATAATATATATTCTAAACTTGTTTTTATTAGTACACATTAAAGTTATCATTAATAGTTCCTTTTCAACCTGTCGTTATAGGTATGTTTTATATTTGTCATTATTAGTACACAATAAATATATTAATTGTATTTTCACACTCTTCATTATTAGTATATTCTAAAATTCTCATTATTACTACACATTAATGTTATCTTAAAAAATACCTTCTAATCTTGTTTTTATTGTTATATTCTAAACTTGTCAGTATTAGTATATTCTAATTGTTTTCATTATTACTCCTAGATTTTCTTTATATATTCTAAACTTGACATTATTAGTTCATATTAATGTTATCATTATTAGTACCTTCTAAACTTATTATTATTAGTATATTCTAATTTCTAAACTTGTCATTATTATTACATATAGGTAATAATTATAGTAACATATAGAACAGTACCCTATAAACTTGTAATTATTGGTATATCTTTTCATTATTAGTACTCATACCTGTTCCTTCTAAACCTCTTTTTATTAGTATATTGTAAACTGATTATTAGTACACATTTAAGTTATTATTAATAATACATTTTATACTTGTCAAAGTTAAATGCATTATTAGTATATCTTTTAAACTAGTCATTATTAGTATATTACAAACTTGCCATTATTAGTATATTTTAATTTTTCATTATTAGTACACATTGGTATATTCTAGTCTTTCCATTATTAGTACACATAAAAGTATCATTAACTGTGCCTTGCATTATAAGTATATTGTAAACTTGTCACATTAAAGCTATACCTTCTAAACTTGACATTATTTGTATACTACAAAATTGCTATTTCTAAATTTGTCATTATTAGTGCACATTAAAGTTATCATGCAATAGTACCTTCTAAACTTGTCATTAGTATATTCTAAACTTGTTATTACTAGTACACATTAAAGCTATCATTAATAATACCTTCTAAACTTGTCATAATTAGAATATCATAAATTTGTCCCTATTGATATACATTATGCTGATATTCTATGGTTGTCATTGTTAGTATATTCTAAACTTTTCATCATTAATACAGATCAAATTATTCAATATTAGTACATATCAAAGATATTTAATAGAACCTTCTAAAATTGTCATTATTGAAACATTAAAGTTATTATCATTTTCTAAAATTTTGACTATTGATTATTGTTGTATATATCATTAATAGTACTATCGACAATATTCATTATCAATATATTCTAAACTAAAGTTATCATCAATAGTTCCTACTGAATATGTTATTCTTAGTATATCCTAATTATCATATATATTACCTTCTAAAGTTGTCATTATTAATAATTTCTAAACTTAATCAATATGTTCGAAACTTGTATTTATTAATACACATTAATAGTACCAAGTAAACTTATATGCTAAACTTATTATTAGTACAAAATAAAGTTATCATTACTAGGACCTTCTAAAATTATCATTGTTAGTATATTCACACTTGTCATTATTTCTACACAGTAAAGTTATCTTGAAGAGTATCTTCTAAACTTGTCAATCTTAGTAGATTCTAAACTTTTTTGTATATACATTCTAAACCTGTGGTTATTAGTACATTTCTTCTATACATGTCGTTATCAGTTTATTCTAATTATGTCATTATTAGGACACCTTAAAGTTATAGCTAATAGTACCTTCTTTATTTGTTATTGTTGGTATATTATAAACTTTTCATTATTAGTACACATTAAACTTATCCATCACAACACCTTCCAAACTTGTCAGTATTAGTGTATTCTAAACTTTTCTGTATTTTCATATTATAAAATTGTCGTTATTGATACATATTAAAAATATTAGTAGTAGTATCTCCTAAACTTGTAATATTAGTACACGTTAACAGTACCTTCTAAACATCGTTATTAGTATATTCTAAACTTGTCATTATTAGTACACATTAACGTTATTATCAATATTACCTTCTTAACTTGACATCATTAGTATATTATAAACTTGCCATATCAGTACACATTAAATTAATCATTAATAGTATTCTAAAGTTGTCATTGTCAGTATATTCTAAACTTGTCATTATTAGTACACATTAAAGTTATCATTAGAAATACCTTCTAAAATTTTCATTATTAGTACATGTTAAAACTACTAGGACCTCGTATACTTGTCATTATTAGTATATTCTAAACTTGGCAAAACTAATATATTCCAAAGTTTATCATTTTTCTAAACTTGTCATTATTGGTATATTCTAAACTTGTGAGCATTAGTACATGTTAAATTAATAGTGTCTTCTAAACATGACATTGTTAGTTTATTCAAAACAAATCATTGACAGTATTAGTATTTTCTAAACTTTGCATTATTAATATAATTAAAAAATTAACGTTATAATTAATATAACCTTCTAAACATGTCATTATTGCTGTTTTCTTTTTACTTTTCTTTATTAGTATTTTATCAACTTGTCATTATCCATACATATTAAAGCTATTAGTAGTAGTATAGTCTAGTATTATTAGTACACGTTAACAGTACCTTCTACCTTAACAGTAGAAGGTACTGTCATTATTACTATATTCTAAACTTGTCATTATTAGTAGACATTAAAGTTATCATTAAAAATACCTTTCTAATTTTTCATTATTTGGATATTATAAACCTCTTCTTATTAGAACACATTAAAATTATCGTTCCTAAAATATTGTAACCTTGTCATCAATAGTACATTTTAAATTTGTGATTATTAGTACAAATTAAATATATCATTAGTAGATCCGTCTAAGCCTGTCATTTAGTGTATTCTAAACTTCACATTAAAGTTATAATTGATCGTACCTTCTAAACTTTTCATTATTAGTATATTCTAAACATGTTATTAGTGCACATTAAAGTCATCATTGATAGTAACTTCTAAACATGACATTCATAGAACGGTCTAAATTTGTCATTATTAGTATGTTCTAAACTTGTCCTTAGTTGTTCAAATTAAAGTTATATCTGATAGCACCTTCTAAACTTATAATTGTGAGTATATTCTAAATTATTAATACGCATTATTAGGACACATTAAATTTTTCGTTAATGGTACATTGTAAGCTTGTCATTATTAGTATATTCTAAATATGTAGACACTAAAGTTATATTCTAAACTTCTCATTTTTAATATTAGCAGTACTTGCCATTGTTAGTATATTCTAAACTTTCATTATTATTACACATTAAAGTTTTCATTAATAGTACCTTCTAAACTTCTCAATGTTAGTATATTCTAAACATGCCATTATTAGAATATTACAACTTGTCATTTTTAGAATACCTTATAGCTATCAGTAATAGTTCCTTCTAAATCTGTTACTATTTGTATATTCTAAACTTATCATAATTATGAGAGTAATTCGCTAATAGCAGCGACATCAAACCAATAAATTACTGGGCACTGGGAAGGTAATTTACGGATGGCCGAGTACAGCGGGTTCGAATCCTGCATGCAACTGTCACAAAAATTATCGGTTATCATAATTAGTAGACAGGAAACTTTCATTATTAGAAAGTTGCTATTATCATTATAAGATAGACTTGTCATTATTAGTATATTCTAAGCTTGTCTTTATAAGTACATGCTAGCGTTATTAATTATAGTACCTTCTAAACTTACCCTTATTAGTAAATAGTACTTTGTTTATATTGGTACACATTAAAGTTATCATTAATAGTACCTTCTAAAAACTTGTCATTATTACCACATTAGCACATATTAAATCTAACCGTAATATTAAAAAAAATTCATTACTAGCATATTCTAAATTTGTCATTATTAGTGCACATTAAAGTTATAATGCAATAATACCTTCTAAAATTGTCATTATTAGTATATTCTAAACACGTTAAAATTATCATTAACAATACATTCTAAACTTGTCATAATTAGAATATTATTAGTAATGATATGTTTAGAAAGTTACATTAAGCATAACGTTAATGTGTAGTAATAATGACACGTTTAAAATATACTATTAATGCAAGGTTTAGAAAATACTAACAATAGCATAGTAGTAGTTTTGAATATACTAACAATAAATTGTTTAGAAGACACTACTAATGATAACTTTAATATGTACTAATACACAAAAGTTTAGAATACACTAATAATAACAAGTTTAGAATAATGATAAACTCGGAATATATTAATAATGATAAGGATACAAGGTCCTAGTAATGATAACTTTAATGTATACTAATAAAGTTAAAATACCGAAGAAGATATGTTCAGTATTTACTAATAATGATGTTTCGAATTTACTAACAATGACCACTTAAGAAAGTGATAGTGATAACTAATGTGTACTAATGTGTACTAATAATGAGGGTTTAGAACATAAAACTGACAAGCTTTAATGGGTACTAATAATGTCAAGTGTTAAATATTGAGAAGATTGACAAGTTTAGAAGATACTGTTAAAGATAACTTTAATGTTTAGAAATAGTGACAATTGTGGATCATACTAATAACGATAAATTTAGAAGGTTCTATTAATGATAACTTTATTTTGTACTAATAATGACAAGTTTAGCATATAAGTTTTAATATAAGCATATAAGCATATAAGGTTTAATGATAAGACAAGTTTAAGGTGTATCAATAATCACAAGTTTAGAATATAATAATGATGATTTTAGAATACACTAATGATGATAATTTAGAATATACTTATAATAATAAGTTTAGAATATACTAATAATGAGAGCTGAATATCCGAACAATGGCAAATTATAATGACAATTTTAAAGGCACTATTGATTATAACTTTAATGTGTACTAATAATCACAGGTTTATTAGTACATTTCTTCTATACATGTCGTTATTAGTATATTCTTATTTTGTTATTATTAGGACACCTTAAAGTTATAGCTAATAGCACCTTCTTGATTTGTTATTGTTGGTATATTATAAACTTTTCATTATTAAAATGTCAATCATAAATCATAACACCTTCCAAACTTGTCAGTATTAGTGTATTCTAAACTTTTCTTTATTTTTATATTTTAAACTTGTCGTTATTGATATAAACTTGTCGTTATTATTAAAACTATTAGTAGTAGTATCTCCTAAACTTGTATTATTAGTACACGTTAACAGTACCTTCTAAACATCGTTATTAGTATATTCTAAACTTGTCATTATTAGTACACATTAACGTTATTATCAATATTACCTTCTTAACTTGACATCATTAGTATGTTATAAACTTGCCATATTAGTACACATTAAATTAATCATTAATAGTATATTCTAAAGTTGTCATTATCAGTATATTCCAAACTTGTCATTATTAGTACACGTTAAAGTTATTAGAAATACCTTCTAAACTTTTCATTAGGACCTCGTATACTTATCATTGTTAGTATATTCTAAACTTGGCAAAAGTTTATCATTTTTCTAAACTTGCCATTATTGGTATATTATTCTAAACTTGTGAGTATTAGTACATGTTAAAGTAGCGGTGTGTTCTGAACGTGACATTTTTAGTTTATTCAAAACAAATCATTGATAGTATTAGTATTTTCTAACCTTCTAAACATGTCCATATTGCTGTTTTTTTAACTTTTCTTTATTAACGTTAACATTAACGTTATCATTAATATAACCTTCTAAACATGTCCATATTGCTGTTTTTTTTAACTTTTCTTTATTAGTATTTCATAAACTTGTCATTATCCATACATATTTAAGCTATTAGTAGTAGTATCTTCTAAACTTGTCATTATCTGTATATTCTAGTATTATTAGTACACGTTAACAGTACCTTCTACCTTAACAGTAACTTGACATCATTAGTACTTGCCTTATTAGTACACATTTAAGTAATTATTAATAGTATATTCTAAATTTGTCATTATTACTATATTTTAAACTTGTCATTATTAATAGACATTAAAGTTATCATTAAAAATACCTTCCTAATTTTTCATTATTTGGATATTATAAACCTCTTCTTATTAGAACACATTAAAATTATAGTTCTTAAAATATTATAACCTTGCCATCAATAGTAAATTTGTGATTATTAGTACAAATTAAATATATCATTAGTAGATCCGTCTAAGCCTGTCATTTAGTATATTCTAAACTTCTCCTTATTAGTACATTAAAGTTATAATTGCCTTCTAAACTTTTCATTATTAGTATATTCTAAACATGTTATTAGTGCACATTAAAGTCATCATTAATAGTAACTTCTAAACATGACATTATTTGTTCATAGAATGGTCTAAATTTGTCATTATTAGTATGTACTAAACTTGTCCTCATTTGTTCAAGTTAAAGTTATATCTGATAGCACCTTCTAAACTTAAAATCGTGATTATATTCTAGATTGTTAATACACATTAAAGTTATTATTAGTAGTACCTTCTAAATTTGTCATTATTAGGACACATTAAAATTTTCCTTGATACATTGTAAGCTTGTCATTATTAGTATATTCTAAACATGTAGACACTAAAGTTATCATCAATACTGTATTCTAAACTTCTCATTTTTAATATTAGTAGTACTTGCCATTGTTAATATATTCTAAACTTTTCATTATTATTACACATTAAAGTTTTCATTAATAGTACCTTCTAAACTTCTCAATGTTAGTATATTCTAAACATGCCATTATTAGAATATTATAACTTGTCATTTTTAGAATACCTTATAGCTATCAGTAATAGTTCCTTCAAAACCTGTTACTATTTGTATATTCTAAACTTATCATAATTAATAGACAGGAAACTTTCATTATTAAAAAGTTGCTACTATCAAATGATAAACTTTTCATTAATAATACAAATTAAAGTTTTTTTTATTAGTGCCTTCTAAACTTATCACTATTGGTATATTCTAAAATTCTCATTATTAGCACTCATTAAGAGTGCCTTCAGAACCTATATATTAGTATATTCTAAGCTCGTAATTTTAGAACATTAGATTTATCATTAATAGTACCTTCTAAACTTGTCATTATTATTATATTATAGTTAACAGTTATAGTAACTTCTCAACTTGTTATCATTAGTATATTCTAAACATGTCTTAATTAGTATATTGTAAACTTTCATTATTAGTACACATGAAAGTTTTCATTAACAGCACTTAACTTCTCATAACTTCTCATTATTACGTGTCATAATTTGTACATATTTAAGTTATCATTAATAGGATCTTTTAAATTTATCATTATTGCTATATTTTAAACATATTCTAAACTTGTCATTATCTTTTATTCTAAACGTTTTATTACATGTATTTCATTAAAAGTTCCTTCTAAACTTCTCATTATTACGTACCGTTATTAGTTCATATTTAAGTTATCATTAATAGGATCTTTTCAATTCATGATTATTGATATATCTTAAACATGCCAATATTAAATTCTTCTAAACTTGTCATTACCTTTTATTCTAATATTTTTATTACTTGTGTATTACCTTTCAGTATTAGTACATTCTAAGTTATCATTGATAGTATTTTCTAAACTTGTCATTATTAGTATATTCAAAACTTGTTATCATTAATAGTTCCTTCTAAAACTGTCATTTTTAGTATATTCTAAGCATCTCATTGTTGGTATATATTAAAGTTGTCATCAATAGTACTTACCCTGTCTTTATTTGTATATTCTAAACTTATTATTAGTATACTCTAAATATGTCATTATTAATTCACTTTAAGGTTACTATTACTAGAACACATTCAAGTTACCATTAAAAGTACATTCTAAAATTGCCATTATTAAATTATTCTAAACTTCTCATTATCAGTATATTCTAAACTTTTTATTTTGATAACACATTAAAGTTATTATTATTAGATTCCAAATTTGTATTTATTAGTACACATTAATATCTTCCAAACTTTTCATTATTAGAGCATTATGAAACTGTCAATAATACTACCTTCTAAACTTCTCATTATTACTATATTCTAAACTTGTCACACATTAAGGTTATCATTAAATACATGTTGTTATTAACATATTCTAATTTTTTTATTAGTAGTAATTTACTATTAGTATATACTAAATTTATAATTTATCTTCTAAACTTGTCTTTATTAGTATATTGTAAACTTGCTTATTATTAGTATAAATTAAAGTTATCTTGAACAGTGCCTTTTAAACTTAAAATTATTGGTATATTCTAATCTTTTCATTATTAGTACATTGTAAATTTCTGATTATTAGTACACATAAAAGTTACTATTAACAATACCTTCTAAACTTGTTACCTTTAACAGTATCTTCTGAACTTGTCAATCTTAGCATATTCTAAATATCATTGTAAGTATATTCTAAACCAGTATATATTAAATTGATAGTTAATAGCACCTTCTTAACTTGTCATTTTTAGTACATTATAAACTTGTCATTAATAGTACACATTAAACTTATCCAAACTTGTTAGTATTAGTGTATCATTGCTACATATCAAAGTTATTATTAGTAGTATCTTCTAGACTTCTCATTACTTGCACATTAAGAGTTTTTTCTAAACATTAGTACATCATTAGTATATTGTAATTAAAATTACCGTTCTAAACTTGTCATAGCACACATTAAAGTTATCATTAATTGTATCTTTAATCTGTTCATTTTAGTATATTCTATAATTATCCTTATTAGTACACATTAAAGTTATCATTAATATCACTTTCTAACAATTAGAATATTCTAAACACATCCTAATTGGCATTTTCTTTACTTTTTATTTACAGTGTTCATTAAATATATTCTAAACATGGCAATATTCTAAAGTATTCTAAAGTTGCCATTATTCTAAACTTGTCACTATTAATATATTCTAAACTTATTAGTACTAATACACAAAATTGGTAGCACCTTCCAAAGTTGTCATTATTCGTATATTCTAACTTTGCCATTATTAGTACACATTACAGTTATCACTGATACTACCTTCTAATATCTGTAATTATCAGTATCCTCTATAACTGCCATTATAAGTGCATATTAAAATTATCATTAATACTACCTTCTAAACTTGTCCTTATTAGTTATTAGTTATTAGTTATTAGTTATTAGTCCTTATTATTATTCTAAACATGTGATTATGAGTTATCATTAATAGTGCTTTCTAAACGTAATTATCTTTCATGTTCAAAGCTTGTCACTATTAGTACACTCTAAAGTTATCACTAATAGAATATTCTAAATTTCTTTATTAGTATATTCTAAACTTGTCATTAATAGTGCAATTAAAGTTATCATTAATAGTATCTTTATTCTGATCATTATTAGTATGTTCCATAATTATCATTATTAGTATTAGTTATCATTAACAGCATCTTGTAAACTTGTCATTATTAGTATGCTCTAAACTCGTCATTATAAGCATATTCTAAACTTGTCATTGTTAGTATATTATAAACTTACTGATAATATTTGTTATTATCAGTATCCTCTACAATTGCCATTATTAGTGCATATTAAAGTTATCATTAATAGTACCTTCTAAACTTGCCCTTATTAGTATATTCTAAACATGTGATTATGAGTACATATAAGAGTTATCATTAATAGTACTTTCTAAACACATATTTATCTTTCATATTCTAAGCTTTTCAGTATTCTTTTTATTAGTATATTGTAAACTTCTGATTATTAGTACACATTAAAGTTATTATTAATAGATTATTCTTTAAATTTCATTATTAGTATCTACTAAACTTGTCATTAATAGTACAATTAAAGTTATCATTAATAGTATTTTTAATCTGATCATTATTAGTATGTTCTATAATTATCATTATTAGTATTAGTTATCATTATAAAACTTAATATTCGTATGTTCTTTCTAAACTTGTCATTATTAGTATATTACAAACTTACCCATAATAGTATATTATCAACTTTAATAATTAGTACACATTATAAGTAGCTTTCAAACTTGTATAAACTTGTATATTCTAAAGTTGTCACTCTTACTAAATATTTCAGTTATTATCAAAAGAATCTTCCGAACTTGTCAGTAATAGCACTCGTTAATATCGTAATCTTAACTTGTCATTATTAGTACACATTAAATTTTTTATTAGTTGTACCTAGTGTCATTAATTGTATATTCTAAACTTGTCATTACTAGAACATATTAAAGTTATCATTGATAATTCCTTTTCAACTTGTCATTATTAGTATAATTCAAACTTTAATTAGTAATCATTATTAGTATTCTAAACCTGTTACTATTCAAAAACTCTAAACTTTTCATTATTAGTACACATTAAAGTTTCAATTAATTGTACCTTTTGAATATGATATCATGACACATTAAACTTGTCATAATGTCATTATTCTAAACTTTCTTTAATCGTATATGTTAAAGATGTTGCTAAGAGAATCTTCTAATCTTGTCAATATCAATATACATTAAAATTATTACTATTATATTCTAATCTTGACAACACAATAAAGTTATTAAAAGTACCGATTATTACCGCATTCTAAATTTGTCATTATTTGTGCAAATAAAATTTATCATTAATCGCACACTTCTTACTATTAGTATATTCTAGATTTGTTATTATTAGTAAACATTGAAGTTATCATAAATATTACCTTCTAAACTTGTCATCATTAGTATATTCTAAACATGCCATAATAAGTAATTCTAATAATTCTTAGTATATTCTAAACTCGTCAATATTAGTTATCATTAATAGTATCTTCTAAACCTGTCATTACTAGAATATTCTAATTTTTTCATTTTTAGTACACATTAAAGATATCATGAATAGTACCTTTTAAACCTGTCACCATTAGAGTGTTCTATACTTTCCATTATTAGTACACATTAAAGTTATCATTAATAGTACTCTCTAGACTTCTCATTATACGTATATTATAAACATGTCAATATTGGTATATTCTTAATATGTATTCATCGATGTATCTAAACTTGTCATTATTAGTATGTTCTAAACTTGTCATAATATATCATATTATCATTAGTATATTCTAAGCCTGGCAATATGCTAAAGTTGTCATTATTCTAACTTTCATAATGACACCTAAACATGTCATTAATATCATATTCAAAACTCGTAATTATTAGTTGACGTATCATTAATAAGATATCCTAATCTTTATTATTGGTATATTCCAAATTTGCCATTAATAGTACACATTAAATTATCATTAAAAGTACCTTCTAATCTTGTTTTATTAATACATTCTAACTTGTCATTATCAGTATGTTCTAAACTTATCATTAGTAAAAATTAAAGTAATTAATAGTACCTTCTAAACTTGTCATTAACAGTACCCTTTAAATAGTATAGTCTAGTAATTAGTATCTTCTAAACCTGTCATTATTAGAATGTTCTAAACTTGTCATTATAAGTACACATCAAACTTTTTAAACTTGTCATTATTAGTTATCATTGATAGTACTATCTAAACTTCAGTATATTCTAAACATGTCTTCATTGGTATATTCTAAACTTGTCATCATTAGTATGATGTAAACTTGTCACTAATACTTCATATTAAATTCATCATTAATAGGACGTTCTAAACTTATCTTTATTTGTAATATCTAAACTTGGCAATTTTATGTTAAAAATGTCTATATTGTTATTATTTAAACTAGAATATTCTAAACATGCTAAACTACCTTCGAAATTCATCATTAAAAGTACCCTATAAATTTGTAATTATTAGTATATTTTGAACTCGTCATTATTAGTAGTATCTTCAAACTTGTCATTATCGGAATATTCTAAATTTTTCATTATTAGTACCCATCAAAGATATCATTAATTAAAATTGTCATCATTAGAATGTTCTATACTTTTCATTATTAGTACACATTAAAGTTATCATTAATTGTACTTTCCAAATTTCTCATTATACGTATATTCTAAACATGTCTACATTGGAATATTCTAAACTTATCATTATTAGTATGCTCTAAACTTGTCATTAATAGCTCATATTAAATCTATCATTATTAGTATATTCTAAACTTGGCAATATTAGTATATGTTAAAGTTGTCATTAAACCTTGTCTTTATTATTATAGTTTAAACTAGTATATTCTAAAGATGTCGTTATTAGTATATTCAAAACTCGTCATTATCAGTAAACTTATCACTAATAGTATCTTCTAATCTTTTCATTATTACTATATTCCAAGTTTGACATTATTAGTACACATTATATCTATCACTAATAGTACCTACTAATCCTGTTTTTATTTGTATTTTCTAAACCTGGCATTATTAGTGTGTTCTAAACTTATCATTAGTGAAAAATAAAGTCATTATACTCTAATCATAAACAGAATCCTTTTAACTTGTAATTATTAGTATATTCTAAACTTGTCAATATTATTACACATTGAAGTTATCATTATCGTTAAAAACTTATCACTACTAAACTTTAATGTGTACTAATAAAAGCAAGCTTAGAATATATATTCTAAACTTGTTTTATTAGTACACATTAAAGTTATCATTAATAGTTCCTTTTCAACCTGTCGTTACAAATATTCTATATTTGTCATTGTTAGTACACAATAAATATATTAATTGTATTTTCACACTCTTCATTATTAGTATATTCTAAAATTCTCATGATTACTACACATTAATGTTATCTTTAAAAATACCTTCTAATCTTGTTTTTATTGTTATATTCTAAACTTGGCAGTATTAGTATATTCTAATTTTTTTTATTAGTTCATATCAACGTTATCATTATTAGTACCTTCTAAACTTATTATTATTAGTATATTCTGAATTCTAAACTTGTCATTATAATTACATATATTTAATAATCATAGTAACATATAGAACAGTACCCTTTAAACTTGTAATTATTGGCATATCTTTCTATTTTTAGTACTCATACATGTTCCTTCTAAACCTCTTTTTATTAGTATATTGTAAACTTCTGATTATTAGTACACATTAAAGTTATTATTAATAATACCTTCTAAACTTGTCAGAGTTAAATGCATTATTAGTATATCTTTTATACTAGTTATAATTAGTATATTGCTAACTTGCCATTATTAGTATATTTTAATTTTTCATTATTAGTACACATTGGTATATCCTAGTCTTTCCATTATTAATACACATAAAAGTTATCATTAACTGTACCTTGCATTATAAGTATATTGTAAACTTATCACATTAAAGCTACCTTCTAAACTTGACATTATTTGTATACTACAAAACTGCTATTTCTAAATTTGTCATTGTTAGTGCACATTAAAGTTATCTAAACTTGTCATTAGTATATTCTAAACTTGTTATTACTAGTACACATTAAAGCTATCATTAATAATACCTTAATATGATAAATTTGTCCCTATTAATATACATTATGCTGATATTCTATGGTTGTCATTATTAGTATATTCTAAACTTTTCATCATTAATACAGATCAAATTATTCAATAATAGTACATATCAAATAGAAGCTTCTAAAATTGTCATTATTAAAACATATTAAATTAATTATAAATATAATTTTCTAAAGTTTTGACTATTGATTATCGTTGTATATATAATTAATAGTACTATCGACAATATTCATTATTAATATATTCTAAACTTTTGATATTAAAGTTATCATCAATAGTTCCGACTGAATGTTATTCTTAGTATATTCTAAACATGTCATTACAAGTATTTTGTCAATTTTTCACTATTAGTACTCATTAAAATAATTATTAGTACACATTAAAGATTTTCATAATGGTACCTGCTAAACGCTATACTTTTTTATATAAATTTCCCATATCATAAATCAAATTTTTCATTAGTTTTGAATATACTAACAATGACATGTTTAGAAGACACTACTAATGATAACTTTAATATGTATTGATACTCAAAAGTTTAGAATATAGTAATAATGACAAGTTAATGATAAACTCGGAATATATTATTACAAAGTGTAGGATGGATATACTAATAATGGTAAGGATACAAGGTCCTAGTAATGATAACTTCAATGAAGATATGTTTAGTATTTACTAATAGTGAAGTTTCGAATTTACGAACAATGACAACTTGAGAAAGTATTGTTAGTGATAACTAATGTGTACTAATAATGAGGGTTTAGAATATACAATTGACAAACTTTAATGTTTACTAACAATGACAAGTGTTGAATATACCAATAATGACAAATTTAGAATATGCTAATAATGTCAGGTTCAGAATATACTTGTAATGACAAGTTTAGAATACACTATTACTAAAAAATTTAGAAGGATTAATAAAAAATTTAGTATGTACTAATAATAACGAGCTTAGAATATACTAAGAATCACAAGTTTAGAATAAGTTGATAATGTAAAGTATAGAAATGACTAAAAAGGACAACTTTAGAAGGTTCTATATGATAACTATAATTTGTACTAATAATGACAAACTTAGAATGTATTATAAATAAAAACTTTAATGTCTTCTGATAATTAATGTTTGGTATATACTAATAATGACAAGTAAGGCACTATTAATGTTAACTTGAATATGTACACATATTCACAAGTTATTTTATGTTATTATTCACGTTATTATAATACATGTACTGTATTATGTACACATAATAATAATAATGTTAATGTGTAGCAATAATGACACGTTTTAATTATATTGATAATATAAAGTTTAGTAAATACTAATAATAACATAATTAGAAGTTCCTATTAATGATAACTATAATACGTACTAATAATGATTAGTTTTGAAAAAAGCTAACAATGTCATATTAAAAAGCCAGTAATAATGGTAACTTTAACATGTACTAATACTCACAATTTTAGAATATACTAATAATGACAATTTTTAAACAATTATAAACTTTGGAATATATTAGTTTACTAATAACTAATGTGTAATAATAATGACAAGTTTAGAATAATAAAGAAGATATGTTAGTATTTACTAATACTGATATTGTTTTCGAATATACGAACAATGACAACTTTAGAAAGTATTGTTAATGATAACTTTAACGTGTACTAATAAAGAGAAGCTTTTAATGATAACTTAGATATGTGTTAATAATAACAAGTTTATAATAAGTTTATAAAAAAAGCTAACAATGTCATATTAAAAAGCCAGTAATAATGGTAACTTTAACATGTACTAATACTCACAATTTTAGAATATACTAATAATGACAATTTTTAAATAATTATAAACTTTGGAATATATTAGTTTACTAATAACTAATGTGTACTAATAATGACAAGTTTAGAATAATAAAGAAGATATGTTAGTATTTACTAATACTGATATTTTTTCGAATATACGAACAATGACAACTTTAGAAAGTATTGTTAATGATAACCTTAACGTGTACTAATAAAGAGAAGCTTTTAATGATAACTTAGATATGTGTTAATAATAACAAGTTTATAATATACAAATTTTGACAAGTGTAGAGAGTACTATTGATAACACAGGGGAACACTTTTTCAGTAACTTTGAGTTGCATTGGATATCTTAACGGATTTTGAAAGAGTTTTAGGCGCTGATTTCAAATCTGAAATTAGTTTTTCTCTACAAGCTCTAGTTTGTATGCAATTTGAGGTTAATGAAATTGTACATATGTGAACTTGCGTAAACCATGTATAAGCATTTTAACGTCCATATATATAGATAGCTTCTAATATTTTGATCATTCTTCTTTTGTTTCAGTTCAAACATGGCTTCCAGAATGAGACATCATTGCAGAAACAAGCCTGATGCCTTCTGCTACATATGTGGATGCTACACACTCAATCGTCAGAGACGTAACATATCCTCGTTCGTCAAGCGTGCCTACAAGGCATATTTTGAAGTTCATCTTGGTGATCAAGACAAGCAATGGGCTCCTCATGTTGTGTGCCACAATTGTGAGGAAATGCTTCGAGACCGGACCAAAGGAAAACGCAAAGGTCTGCCTTTTGGAGTTCCAATGATTTGGCGCGAACCCACCAACCATGTAACTGACTATTATTTCTGCATGGTAAACACAACGGGTGTTGGGAAGAAAAACCGACATAAGATTACGTATCCGAACATTCCCTCAGCTATTCGGCCTGTTCCGCACTCTGAAGAAGTACCTGTTCCAGTTTTCAAAGGCTTGCCTTCATTGGACGATAAAGACATTGGACATGATACAAGCCAGCAAGACAGTTGTGACAGTGAATTGTCAGAAAAGTGTTCACAATCGGAGGACTGTTCTTCAGACACTGAACCTTTCCCCGTCCCTAAGCCTCTTCCCCAGGCTGAACTGAATGATTTAGTGCGGGATTTAGGTCTTTCAAAGAAAGCAGCAGAGCTTTTGGCATCAACATTGTTGATCACTCTGTTAAAGTATCATATTTCAGAAAGCGTGACCAGCTTTTTGTGACCTTCTTTTCAAAAGACAGACAGTTTGTTTACTGCCATGACATCCCAGGGCTTCTCAAAGAACTGGGTGTACCTTACTATAGTCCTGCTGAATGGAGACTCTTTTTAGACAGTTCAAAACGCAGGCTAAAGTGTGTTCTTTTACATAATGGCAATGTTTATGGAGCAGTACCTGTCGGTCACTCAGTGCATTTGCGGGAAGACTATGATGATATGAGAATGGTCATGGACTTATTAAAGTATCATGAGCACAATTGGATAATTTGTGTAGACTTAAAGATGGTCAACTTTCTTCTTGGACAACAGAAAGGTTTCACCAAGTTTCCATGTTTCCTCTGTATGTGGGACAGCCGAGCACGAGACAGACATTGGGTCCAGAAGGACTGGCCTATTCGTGACACCCTTGAAGCAGGCATGCCAAATATCATACAAGACCCAATTGTAAACAGAGATAAGATCATCTTTCCTCCTCTTCACATCAAATTAGGTCAAGGCACTGGAAACCGAAGGTGAATGTTTCCAACACATCATCACAGCTTTACCAGGGTTATCATTTGAGAAGATCAAAGCAGGCGTGTTTGATGGCCCACAGATTCGAACCCTAATTCGTGATGATCAGTTTGTTGCTAAGATGACCGCTTTAGAAAGGGCAGCATGGTTATCCTTTGTGGCAGTCGTTCAGAACTTCCTTGGAAACAATAAGGCGGAGAACTACAGTGAACTTGTGAACAGAATGCTCCTCGCTTTTCGTGATCTCGGGTGCAACATGAGCATCAAGCTTCATTTTTTGAACAGCCACCTTGATCAGTTCCCTGACAACCTGGGGGCTGTGAGTGACGAACAAAGAGAACGATTCCACCAAGACCTAAAGATCATGGAAGAACGCTACCAAGGGCGCTGGGACAAAAGTATGATGGCTGACTACTGCTGGAGCATTAAACGAAATTGCCCAGATGAAATGTACAAACGCAAAAGTTACAAACGCAAATTCCTGCTTGAAAAAAATACACAAAGAAATTGATAAGCTTCCATCAGCTGTGGTGAAGGATGCTAATCTAACTTTGGGAAAGATGTTCTGTTAATGTTCTGTTTCTTTTGCCTTAATAAATGTACAGAAATGGCTTTCATACTGTTTTAAGATTCAAGTGAACAAAAGAATTGTGGCTGATATTGCAATTTCCTATAATAACGAAAATTTAAAAAATAAATAAAAATGTCAAATTGCATAAAATCTGTAGCTTGCAGACAAAACCCGACTTCAGATTTGAAATCAGCACACTCAAGTTGACTATAGAAAAGTCTTTTTTTAAATGCAACAAAATGAGTTCCCCAGTGTAATGAATTGAATGTGTACTAAAATGACAAATTTACAAAGATACTATTAATGATAACTTTAATGATACTAATGATACTAATGATACTTTAATTATACTAATGATACAAATGATACTAATGATACTAATGATACTTTAAAGATACTATGTGTCATAATGTCATATTTAAAAGGTACAATTAATTGAAACTTTAATGTGTACTAATAAAGAAAAGTTTAGTTTTTTAATAATGACTATTAATAACAAGTTTAGAATACACTAATAATGATTACTAATTAATGTTTGAATTATACTAATAATGACAAGTTGAAAAGGAATTATCAATGATAACTTTAATATATTCTAGTAATGACAAGCTTAGAATATACGATTAATGACACTTTTAGGTACTTCTAATAAAAACTTTAATGTGTACTAAGAATGACAAATTAAGATTATGGTATTAATGATAATTTTAACGAATGCAAGTTTAGGATATACCAATAACGACAAAATCAGAAGATTCTTTTAATAATAACTTAAATATGTACTAAGAATGACAACTTTAGAATATACAAGGTTATGTAAGTTTGGAAGCTACGATTAATGATAACATTAATGTGTACTAACTATAAAAGTTGAGAATATACTATTATGGGTAAGTTTATAACATACTAATAATGACAAGTTTAGAAAGTATTACTAATGGTAAGTTTAATGTATAGTGATTATGATACGTTAAGAATATACTTATAATGACAAGTATAGAAGATACTAATAATGACAAGTTTACAAGATACTCTTGATAATAACTAATACTAATAATGATGATTATAGAACATGCTAATAATGATCATATTAAAGATACTATTAATGAGAACTTTAAAGTGTACTGTTAATGACAAGCTTAGAATATACTAATAATGAAATTTTAGAATATTCTATTAATGGTAACTTTAAAGTGTACCAATAGTAGCAACCTAAGAATATGTAAGTACATGTTGAGAAAGTACTGTTAATGATAACTCTAATATGTACTCATAATCACATGTTTAGAATATACTAGTAACGACAAGTTTAGAAGGTACTATTAATGATGATGGCAATTGTAGAGGATACTGATAATAACAAATATTATGAAAGTTGAGAATATACTATTATGGGTAAGTTTATAATATACTAACAATGACAAGTTTAGAAAGTTTAATGTATAGTAATGATGATACGTTAAGAATATACTAATAATGACGAGTTTAGAGCATACTAATAATGACAAGTTTACATGATACTGTTAATGATAACTAATACTAATAATGATAATTATAGAACATACTAATAATGATCAGAATAAAGATACTATTAATGATAACTGTAATTGTACTATTAATGACAAGTTTAGAATATACTAATAATGAAATTTTAGAATTTTCTATTAATGATAAATAGTGTACTAATAGTGAAAAGCTTAGAATATGAAAGATAATTACGTTTAGAAAGCACTATTAATGATAACTCATAATCACATGTGTAGAATATACTAATAAGGACAAGCTTAGAAGGTAGTATTAATGATAACTTTAATATGCACTAATAATGGCAATTATAGACGATACTGATAATTACAAATATTAGAAGGTAATATCAATGATAACTTTAATGTGTACTAATAATGACAAAGTTAGAATATTCGAATAATGACAACTTTGGAAAGTGCTACCAATCATGTGTATTAATACTAACAAGTTTAGAATATAATAATAATGACAAGTTTAGAATAATGGCAACTTTAGAATACACTAATATTGCCATGTTTAGAATATGTTTAATGAACACTATAAGTAAAAAATTTAGAACATGCCAATTAAGATGTGTTTAGAATATTCTAATGGTTAGGAAGTGATATTAATGATAACTTTAATGTGTACTAATAAGGATGATTATAGAATATACTATTAATGACAAGTTTAGAATGGTAATTTTAATGTGTTCTAATGTGTTCAAATAAAACATTTGAAAAATTCCTTTAATGATAGTTTAACATGTGCTAATAATTTTTTAAAGGTATTTTTGATAAAACAAGTTTACAATATACTAATGATGTCAAGTTAAGAAGGTAATATTGATAACAACGTTAATGTATACTAATAACGATAAGTTTAGAATATACTAATGTTTAGAAAAAACTCTTAATGTGTACTATTAATACTAGAATATACAAGTAATGAAAAGTTTAGAAGATACTACTAATGATAACTTTAATATGTAGCAATAATAAGAGAAAATTTTAGAATACACTAATACTAACAAGTTTGGATAAGTTTAATGTGTACTAATAATGACAAGTTTATAATGTACTAACAATGATAAATTAAGGTGCTATTAACTATAAATTTAATGAGTCCTAATAATGACAAAATTTTAATATATACTAATTATCACAATATATAATTATATAATATATACTAATTATCACAATATATAATTATATAATATATACTAATTATCACAATATATAATTATATAATATATACTAATTATCACAATATATAATTATCACAATGATATTTAGAATATGTTATCAAGTTCAGAAGATACTGTTAATGGTAACTTTAATGTCTAGAAATAATGACAAGTGTGGAATATACTCATATTAATAAGTTTAGAAGGTTCTACTAATAATAACTTCTAAACTTTGACAAGTTATTGTTAATAATAACTTTTATGTGTACTTATAATCAGAAGTTTACAATATACTAATAATTATATATATAATCAGAGGTTTAGAAGGTACAGGCATGTGTACTTATAATGAAAAGATTAGAATATACCCATAATTAAAAGTTTAAAAGGTACTGTTCAAGATAACTTTAATTTGTACTGATAATAAGCAAGTTTACAATATACTAATAAAGACAAGTTTAGAAGATAAATGATAAATTCAGTATATACTAATAGTAAAATACTAATAATAAAAAGTTTAGGATATGGTAATAACAACAAGTATAGAAGGTACTATTAATGATAACTTTAATGTGTTACAAGTTTAGAATATAGTGATAATGTTTAGAAGGTAGTATTATTTACAATTTCATAATGCACTAATAATGAAAAGTTTGGAAGATATTATTAATGATAACGTTAATGTGTACTAATAAATACAAATTTGGAATCTAATAATAATAACTTTAATGTGTTATCAAAATAAAAAAGTTTGGAATATACTGATAATGAGAAGTTTAGAATAATTTAATAATGACATTTTTAGAATGTACTTTTAATGATAACTTGAATATGTACTAGTAATAGTAACCTTAAAGTGAATTAATAATGACATATTTAGAGTATACTAATGATAAGTTTAGAATATACAAATACAGACAACTTTATTATATACCAACGATGATATGCTTAGAATATACTAAAAATGACAGTTTAAAAGGAACTATTGATGATAATCTTAAAGTTTAATAATAATAACAAGTTTTGAATATACTAATAATGACAAGTTTAGAAAATACTATCAATGATAACTTTTCAATATACTAATAATAACAAGTTTAGAAAATACTATTACACAAGTAATAAAAAGTTTTGAATAAAAGGTAATGACAACTTTAGAAGAATCTAATATTGACATGTTTAAGATATAGCAAAAATGATAAATTGAAAAGATCCAATTAATGATAACTTAAATGAGCTAATAATGATAATACTGATAATGAGAAGTTTAGAATAATTTAATAATGACAATTTTAGAATATACTTTTAATTATAACTTGAATGTGTACCAGTAATAGTAACCTTAAAGTGAATAAATAATGACATATTTAGAGTATACTAATATTATATAATATATGACATTTTTAAGATATAGCAATAATGATAAATTGAAAAGATCCAATTAATGATAACTTAAATATGAACTAATAATGGCACGTAATAATGAGAAGTTTAGAAGGTACTGTTAATGAAATACAGTTTAGAATAAAAGATAATGACAATTTTAGAAGAATATAGCAATAATATTAAGTTTAAAGGATCCTATTAATGATAAATTAAATATGTACAAATAATGACACGTAAAAATGAGAAGTTTAGAAAGTACTGTTAATGAGAAGT
Organism: Oratosquilla oratoria; assembly: GCF_046742065.1. Lineage (NCBI taxonomy): Eukaryota > Metazoa > Arthropoda > Malacostraca > Stomatopoda > Squillidae > Oratosquilla > Oratosquilla oratoria. The sequence continues at coordinate 49,864,000 of NC_134789.1, forward strand.
TACTATAACTGTTAACTATAACTGTTAACTATAATCTAATAATAATGACAAGTTTAAAAGGTACTATTAGTGATAAATCTAATGTGTTCTAAAAATGACAAGCTATATACTAATATATAGGTTCTGAAGGCATTGTAAATGAGCGCTAATGAGGTACTAATTAAAAAACTTTAATTTGTATTATCAATGAAAAGTTTATCATACAACGATAATAGCAACTTTTTAAAAATGAAAGTTTCCTGTCTACTAATTATGATAAGTTTAGAATACACAAATAGTAACAGGTTTAGAAGGAACTAATACTGATAGCTATAAGGTATTCTAAAAATGACAAGTTATAATATAATAAAAATGGCATGTTTACTTTAATATGTAATAATAATGAAAAGTTTAGAGTATACTAACAGTGGCAAGTACTCCTAATATTAAAATGAGAAGTTTAGAATGTAGTATTGATGATAACTTTAGTGTCTACATGTTTAGAATATACTAATAATGACAAGCTTACAATGTACTATTAACGAAAAATTTAATGTGTTCCAATAATGACAAATTTAAAAGATACTACTAATAGTAACTTATATGTGTATTAATAATTTAGAATATACTCACAATTATAATTTTAGAAGGTGCTATCAGATATAACTTTAATTTGAACAAATAAGGACAAGTTTAGAACATACTAATAATGACAAATCTAGACCGTTCAATGAATAAATAATGTCATGTTTAGATGACTTTAATGTGCACTAATAACATGTTTAGAATATACTAATAATGAGAAGGTACGATCAATTATAACTTTAATGTACTAATAAGAAGTTTAGAATATACTAAATGACAGGCTTAGACGGATCTACTAATGATATATTTAATTTGTACTAATAATCACAAATTTAAAATGTACTATTGATGACAAGGTTAGAATATTTTATGAACTATAATTTTAATGTGTTCTAATAAGAAGAGGTTTATAATATCCAAATAATGAAAAATTAGGAAGGTATCTTAATGATAACTTTAATGTCTACTAACAATGACAAGTTTAGAATATAGTAATAATGACAAATTTAGAATTTACTATTAATGATTACCTACATGTGTATAATATACTAATGATGTCAAGTTACTGTTAAGGTAGAAGGTACTGTTAACGTGTACTAATAATACTAGAATATACAAATAATGACAAGTTTAGAAGATACTACTACTAATAGCTTTAATATGTATGGATAATGAAAAGTTTATAAAATACTAACAAAGAAAAGTTAAAAAACAGCAATAATGACATGTTTAGAAGGTTATATTAATAATAACGTTAATGTGTAATGACACATTTGAATTATATTAATAATGCAAAGTTTAGAAAATACTAATACTATCAATGATTTGTTTTGAATAAACTAACAATGTCATGTTTAGAAGACACTACTAATAATGTACTAATACTCACAAGTTTAGAATATAGCAATAATGACAAGTTTAGAAAAATGATAAACTTTGGAATATATTAGTTTTGCCAAGTTTAGAATATACCAATGATGATAAGTATACGAGGTCCTAATAGTTTTAACATGTACTAATAATGAAAAGTTTAGAAGGTATTTCTAATGATAACTTTAATGTGTACTAATAATGACAAGTTAAGAATATACTGATAATGACAATTTTAGAATATACTATTAATTATTAATTTAATGTGTACTAATATGGCAAGTTTATAACATACTAATGATGTCAAGTTAAGAAGGTAATATTGTGTACTGATAATGACAAGTTTAGAATATACTAATATTGATGTTTAGAAGGTACTGTTAACGTGTACTAATATTACAAGTTTAGGAGATACTACTACTAATAGTAATATGTATCAATAACATGTTTATATTATAGAAAATAAAGAAAATTTTAGAATACACAAATACTGACAAGTTTGGAAGGTGTTATGATTGATAAGTTTAATGTGTACTAATAATGAAAAGTTTATCATATAAGTTTACAAGGTACTATTAATGATGAATTTAATGTGCATTAATAAATACAAGTTTCGAACATATTGATTAAGTTTAGAAATTACTAATAATGACAACTTTAGAATGTAATATGTATCATAACTTTAATTTGTACTAATAATGACCAGAACGTACTAATGACAAATTTAGAATGTACTATAAATGAAAACTTTGATGTCATCTAATAATTAATGTTTGAAAAATACTAATATTGAAAAGTTGAAAGGCACTGTTGATGATAACTTTAATATGTACCAATAATCACAAGTTTATAATGTTGTAATAATGACGAGTTTTGGAGGTTATATTAATGATAACGTTAATGTGTAGTAATAATGACACGTTTGTATCATATTAATAATGCAAAGTTTAGAAAATTCTGGTAATAGCAAAATCAGAAGTTACTATTAATGATAAATATAATACGTACTAATAATGATTAGTTTTCAATAACCTAACAATATCACGATTAGAAGACATTAGTAATGATAACTTTAAGAATATACCAATAATGACAAATTTTGAATAATGATTTGAGAAATGATAAACTTGAGAAATCTGCTAATAACCACAGGTTTAGAATGTATATACAATTAAAAAGTTAGAATCTACTAAGATTGACAGGTTTAGAAGATACTCTTCAAGATAACTTTGTGTAGAAATAATGACACGTGTGGAATATACTAACAATGATAAATTTAGAAGGTTCTAGTAATGATAACTTTATTTTGTACTAATAATGACAAGTTTAGCATATATGTTTACAAGGTACTATTAATGATAACTTTAATGTGTATTGATAAATACAAGTTTCGAACATATTGATTAAGTTTAGAAATTACTAATAATGACAACTTTAGAAGGTAATATATATCATAACTTTAATTTGTACTAATAAATACCAGAACGTACTAATGACAAATTTAGAATGTACTATAAATGAAAACTTTGATGTCTTCTATAATTAATGTTTGAAAAATACTAACATTGAAAAGTTTAAAGGCACTGTTAATGATAACTTTAATATGTACCAATAATGACAAGTTTACAATTTTGTAATAATGACAAGTTTTGGTGGTTATATTAATGATAACGTTAATGTGTAGTAATAATGGCACTTTTGAAAAGTTGAGAAAATTCTTGTAATAGCAAAATCAGAAGTTGCTATTAATGATAAATATAATATGTACTAATAATGATTAGTTTTGAATAACCTAACAATATCATGTTTAGAAGACACTACTAATGGTAACTTTAACATGTATTAATACTCAAGTTTAGAATGATGATAAACTTTGGAATATATTAGTAATAGCAAAATCAGAATTTACTATTAATGATAAATATAATACGTAATAATGATTAGTTTTAAATAGCCTAACAATATCATGTTTAGAAGAAACTACTAATGGTAACTTTAATATGTATTGATACTCACAAGTCTAGAATATACCAATAATGACAAGTTTAGAATAATGATAAACTTTGGAATATATTAGTATTGTCAAGTTTAGAATATACAAATAATGATATGTATACAAGGTCCTAATAATGATGACTCTAATGTGTACGAATAATGAAAAGTTTGGAATACCCAAGAAGATATGTTTAGTATATAATAATACTGATATGTTTCGAACAATGACAACATTAGAAAGTATTGTTAATGATGATTTAATAATGAGGGTTTAGAACATGCAAATATTGACAAGCTTTAATTTGTACTAATAATGACAAGTGTAGAATATACTAATGATGACAAATTTAGAACATGCTTATAATGTCAGGTTTATTAGTATTTTCTAAACCTTACGTTGTTAATATATTTCAAAGGTGTCATTATTACTACACATTAACATTATTATCAACGTAGCCTTCTATGCATGTCATTATTTAAATATTGTAAACCTGTGATTATTAGTACACATTAAAGTTATAATCAATAGTGCCTTTAAAATTGTCATTATAATTTTGTCACTGTTCGGATATTCAACTTTCATTATTAGTATATTCTAAACTTATTATTATTAGTATATTCTAAACTTAATATTATTAGTATATTCTAAAATTATCATTATTAGTATTCTCTAAAATCATCATTATTATATTCTAAACTTGTGATTATTGATACACCTTGAACTTGTTTTATCATTAAACCTTGTAAACTTATATGCCAAACTTGTCATTATTAGTACAAAATAAAGTTATCATTAATAGAACCTTCTAAAAATTACCCTTATTAGTATAATTCACGATTGTCACTATTTCTACACATTAAAGTAACTTTAACAGTATGGTCATTATCAGTACCCATTAAAGCTTGTCAGTTTTATGTTCTAAACCCTCATTATTAGTGCACATTAGTTATCACTAAAAATACTTTTTAAGTGGTAATTGTTCGAAAATTCGAAACATCATTATTAGTAAATACTAAACATATATTCTTCGGTATTCTAAACTTTATTAGTATACAATAAAGTTATCATTACTAGGACCTTGTATCCTTATCATTATTAGTATATTCTTAACTTGGTAATAATAATATATTCCGAGTTTATCATTATTCTAAACTTGCTATTATTAGTATATTCTATACTTTTGAGTATTAGTACATATTAAAGTTATCATTAGTAGTGTCTTCTAAACAATTTATTGTTAGTATATTCAAAACTGATTATTATTACGTATCATAGTTATCATCAATAGCAACTTCTACTATGCTGTTGTTGCTTAAAAGTGGCAGTTTGCCGACAAGACTGACGAGATAAACACCATATGAGGACGGAGCCTTTATTTGTACGACGTTTCGCTTATTACAGCTTTTTCAAGTACAAGTTGAGATACAAATGCTTGAGATTAAATAAGGGGAAAGGAGGGAACGGGGAGAGAAAAAGGGGGGGGGGGAAGGAAGAGGAAGAGGAGGAGGGTGGGGGGGATTGGACACTGGGAAAGGATGAGAATGCTGGCCCAAACGTCCGTGGGCGAAATGTCCACAAAGGGTGGTTTAAATATTTAATATTTTGCTGGCCATGGGTATTAGGGGAATAATGTGAGAAGATATGTTAAACATGCCCCTGTTTTGTTCAATAGTGTTCGTTCCACTCTAATGAATTTAATGTGTACTAATAATAAAAAGTTTAGAATATGGTAATGATAAGTTTAGAAGGTACTATTGAGATCTTTAATGTGTACTAATAGTGACAAGTTTAGAATACACTAATAATGAAAAGTTTGGAAAATGTTATCAATGATAACGTTAATGTTATACTAATAAATACAAACAAATAAAAAACTACAAAAAATATAGAAATACAAAACAAATACAAATACAAATGTATAAGCTATCAATAATAACTTTAATGTGTTCTGAAAATGAAAAGTTAAAAGTTTATAATATACCAATGACAATTTTAGAATGTACTTTTAACGATAAATTTAATGTATACTAGTAATGACAGGTTAATGGTACTATTAATAGTAACTTTAAAGTGAACTAATAATGACATATTTAGAGTATACTAATACTAAGTTTTGGATATACAAATAAAAGACGGGTAGGTACTATCAATGATAACTTTAATGTGAACCAATAATGAGATGGTTAGAATATACTATAAATGACAATTTTATAAGGAACTATTAATGATAACCTTAAAGTTTAGTAATAATGAAAAGTTGAGAATATACTAGTAATGACAAGTTTAGAAAGTACTATTTATGATAACTTTAGAGTGTACTAATACTGTAAAGTTTATAATATACAAATAACAAAAAGTTAGGAATAAAAAACAATGAAAAGTTTAGAAGAAACTAATACTGACATGTTAAAAATATAGAAATAATGATAGTTTTAAAAGATCCTATTAAATTATATCTTTAATGTATTCTAATAATGGCATGTAATAATAAGAAGTTTAGAAGGTACTGTTAAGTTTAGAATATACTAATAATAACAAGTTGAGATGTTACTATAATTGTTAACTATAATATGTGCTAATAATGAATTTAGAATATACTAATAATAATAAGTTTAGAAGGTACTAATAACGTTAATATGAACTAATAATGACAAGTTTAGAATATACAAACAGAAAATTCAGAAGGTACTATAAGTAGTGATAATGAAAAAATTAGAATATACTAATAATGAAAAGTTTAGAATATAACAATAAAAACAAGATTAGAAGGTATTTTTAAAGATAACATTAATGCGTACTAATAATGAGAATTTTAGAATATACTATTAATGAAGCGTGTGAAAATACAATTAATATCTTTATTGTGTATTAATAATGACTAATATAGAATATAGAAGTTACTATTAACGACTTTAATTTTCATTAAAATAAGTTTAGGTTTAAAAAATACTAAGATAAACAAGATTTAATGTGTACTAATAATGTCAAACTTGGAATATAGTAATACTGAAAAGATTAGAAGATACTATCAATGATAAGTTTACTAATAATGAGTTTTGAATATACTAATAACGACATCTTTAGAATATACTACTTTAAACTATAATAATAATGCCAACTTTAACATATATTGCCAAGTTTAGAATATACTAATAATGATATATTTAATATAAACTATTAATGGCAAGTTTTGAACATACTAATAATGACAAGTTTAGAATATTCCAATGTAGACATGTTTAGAATATACGTATAATGAGAAATTTAGAACGTACTATTAATGATAACTTTAATGTGTACTAATAATGAAAAGTATAGAACATTCTAATGATGACAAGTTTAAAAGGTACTATTAATGATATCTTTGATGTGTACTAAATAATGACACGTTTAGAATATTCCGATAATGATGCTATTAATGATAACTAATCATGAGTTTAGAATATACTAAAATTACAAATCTAAAGGGTACTGTTAGTGATAAGTATCGAAGGTACTATTAATGACTTTAATTTTTACTATTGATAAGTTTAGAACATAATAATAATGTCAAGTTTAGAATGTTTAGAATATACTAGTTTAAACTTTAACATATACTAATATTGCCAAGTTTAGAATATACTAATAATGATAACTTTAGAACGTCCTATTAATGATAAAATTGATATGAAGTATTAATGACAAGTTTAGAATATACCAATGAAGACATGTTTAGAATATACTTTCTAAAGAAAGTACTATTAATGATAACTATAATGAAAAGTGATATCTTTGATGTGTACTTACAATGACAGGTTTAGAAGATACTACAAAAATAACTAATACTGACGAGTTTAGAATATATTAATTATTACAAGTTTAAAGGGTAATGGTAAGTTTAGAAGGTACTATTACTTTTAATTATTTTTTACTAATGATAAGTTTAGAACATACTAATAATGTCAAGTTTAGAATGTACTAATAAATACAAGATTAGAAGGTACTTTTAATGACAAATTTAATGTGTACTAATAATGGCAAATTTGGAATATACTTGTAAAAATAACTAGGATATACTATTAATGATAAGTTTACTAATAATAACGAGTTTTGAATATACTAATAATAATATGTTCAGAATATACTAGTTTGAATTATAATGATAATGACAAGGTTAGAATAATGACAACTTTAACATATACTAAAATTGCCAGACTTAGAATATACTAATGATAACGTCCTATTAATGATAAATTTAATATGAACTATTAATGACAAGTTTAGAATAACGACAACTTTAACATATACTAAAATTGCCAGACTTAGAATATACTAATGATAACGTCCTATTAATGATAAATTTAATATGAACTATTAATGACAAGTTTAGAACATACTAATAATGAGAAGTTGAAGACACATTTAGAATATACCAATATTAACATGTTTAGAACATACGTATAATGAGAAGTCTAGAAAGTACTATAAATGATAACTTTAATGTGTACTAATAATGAAAAGTATAGAACACTCTAATGGCGACAGTTTTAAAGGGTACTATTAATGATATCTTATAATGACAAGTTTAGAACACTATAATAATGACAGATTTAGAAGATAGTATTTAGCATACTATTTAGAATAATTATTAGAATATACTAATAATGACATGTTTAGAATGATGCCAATTTTAGAAGGTAATATTTATGAAAACTTCAATGTTTACTAATAATAACAAATTTAGAATATACTAATAATAAGAAGTGTGCGATTAATGATCAATTTTATTTGCACAAATAATGTCAAATTTAGAATGTGGTAATAATTGGTACTTTTGACATTTTTATTGTGTTGTAATAATGTCAAGATTAGAATATAAAAGTAATAATAACTTTAATGTATATTGATACTGACAAGATTAAGATTCTCTTAGCAGTATCTTTAACGTGTACTATTAAAGAAAGTTTAGAGTATACTAATAATGACAAGTTTAATGTGTCATAATGTCATATTTAAAAGGTACAATTAATTGAAACTTTAATGTGTATTAATAATGAAAATTTTAGAGTTTTTGAATAATGACTAATAATAACAAGTTTAGAATACACTGATAATGATTACTAATTAATGTTTGAATTATACTAATAATGACAAGTTTAGAATATACGATTAATGACACTTTTAGGTACTTCTAATAAAAACTTTAATGTGTACTAATAATGACAAATTAAGATTATGGTATTAATCATAAATTTAACGAGTGCAAGTTTAGGATACACCAGTAACGACAAAATCAGAAGATTCTTTTAATAATAACTTAAATATGTACTAAGAATGACAACTTTAGAATATACAAGGTTATACAAGTTTGAGGATACTATTAATGATAACATTAATATGTACTAACTATAAAAGTTGAGAATATACTATTATGGGTAAGTTTAAAACATACTAATAATGAGAAGTTTAAAAAAGTACTATTAATGGTAAGTTCAATGTATAGTAATAATGATACGTTAAGAATATATTTATGATGACAAGTATAGAACATACTAATAATGACAAGTTTACAAGTTACTGTTAATTATAGAACCTACTAATCATGATCAGACTAAAGTTGCTATCAATGATAACTTTAATGTGTACTATTAATGACAAGTTTAGAATATACTAATAATGAAATTTTAGAATATTCTATTAATGATAAGTGACAAACTTAGAATATGAAATATGATTACTTGTTTAGAAAGCACTATTAATGATAACTCTAATATGTACTCATAATCACATGTTTAGAATATACTAGTAAGGACAAATTTAGAAGGTACTATTAATGATAACTTTAATATGCAATAATAAATGCAATTGTAGATATTGATAATAACAAATATTAGAAAATATTATGAATGTTAAGAATATACTATTATGGGTAAGTTTATAATATACTAATAATGACAGGTTTAGAAAGTACTGTTAATGGTAAGTTTAATGTATAGTAATAATGATACGTTAAGAATATACTTATAATGACAAGTTTAGAACATACTAATAATGACAAGTTTACAAAATACTGTTCATGATAACTAATATTAATAATGATAATTATAGAACATACTAATAATGATCAGATTAAAGATACTATTAATGATAATTCTAATATGTACTATCAATGACAAGTTTAGAATATACTAATGATAGTTATAACATGTACTAATAAAAAAAGTTTAAAAGGTGTTATTGATAAGGCAAGTTTACAATATACAAATGATATCAAGTTAAGAACCTTAATGTGTACTAATAATGACAAGTTTAGAATATACTAACAATGATGTTTAGAAAGTACTCTTAATGTGTACTATTAATACTAGAATATACAAGTAATGACAAGTTTAGAAGATATTACTAATAATAACTTTAATATGTATCAATAATGACAGGTTTATAACATACTAATAAAGAAAAATTTAGAATACACTAATACTGACAAGTTTGGAAGGTACTATAATTGATAAGTTTAATGTGTACTAATAATGACAAGTTTATAATGTACTAACAATGACAAATTAAGCAGGTGCTACTAACTATAACTTTAATGAGTCCTAATAATGACAAGATTAGAATATACTAGTAATGACATGTATGGAAGATAGAACGAATGATAACTTTAATATGTACTAATAA
>NC_134789.1:49879089-49914089 GCF_046742065.1 Oratosquilla oratoria
ACACACACACACACACACACACACACACACACACACACACACACACACACACACACACACACACACACACACACACACACACACACACACACACACACACACACACACACACACACACACACACACACACACCTTAAAACGAACAAAACAAAGACAAAAAAAAAATGGAGAAAGAAGAAAATTAAAAGTGGCCTATACTAACATTGACGTATTAATTTCAGGTCTGAACGAACTCAATGATTACCTGCTAGAAGAAAAAACAGCCATAATGGGAATTGTAGAGACTAAACTAAGAGGTGAAATACCATCCATCGATAAAAAAAAATATGGACAAGAAACAGGGAGGAGGAATCATGTTCTTGGCCAAGAAAGATTTAAACGTGACAAATATTGCGGAGGGCAAAGGTAATATTGAACTGATCATGATAAAAGTCGAAGACAAGAATATGAAAAGTAGAACGTTTGTGTTGACCTATGTGCTCCCGAAAACGAACACTTGCAAAGAGAACGAACATACAAAAATCCTAAAGATACAAGGAAATCACTGAATGAGATACTAATGGGCAGGGGTAATCTGGTAATTATGGGGGACTTCAATTGCAAAGAACTTTGTTGGGAAAATATGACAGTGCGAGGAGGAGACGACTTGTGGGGTATTGTACTGCTGGACATGACCATGGAATACACAATGACCCAATGGGTCAGTGAAAACACCAGATACAGAAGCAATGAAGAGCCGTCGACACTAGATTTAACATTTACAATAGAACCTAAAATTGTGGACAAAATCAATTACATGACATATTATTAGTGCACATTGAAGTCATCATTAATAGTAACTTCTAAACATGGCATTATTAGTATTATTTATTCATAGAACGGTCTAACTTTGTCATTATTAGTATGTTCTAAACTTGTCCTTATTAGTTCAAATTAAAGTTATATCTGAGAGCACCTTCTAAACTTATAATTGTGAGTATATTCTAAATTATTAATACGCATTAAAGTTACTATTAATAGTACCTTCTAAATTTGTCATTGTTAGGACACATTAAGATTTTCCTTAGTGGTACCTTGTAAGCTTGTCATTATTAGTATATTCTAAACATGTAGACACTAAAGTTATAATCAATACTGTATTCTAAACTTCTCATTATTAATATAATCAGTACTTGCCATTGTTAGTATATTCTAAACTTTTCATTAATTATTACACATTAAAGTTTTCATCAATAGTACCTTCTAAACTTCTCAATGTTAGTGTATTCTAAACATGTCATTATTAGTATATTATAAATTTGTCATTTTCGAATACCTTATGGCTATCAGTAATAGTTCCTTCTAAACCTGTTACTATTTGCATATTCTAAACTTATCATAATCAGTAGACAAGAAACTTTCATTATTAAAAAGTTGATATTATTATTATATCATAAAAATTTCATTAATAATACAAATTAAAGTTTTTGTTATTAGTACCTTCTAAACTTATCATTATTGGTATATTCTAACATTCTCATTATTAGCACTCATTAACAGTGCCTTCTGAACCTAAGCTTGTCATTTTCAGAACACATTAGATTTATTATTAATACTACATTCTAAACTTGTCATTATTAGTATATTATAAACTTTCCATTATTACAATATTCGTTCGTATATTCATTTTATTAAAGTTATCATAAATATTTCCTACTAAACTTGTCATCATTAGTATATTCTAAACATATCATTATAAGCACACATTAAAGTACTGTAGTATATTTTAAACTATTCATTATTAGCCAAAATTAAAGTTACCTTTTATATGTCCTTTATCTAAACTTGTAAATGTCTTTATATCTATATATGTCATTATCTAAACATATAATTATTTTAGACATCATTTTTAGTATATTCTAAGCTCGTCATTTATAGTACACACTAAAAAACAATTAATAGTATATTCTAAACATATCATTATAAGCACACATTAAAGTACTGTAGTATATTTTAAACTATTCATTATTAGCCAAAATTAAAGTTACCTTTTATATGTCCTTTATCTAAACTTGTAAATGTCTTTATATCTATATATGGCATTATCTAAACATATAATTATTTTAGACTTATCATTTTTAGTATATTCTAAGCTCGTCATTTATAGTACACACTAAAAAACAATTAATAGTACCTTCTAAACTTGTCATTATTAGTGTATTCTAAACTTGCTATTACGCGTAAATCAAAAACCTTAAATTATTAGCATATACTAATCTTGTCATTATTAGTATATTCTAAACATTACATTATTAGTATATTCTACACTTGTCATTATTAATACACATTAGAGTTTAGCTTGTCATTATTTGTATGTTCTAAACTTGCCATTATTATTACACATTAAATTTATCATCAACACTTTTCTAAACTTGTCATTATTCGTATATTCTAAAAATATCTTCTTTGGTATGTTCTAAACTTGTCATTATTAGTACGCATTAAAGTTATTATTATTAGGAACTAAACTTATCACTATCAGCATCCTCCAAAGTTGTCATTTTTCTAAACTTGTCATTATTTGTATATTCTAAACTTGTGAGTATTAGTATACATGTTATTGTCAGTATATTCAAAACTTATCATTTTAGTACACATTACAGTAATCATTAATTGCAACTTCTAATTTTGCTATTCTTAGCATTTTCTAAACTTTGCATTATTAATATATTTCAAGCATGTCATTACTACACATTAACGTTATCATTTTAACCTTCTAAACTTGCGATTATTACATTATTCTAGACTTGTGAGTATTAGTCCACATTAAAGTTATCATTAATAGTGCTTTCTAAACTTGTCATTAATAGTATATTTTAAACTTGTCATTGAAATTTACCTTGTGAACTTGTTATTAGTGTATCATTATTAGTAAATATCAAAATTATCCTTAGCAGTACCTTGTAAACTTATTTTAGTATATTCTGAAACTGTCGTTATTAGTATATTAGTGTATTATAAACTTATTATTATTAGTATATTCTAAACTTGTCATTATTAACATTATATTCTAAACTTATTATCGTTAGTATATTCTAAACACATTATTAGTATATTCTAAACTAGTGACTATTGGTACACATTAAAGTTATTATCAAAAGAACCATCAAAACTTGTTATAATTAGTATGTTCGAAACTTGTCTTTATCAACCCATATTAAAGTTATCATTAGTATATACTAAAATTGTCGTTATAAGTACACATTAAAGTTATCATTAATAGTACCTTATAAACTTGTCGTTAGTAATACATTCTATACTTGTCATTAAAGTTATAACTAATGGTATGTTCTTAATTTGTCATTAATCGTATATTCTAAACTTGTCATGATCAGAACATTATAAAGTTATCATTGATAGTACCTTTTCAATTTATATTCTAAACTTGTCAGTGTTGGTAAAATCTAAAATCATCATTATTAGTAAATATTAAAGTTATCATTAATAGTATCTTCTAAACCTGTTATTATTGGAGTATTCTAGACTTGTCATCATTAGTATAGTCTAAACTTATCATTATTACTACACATTAAACATATTGATAGTATCTTTAAACTTGTCATTATTATTTATCATGTATAGTACTTTCTAAACTTCTCATTATTGGTATATTCTAAACATGTCAATATTAGTATATTCTAAGCATGTCTTCATTGGTATACTCTAAACTTATCATTATTAGTATATTCTAAACACGTCATAATTACCTCACATTAATAGGACATTCTAAACATATTACTAGTACATTCTGAACTTTGCAGTATAAGTACATTCTAAAGTTGTCATTATTCTATCTTTGTCATTATTATTATATTTTAAACTAGTACATGCCATTATTAGTATAATCATAACTCGTCATTATTAGTAAACATTAAAGTTTACCATTAATAGCATCTTCTAAACTTGTCATTATTTGTATATTTCAAACTTCTTATCTTGTTTTTATTGGTATATTCTAAACTTGGCATTATCATCATTAGTACACATTAAAGTCATTAATAGTACCTTCTAAACTTATCATTAACAGTCCCCTCTAAACTTGTAATTATTAGTATATTCTAAATTTGTCAATATTAGTACACATTAAAGTTATTATTTATAGTACGTTGTCACTCTTCCCATATTCTAAACTTTTATTATTAGTATGCTCTAAATTAACAATACCTTCTAAATTTGTCATTATTAATATATGCAAAGTCTTTCATTATTAGTGTATTCTAAACGTGTCATTATTAGTACAAATTAGTCATCATTAATAGTAGCTTCTGAACTTCTTTTTTGTTATTATTATACACAATAAAAATATTATTAATTCACATTCTTCATTATTAGTATTTATTCTGTATTATATCATTATTCATTATTCTGTATTATATCATTATTAGTATAAAAATATTATTAATTCACATTCTTCATTATTAGTATATTCTAAATTTATCATTATTAGTACGCATTAAAGTTATCTTTACAGATACCTTCTAATCTTGTTTTTATTGTTAGATTCTAAACTTGTCTGTGTTAGTATAATCTAATTTTTTCATTATTACTTCAAATAGTACCTTATAAACTTTCTTTATATGTATATTTTAAACTTGTCTATATTAGTACATATTAACGTTATCATTAATAGTACCTTCTAAACTTATCATTATTATTATATTCTAAATTTTAAAGTTATCATTAATAGTACCTTCTAAACTTGTCATTATTAATACACATTATAGTTAACAGTTATAGTAACTTCTCAACTTATCATTAATATATTCTAAACTTATCTTAATTAGTATATTATAAACTTTCATTATTAGTACACATTAAAGTTTTCATTAACAGCACCTTCTAAACTTCTCATTATTACGTGTCATTATTAGTACACATTTAAGTTATCATTAATGGTATCTTTTAAACTGATCATTATTTCTATATTTTAAACATGTCAATATTAGATTCTTCTAAACTTGTCATTATCTTTTATTCTAAATTTTTTATTATTTGTATATCAAACCTTTCAGTATTAGTACATTCTAAAGTTATGATTAATAGTACTTTCTAAACTTGTTATTATTAGTATATTCAAAACTTGTCATTATTACTAAACTTGTCATTATTACTAAACCTTCTAAAACTGTAATTTTTAGTATATTCCCGGTCTTTATTTGTATTATCTAAACTTAATATTAGTATACTCTAAATATGTCATCATTAGTTCACTTTAAGGTTACTATTACTAGTACACATTCAAGTTATCATTAAAATACATTATAAAATTTTCATTATTAATAGTTCCTTCTAAAACTGTAATTTTTAGTATATTCCCGGTCTTTATTTGTATTATCTAAACTTAATATTAGTATACTCTAAATATGTCATTATTAGTTCACTTTAAGGTTACTATTACTAGTACACATTCAAGTTATCATTAAAAGTACATTCTAAAATTGTCATTATTAACTTATTCTAAACTTCTCATTATCAGTATATTCTACGCTTTTCATTTTGATAACACATTAAAGTTATTATTATTAGATTCCAAATTTGTATTTATTAGTACACATTAACGTTATCATTAATAATATCTTCCAAACTTTTCATTATTAGTGCATTATGAAATTATCAATAATACTACCTTCTAAACTTCTCATTATTACCATATTCTAAACCTGTCACACATTAAAGTTATCATTAATAGTACCTTCTATACTTGTTATTATTACCATATTCTAAACTTTTATTATTAGTATTTCTATTATTAGTGTTTTAGTATTGGTATATATTGAATTTACCATTTATCTTCTAAACTTGTCTTTATTAGTATATTGTAAACTTGCTTATTAGTAGTACAAATTAAAGTTATCCTGAGCAGTACCTTTCAAACTTTTAATTGGTAATTTCTATTCTTTCTATTATTAGTACACATATCTGTACCTTCTAAACCTCTGATTATTAGAATATTGTAAACTTCTGATTATTAGTACACATTAAAGTTATTATTAACAATACCTTCTAAACTTGTCAAAATTAATGCATTATTAATGTATATTCTATTTTTTCATTATTACTACAAATAGTACTTTATAAACTTTCTTTATATGTATATTTTAAACTTGTCTATATTAGTACATATTAACGTTATCATTAAGAGCACCTTCTAAAATTATTATTATTACTATATTCTAAATTTTAAAGTTATCATTAATAGTACCTTCTAAATTTGCCGTTTTAGTACATGTTGTAATTGACAGTTATAGTAACTTATCAACTTGTTATTATTAGTATATTCCAAACTTGTGTTAAAATAAACTTTCATTATTAGCACATATTAAAGTTTTCATTAACAGCACCTTCTAAACTTCTCATTATTACGTGTCATTATTAGTACACATTTATGTTATCATTAATAGGATCTTTTAAACTTATCATTATTGCTATATTTCAAACATGTCAATATTAGATTCTTCTAAACTTTTCATTATTTTTTATTTTAAACGTTTTATTATTTGTATATTAAACTTTTAGTATTAGTACATTCTAAAGTTATGATTAATAGTACTTTCTAAACTTGTCATTGTTAGCATATTCAAAACTTGTCATTATTACTAAATTCTAAGGTTATCACCAATAGTTCCTTCCAAAACATCTCATTATTGGTATACATTAAAGTTGTCATTGATAGTATCTACCCGGTCTTTATTTGTATATTCTAAACTTATTATTAGTATACTCTAAATATGTCATTATTAGTTCACTTTAAGGTTACTATTACTAGTACACATTAAAGTTATCACTAAAAGTACATTCTCAAATTGTCATTATTAACTTATTCTAAACTTCTCATTATCAGTATATTCTAAACTTTTCATTTTGATAACATATTAAAGTTATTATTATTAGATTTCAAATTTTTATTTATCAGTACACATTAACGTTATCATTAATAATATCTTCCAAACTTTTCGTTATTAGTGCATTATGAATTTGTCAATAATACTACCTTCTAAACTTCTCATTATTACTATATTCTAAACCAGTCACACATTAAAATATCATTATTTGTTATTATCACCATATTCTAAACTTTTTATTATTAGTATTTTTATTATTAGTATTTTACTATTAGTATATATTGAATTTATCATTTATCTTCTAAACTTGTCTTTTTTAGTATATTGTAAACTTGCTTATTATTAGTACAAGTTAAAGTTATCTTGAACAGTACCTTTTAAACTTTTAATTATTGGTATATTCTAATCTTTTCATTATTAGTACACATACCTACCTTCTAAACCTCTGATTATTAGTATATTGTAAACTTCTGATTATTAGTACACATTAAAGTTATTATTAACAATACCTTCTAAACTTGTCAAAGTTAAATACATTATTAATGTACCTTTTAAACTTGTCATTATTAGGATATTACAAACTTGCCATTTTTAGTATATTTAATTTTTTTCATGATTAGTACATATTAAAGTCATTATTGGTATATTCTAGTCTTTCCATTATTAGTACACATAAAAGTAGTCATCAACACATTAAAGTTATTATTAACAATACCTTCTAAACTTGTCAAAGTTAAATACATTATTAATGTACCTTTTAAACTTGTCATTATTAGGATATTACAAACTTGCCATTTTTAGTATATATTTTTTCATGATTAGTACATATTAAAGTCATTATTGGTATATTCTAGTCTTTCCATTATTAGTACACATAAAAGTTGTCATCAACTGTATCTTCCATTATACGTATATTGTAAACTTGTCATTATTAGTACACATTAAAGCTATTATTAATAATACCTTCTAAACTTGACATCATTTGTATATTACAAACTTGCCAGTATTAGCATATTCTATGTTTTTTTCATTATTAGTGCACATTAAAGTTATCTTGCAATAGTACCTTCTAAACTTGTCATTATATTCTAAACTTGTTATTACTAATACACATTAAAGTTATTATTAACAATACCTTCTAAGCTTGTCATAATTAGAATATTATAAATTTGTCCTTATTAATACACATTATTAGGATATTCTATAGTTGTCATTATTAGTACAAATCAAATTTATAATGAATACCTTCTAAACTTCTCATTATTTGTATGTTTTTTAGCTGTCATTATTTGTATGTTCTAAATCATTTAATATTTGTACATATCAAAGCTATTTAATAAAACCTTCTAAAATTATCATTATTAAAACATGTTAAAGTTATTGTAAATATCATTTTCTACATCTTAATTTTTAGTACGCATTATATATATCATTAATAGTACTATCGATAATATTCATTATTAGTATATTCTAAACTTCTCATATTAAAGATTACCAATAGTTACGACTGAGCATGTTATTCTACACTTGTTACTATTAGTGCATATTAAAGTATTTTGTATTTTTTCATTATCAGAACTCATTAAAGTAATTATTAGTACACATAAAATATTTTACTAATAGTACCTGCTAAACGCTATACGTTTTTTCTAAACTTCCCATTTCATTATAAATTAAATTTTTCATTAACATGTAAACTTGTCATATTCTACACTTTTCATCATCATTTCACATAGAATTTATCCAAACTTATCATTATAAGTATATTCTACTTATACTAAACTTAATAGACATCAAAGTTATCAGTAATAGTACCTTCTAAACTTGTCATTATTAGTATATTCTAAGCTTGTCGTAATTAGTACAAATTAACGTTATCAATTATAGCTTCAATTATACCTTGTAAACTTACCCTTATTAGTATATTGTACCTTGTGTATATCAGTACACATTAAAGTTATCATTAATAGTACCTTCTAAAAGTTGTCATTAATAGTACCTTCTAAAATTATCATTATTACTATTATATTAAACTTGTCATTATCAGTATATTCTAAACTTTATTATTAGTGTACATTAAAGTTATTATCTTCTAAAGTTTTCTTCTAAACTTGCCATTATTTATATATTCTAAACTTGTGATTATTAGCATATTATAAACTTGACAGTATTAGTACACATTGAAGTTGTCATTGATAGTAGTTTCTTAACTTTTTATTAGTATATTCTAAATTTATCATCATTTGCCATTATTATTTTAATACTTATCTTGTCATTATTTGTCCACATATAGGTTATCATTAATAATTAATAGCTTCTAAACATCTCAATCTTAGTATAATTCAAACCTCTCATTATTGGTATTTTCTAAATTTGTCATTACTGGATTACATTGAAGTTTACAGTAATAGTACTTTCTGAACTTTTCATTATTACTATATATAAACTTCTCATTATTAGTACACATTAAAGTTATAATTAATAATACCTTGTAAACTTGTCTCTGTAACCACACATTAAAGTTATCATTAATAGTATCTTTCTAAACGTGTTATCATTAATAATAGCTTCTAAACATCTCAATCTTAGTATAATTCAAACCTCTCATTATTGGTATTTTCTAAATTTGTCATTATTGGATTACATTGAAGTTTACAGTAATAGTACTTTCTGAACTTTTCATTATTACTATATTATAAACTTCTCATTATTAGTACACATAAGTTATCATTAATAGTACCTTGTAAACTTGTCTTTGTAACCACATAAAAAGTTATCATTAATAGTATCTTTCTAAATTTGCCATTTTTAGTACACATTTAATTTATTAGTAGTAGTAAGTACCTTCTACACTTGTCATTTTTTGTATATTCTAAACTTGTTATTATTAGTACATATCAAATCTATAATTAATGGTATCATTATCATTAATGGTATATTATAAATTTCATTACCAGTGCACATTCATATATTCTAAGCTTGTCGTTATTAGGACACATTAAAATTATCATTAATATATAGTCATTATTAATATATCCCAAATATTAATCATTAGAAGGCATGGAAGTTTTTACTGATAGTACCTTTTTAATTTGCCATTATTAGTATGTTTTAAAAATTTCATTATTAGTACAAATTAAAGCTATCTTATATAGTACCTTCTAAAGTTGTCATTATTAGTAATCTTTAAACTTGTCAGGATTAATATATTCTAAACTTGTACACAGTGAAGTTATCATAACTATTATCGTCTAAGCTTACCATTAGTATATTCTAAACATGTCATTATTCTAAATTTGTCATTCTTAGTATATGCTAAGCTCGTTAGTATTAGTACACACTAAATTTATCATTAATAATACCTTCTAACTTCGTTATTATTAGTATATTCTAAACTTGCCATTACAAGTATATTCTAAACCTGACATTATTAGCATATTCTAAATTTGTCATTATTAGTATATTCTACATTTGTCATTATTTTATGTTTAAACCCTCATTATTTCTTGTCATTGTTCTATATCAGTATTAGTAAATACTAAACAAATCTTCTTTGGTATTCAAAACTTGTCATTATTAGTGCACATTAAAGTTATCATTATTAGGACCTTGTATATTCTAAACTTGGCAATACTAAACTTGGCAATACTAATATATTCTTAAGTTTATCATTATTCTAAACTTATATTCTAAACCTGACATTATTAGCATATTCTAAATTTGTCACTATTAGTATATTCTACACTTGTCATTATTAATGCACATTAAAGCTTGTCAATATTTGTATGTTCTAAACCTTCATTATTAGTACACATTAAAGTTATCATTAACAATACTTTCTAAAGGTGTCATTGCTCATATTCGCAACATATCAGTATTAGTAAATACTAAACATATCTTTAGTATTCTAAACTTGTCATTATTAATACCTATTAAAGTTATCTTTATTATGAACTTGTAAGCTTATCATTATTAGTATATTCTAAACTTGGTAATACTAATATATTCCAAAGTTTATCATTATTTAAAACTTGTCATTTTTAGTATATTCTAAACTTGTGGATATTAGTGGCTTCTAAATATGACATTGTTAGTTGTTGTTTTTTTAAAACTAATCATTATTAGTACGTATTATAGTATCAGTATTAGTAAATACTAAACAAATCTTCTTTGGTATTCAAAACTTGTCATTATTAGTGCACATTAAAGTTATCATTATTAGGACCTTGTATATTCTAAACTTGGCAATACTAAACTTGGCAATACTAATATATTCTTAAGTTTATCATTATTCTAAACTTATATTCTAAACCTGACATTATTAGCATATTCTAAATTTGTCACTATTAGTATATTCTACACTTGTCATTATTAATACACATTAAAGCTTGTCAATATTTGTATGTTCTAAACCTTCATTATTAGTACACATTAAAGTTATCATTAACAATACTTTCTAAAGGTGTCATTGCTCTTATATTCGCAACATATCAGTATTAGTAAATACTAAACATATCTTTAGTATTCTAAACTTGTCATTATTAATACCTATTAAAGTTATCATTATTATGACCTTGTAAGCTTATCATTATTAGTATATTCTAAACTTGGTAATACTAATATATTCCAAAGTTTATCATTATTTAAAACTTGTCATTTTTAGTATATTCTAAACTTGTGGATATTAGTGGCTTCTAAATATGACATTGTTAGTTTTTTTCATAACTAATCATTATTAGTACGTATTATAGTTATCTTTAATAGCAACTTCTAATTTTGCTATTATTTGTATTTACTAAACTTTGCATTATTAATATAATTCAAACGTGTCATTATTGCTACACATTAACGTTATCATTAATATAACCTTCTAAATTTGTCATTATTACAATATTGTAAACTTGTACATATTAAAGTTGTCATTATTAGTATATTCCAAACATTAATTATTAGAAAACATTAAAGTTTTCATTTATAGTACATTCTAAATTTGTCTATATTTGTACGTTCTAAACTTGTCATTATTAGTACAAATCATATTTATCATATATAGAACCTTCTAAAGTTGTCATTTTAGTAATTTCTAAACTTGTCATTATTAATATATTCTAAACTTATACACATTGAAATTATTATAAATATCATGTAAGCATATCATTATATTCTAAACATGTCATTATTCTAAACTTGTCATTCTTAGTATATTCTAAGCTCATTATTATTAGTACATACTAAATCTATCATTAATAATACCTTCTAAATTTGTTACTATTACTCTAGTGTCTTCTAAATATGTCATTGTTAGAGTATTGAAAACTCATTATTAGTAGGTATCATAGTTATCATTAATAGCAACTTCTAATTTGCTATTATTAGTATTTCCTAAACTTTGCATTGATGTATTTCAGACTTGTCATTATTACTACATATTAATGTCATTAATACAACATGTCAAAATTAAAATATTGTAAACTTGTGATTATTAGTACACATTGAATTTATAATTAGCAGTGCCTTTAAGATTGTCATTATAAACTTGTCATTGTTCGGATATTCTAAACTTATTATTATTAGTATATTCTAAACTCATTATTATTATATTCTAATTTTGTCATTATTGGATTAGTACACCTTAAAGTTGTATTCATTAATACACATTAAACTTATATGCTAAACTTGTCATTATTAGCACAAAACAAAGTTATCATTAGTAGAACCTTCTTAACTTATCGTTATTAGTATATTCCACACTTGTCACTATTTCTAAACATTAAACTTACCGTTAACAGTATCTTCTAAACTTGTCAATCTTAGTATATTCTAAATGTCATTGTAAGTATATTCTAAACCTGTGATTAGGAGATATTAAAGTTATGCCTTGTCATTATTATTATAATTCAAACTAGTATATTCTAAACATATCATTATTAGTATATTCAAAACTCGTCATTATTAGTAAACTTATCATTAATAGTATATTCTAATCTTTATTATCAATATATTCAAATTTGCCATTATTAGTACACATTATATTTATCATTAAAAGTACCTTCTAAACTTATTATTATTAGTATATCCTAAATTCTAAACCTGTCATTATTAGTACATATTATAGTTAACAATTACAGTAACTTCTCAAATTGTTATTATTAGTATATTCTAAACTTATCTTAACTAGTATATTATAAACTTTCATTAACAGTACCTTCTAAACTTATTATTACGTGCCATTGTTAGTACACATTAAAGTTATCATTTAATAGGATCTTTTAAACATATCATTATTGCTATATGTTAAACATGTCAATATTAGTTTCTTCTAAACTTGTCATTAGTTCTTATTCTAAACTTTTTATTATTTATATGTTATAAACTTTTCAGTTATCATCAATAGTGCTTTCTAAACTTGTCATTATTAGTATATTCTAAACTTGTAATTATTGCTAAACTTTAAGGTTATCATAAATAGTTCCTTATAAAATTGCAATTTTTAGTATATTCTAAACATCTCATTATTGGTACACATTAAAGTTATCATTAATAGTACCTACCCGGCCTTTATTTGTATATCCTAAACTTAATATTAGTATACTCTAAATATGTCATTATTAGTTTACTTTAAAGTTACTATTAAGAGTACCTTTAACCTGTCATTACTACTCTACATTAAAGTTATCATTAAAAGTACATTCTAAAATTTTTATTATTAGCTTATTCTAAACTTACTATTGGTATATTCTAAACTTTTCATTTTCAGAACTCATTAAAATTATTATCAATAGTTTGTAAATTTGTATTCTATTTGTATTTGTATTTGTTTTGTATTTTTGTTTTTTGTATTTTTTGTATATTGTAGTTTTTTGTATTTGTTTGCATTTATTAGTATAACGTTAACATTATCATTGATAATATTTTCCAAACTTTTCATTATTAGTATGTTCTAAACTTGTCAATGACAATACCTTCTAAGCTTCTCATTATTACTAAATTCTAAACTTGTCACTACTAGTACACATTAGATATCTTAATAGTACATTCTAAACTTGTTATCATTACCATATTCTAAACTTTTTATTATTAGTACACATTAAATTTATTAGAGTGCATTCTAAACTTGTCTTTATTAGTATGTTACAAACTTGCTTATTATTTATTAGTACAAATTAAAGTTATCCTGAACAGTACCCTTTAAACTTGTAATTATTGGTATATTCTAATCTTTCCATTATTAGTACACATACCTGTACCTTCTAAACCTCTTTTTATTAGTATATTGTAATTTTCTGATTATTAGTACACATTAAAGCTATTATTAATAATACCTTCTAAACTTGTCAAAGTTAAATGCATTATCAAGATATCTTTTAAACTAGTCATTATTAATATATTACAAACTTACAGTTATTAGTATATTTTAATTTTTTCATTATTAGTACACACTAAAGTAATTGTTGGTATATTCTAGTCTTTCCATTATTAGTACACAAAAGTTATCATTAACTGTACCTTGCATTATAAGTATATTGTAAACTTGTCACATTAAAGCTATTATTAATAATACCTTCTAAACTTCACATTATTTGTATATTACAAAATTTCCATTACTAGCATATTCTAAATTTGTCATTATTAGTGCACATCAAAGTTATCATGCAATAGTACCTTCTAAACTTGTCATTATTACTATATTCTAAACTTGTTATTACTAGTACACATTAAAGTTATCATTGATAATACCTTCTAAACTTGTCATTATTAGAATATTATAAATTTGTCCTTATTAATACATATTATGATGATATTCTATAGTTAGTATATTCTAAACTTTTCATCATAAGTGCAAATCAAATAATTTAATATTAGTACATTTCAAAATCATTTAATAGAATCTTCTAAAATTGTCATTAATAAAACATATTAAAGTTATTATAGATGTCATTTTCTAAAATTTTGATTATTAGTACACATTGTATATATTATTAATAGTACTATCAACAATATTCATTATAAATATATTCTAAACTTCTGATATTAAAGTTATCATCAATAGTTCCGACTGAACATGTTATTCTTAGTATATTCTAAACTTGTTACTATTAGTGCATGTTAAAGTTATCATTAAAAGTATATTCTAAAGATATCATCATTAGTATTTTGTAAATTTTTCACTATTAGTACTCGCTAAAGTAATTATTAGCACACATTAAAGATTTTACTAATAGCACCTGCTAAACGCTATACATTTTTTCTAAATTTCCCATTTTATTATAAATAAGATTATAATTTGTCATATTCTAAACATTTCATTATCATTTCGCATAGATTTGATATTTAATAGTGCTTTCCAAACTTGTCATTATTAGTATATTCTAAACTTCTCATATACTAAACTTATCACTATTAATAGACATTAAAGTTATCCATAATAGTACCTTCTAAACTTGGCATTATTAGTATATTCCAAGCTTGTCGTTATTAGTACAAGTTAACGTTATCAATTATAGTACCTTCTAAACTTACCCTTATTAGTATATAGTACCATGTTTATATTAGTACACATTAAAGTTATCATAATTAATAGTACCTTCTAAAAGTTGTCATTAAGGTACAGTCTGAACTTATCTTTACTTGTATATCACAAAAATGCTATTTTTAGTGCATTCTAAACTTGTCATTATTACCACATTAGCACATATTAGCACCTTCTAAAATCGTCATTATTATTATATTAAATTTGTCATTATCAGTGTATTCTAAACTTATCTTCTAAAGTTTCCTTCTAAGCATGCCATTTTTTATATATTTTACTGTACCTTTCAAACTTGTGATTATTAGCATATCATAATCTTGACAGTATTAGTACACATTGAAGTTATCATTGATAGTAGTTTCTTAACTTTTCATTAGTATATTCTAAACTTGTCATCATTTGCCATTTGCCATATAAATGATCATTAATAGTACCTTCTAAACATCTCATTTTAGTATAATTTAAACTTCTCATTATTGGTGTTTTCTAAATTTGTCATTATTGGATTTTATTAAAGTTTACAGTAATAGTACCTTCTGAATTTGTCATTATTACTGTATTTTAAACTTGTCATTATCAGTACACATTAAAGTTATCATTCATAGTACCTTATTGAGTGAGGAAAATGGAGGAGAAATAAGGAAGGATGAAGTGAAGGTAGTTGTTAAGATAATGAAAGCAGGCAAGGCACCTGGGCTGGATGGATGCCATGCAGAATGTTTAAAAAAAAGGAGGTATAGTGATGGTGGACTGGATGGTGAGGTTATTTAATGTTTGCTGGAGAGAGGGTAGAGTGCCGGAGGATTGGAGGAGTGCCTGTATAGTTCCACTTTATAAGGGAAAAGGGGACAAGTGTGAATGTAGTAGTTTCAGAGGGATTAGCTTGTTAAGTGTAGTTGGGAAGGCTTATGGGAGGATCTTGACTGAGAGGATTAGGAGAGGAACAGAGGGAGTAATTGGTGAGGAACAGTGTGGATTTAGGACGGGCAGAGGTTGTGTACATCAGAGCTTTGTGGTAAGACAAATATGTGAGAAAGCTATAGGAAAGGGGAAGGATGCTTTTTGGGCTTTTATGGATCTGGAAAAGGCTTACGATAGGGTAGACAGAAAGGCACTGTAGGAAGTTATGCAGATATATGGGATAGGAGGAAAGCTTCTAGGAGCCGTCAAGAGTTTTTATGAGAGTAGTAGAGCTTGTGTAAGGATTAGAAATGGAGAGAGTGAGTGGCTCGAGGTAAAGGTGGGACTTCGTCAAGGATGCTTTATGTCACCCTGGCTGTTCAACTTATACATGGATGGGGTGGTGCGAGAGGTAAATGCAAGGGCAGTGGGTCAGGGATTGGAGATGGTTAAAGAAAATGGAGAAAAGTGGGAGGTGAGCCAGCTGTTGTTTGCGGACGGCACTGCGCTTGTGGCAGGATCGGAGGAGGGATTGAGGAAGTTGGTGACACAGTTTGGGAGAGTATGTGATAGAAGAAAGCTGAAGATAAATGTGGGTAAAAGTAAGGTGATGTGATGTACAAGGGGTGAAACTGGCAGTAGACTGGAAGTAAGCATTAAGGGAGAGCGACTGGAGGAAGTGGATAGTTGTAGATACTTGGGTGCAAATGTGGCAGGAAAAGGTGGAGTAAAGGTGGAGGTAGAATGTAGATTGAGAGAAGCGAGTAAATGCCTTGGTGGATTGAAGAGTGTAATGAGGAATAGACATCTGGGAATGGATGCTAAGAGGAGACTGTATGAAGGAGTGATTGTGCCAACAGCACTGTATGGGGCAGAAACATGGAACATAAGAGAGGAGGAGAGAAGGAGTTTGAATGTGTTTGAGATGAGGTGTCTTGAGAAGTATGATGTGGGTTACTAGGCTAGATAGAGTGAGAAATGAGGAGGTGAGGAGGAGAACAGAGGTGGAAAGGGAGTTGGGAGATAGTGTTGATGAAAGAGTATTAGGATGGTTTGGACACATGGAAAGAATGAGTGAAGAAAGACTAGTAAAAGAGGTGTGGAAGGCAGATGTGGAGGGAGTGAACATGAGGGGACATCCTAGGATGAGATGGATGGATGGGGTGAAGGGGGCTTTGGGGAAGAGGGGAATGTCTGCTGAGGAAGGATGGGAGAGGACAAAAGACAAGGGTGAATGGAGAATGGTTGTATATGGATGATGTTGTGATGCATGAGGTGGAATGGACGGGGGGATGGGGGGTGAGGTAGTATGTGTGAGCAAAATTTGACGCAGCCCGAAGGGATTTCTCCCCGTCTTCTCTTTTTATGCAATGGGGGACGGAGAGGGGGGTCACCGATTTAATGAAGGAGTGTAGTGTGGTGTGTATTCAAGGATAAAATGGGTGGGAATGATTTTATGACTTTTTTTTTGGGGGGGCTACCTCCCTTGTAAGGGGGAAAAAGCCTTGGTATATGTATGTATGTGTATGTACTAATATGTGGTAATGTGGTAATAATGACAAGTTTAGAATGCACTAATAACAGCATTTTTGTAATATACAAGTAAAGATAAGTTCAGAAGGTACCTTAATGACAACTTTTAGAAGGTACTATAAACGATAACTTTAATTTGTACTAGTATAAACAAGGTACAATATACTAATAAGGGTAAGTCTAGAAGTGTAACGGGATCGTTACATAGTCTCCACGAAGGTTTACTTCCCACACAAGATGTAACGGGATCGTTACATCATCTCCAGAAAGGGTTACTTGTCACACACCTTTGAGTTTTTCTTCTTTATTCGTTATAGTAATATGTAACTTAAGATTCACAGTTCTACACCATCTTAACACTAGGGCACGTCACAAGAACCGACCGCTCCTCGGGTGTGTGAGCCAGTTTTCATGGCCGGAAGTGTCGAGTAGACAAATTCTAGAGTTGCCCTTAATCGTGATCTTTACAATAATGTCTTGTTAGTCTGTTGTCCCACATGGGTGGGGCAACTACACTAATTACGTATTGATCTCTAGTACAATACATGTTAATTATATATCCAGGGGAGGTCGTCAATATACGTAATATCGTGTTTCAGTACTGTGTGGCTACTTGGTTGATTGCGTGTGTTCGTGTGTGTGTGTGTGTGCATGTCACTAGGCGCGCGGATGGTAGAAGCTGCTTAGGTCAGCGAGATGGACAGGATGTCTTTGGCGCCTGCACGTCGGGTATGTGTGGGAGTGAGTGGAGGTGAGTGGGTTATATGACTGAGTGATATATTCACATGTATATGAGACGCATACATATCGCTCTCCCCCTGGGGTTAGGTGGCACCCGGCACCTAAGGTTACATGGTTAACCAAAATCTATACCTATGGTTATACAGTGAAAAAAAAAATCAGAGACACAAAATCCTGGGTGACTAAATGTGAAAATGGGGGGGGGGGTGTTGCTGAAGTGAATCTGAGGTCCCAAAGGGGCATCTTGAACTGTAGGTATGGGTATGCGATGTTGTGTCTCAGAAGTGTAACGTTGTGTGTCACCAGATTACATGTTATATCCATCATCACATGAAAGGTTATACTATATTTCACATGTCACTGTTAGAATTCACATTTCCCAATGTTCTAGTGTTCATGTGTTATGTCACACATCACTGTAGGGAATCTCATTTTCAAACACTGTTCTATGGTCAGTTTGGTGTGTCACTTAGCACTTGTTTTATTTCACAGTATGTATATAGTTTCTCGTAAGAATTATTATGTTATTTAAGATATTGGGTGAGACACAAGAATAAACTTAATCTAGGTTTACAGTAAATCGGGAATGGGGGTTGAAAGGTTTTGGAAGGTGATACTTCGTGCAAAAGAATTTGGTTAATACCACAACTATAAAGAGGATGATTAAGATTGAGAGGGCTGTGGAAGTATAGGGTAGTATTTTGTAATGAAGGTCAAGGGAGTCCATGTCAAGAGTAGTCGATTTATTCAGTAGGTGTACCATGTCTATCTTACTTGGAAGGATGGTATCGGGGATCTTAGGTAGGGGAGGGAGTATTAGTTGGGTTATGGGACCTAGGTCGTGGGTCAAGTTGAGGGTACCTTGGTAGTGGAGTTTGTTGGGGAGTAGCATTGAGTCCATCATGTAGGTGTGGCAAGTGTCTGGCAGAGTGATGGAGCCGTTTATCTTATGATGGGTGGGTGGTTTGCGTAGGCACATGACAGACACTAAGGTTGGGTGGGGGAGATATATGAAGTGTTTATGTCCTACATGGGTATGGTGAATTTGGGTGTTGTCTGAGAAACGAAAGTCACACGCCTCGGAAAAATTTACTCCATGTGTTGTGAGTTCCGAGAGGCAAGGTTGGGACTTGGTTAATTGGAAGTGGAAGGGGTAGGCTGGACAGATATGGAAGTTGGGTCGTGCTATCTTGCAAGTTGCCATGGTTTCAGGTGAGGTCAGTGTTATCCACTGACCATCGGTTGATTTTAAGATGGTGGAGGTTGGTAGGTTGAGGGTCATTGTGCGGTTTTGGTAAGGGTAGGGGAAGGGATAAATTTCCCAAAGGGAGAATCTCTTGATCGGGTCCATCGGGATGTGGATGAGGATGGATTGTTGAAAGATAGTTGATGCCAAGATGGGGTAATAATGCTGTATTTCAAGTTTGGAAGAGAAAGGGGTAAGTTGCAGTGTACTGTGGGCTCGTCGTAGTGTTTGACTAAGCTGGGTTGTGGTGATCATTTGGAAGTCGACTACACCTGCGTGGGCGTTCCAAATATCTCTTTGGATGAGATTGGTATGTTCTAGGAGACTGTCCAGTTCTTTGTCTAGTTCATTCAGGTGATGAAGGAAGAAGAGGGCAGTTTGGGAATCGGTGATCTGAGATAACTGAGAGTTTGTGAAGTGTGCAAGGTTATTGTATTTGTCAATCACTGAATTGACAGAGTCAGCGAGGAGGTCTATGTTCTTTGAGTTTATATCTATGAGTTTACCTTGTTGGTGTAGTACTCTTGTTATTTTCCCTATGTGTGAATGAACGGTTTGAATGTCTTGTTCAGTAGCAGTTCCGAATAGAGATTTGGAAATTATACCCATAAAATCGAAAAGTCCTCTTTTGGTTCTACTGGTCTTTGTGGTGTCATCGTCTGGGTCTGGGAGGTGGTATATTGTGTATTTGATTTTGTCCAATTTGTCTTGTAACGCGTTGATGTTGTGGTATAGTGTCATTGAGATTTCATAGTTTTGATGGGTGTCATTAGGTACTTGCCTGCCAAT
Source organism: Oratosquilla oratoria (assembly GCF_046742065.1). Taxonomy (NCBI): domain Eukaryota; kingdom Metazoa; phylum Arthropoda; class Malacostraca; order Stomatopoda; family Squillidae; genus Oratosquilla; species Oratosquilla oratoria. The sequence goes on from NC_134789.1 coordinate 49,899,710, forward strand.
TAATTTTTCCACGTCTACTAGGTCTTTTTGTAATTTTGTAATGGGTTGTAACAGAGTGGTGGGTGAGATCCTTAACTTGATCATTATGGAATCTTCAACGCATGCGGCGGTGCCATGGGGGTTAATTATAGCGCCAGGCAGTAGTCTGGGCACGGAGAGGGTGAGGTGGACGAGGAGGGGCAGTACTAGGAGGATTTTCATCTGTGGAAGAAGGTAATGGCTTAGTGACTGAGGATATGTGTATCTGGCTCTCGCTAAGGTTATATTGGTCGGAAGGAAGTGGAGAAGTATCACTAGATATGCGGAAGGGAGTTCTTATTGTAAACGGGCCATTGAAACCTCCACTGATAGATACATGACGTCCTGCATCTTCAGGGGCGAGAGCTAGAGTGCATGTTTAGTTGCGTCGACGCAGAGTCATGGGATGAGACTTGCGTTTGGGTGAGTTATGTGTGGTCGTGGTAGGTTGGTTGTTCGTGGGAAGTGGGATTGGGTCGAGGTTGAGTTTGACCTTTCTCAGCTTCTCTCCATGTATGGTCACGGTTGTGTGATCGGAAGGATCCGTTAGTAGAAAAACATTGTTAGGGAATGAGCTTGTGACTGTGAAGGGACCTAAGAACTTGGGTTTGAGTTTGTTAGTCCTGGTTGAGTCTTTGACCATGACAGTGTCACCAAGCGCTATGTCAAGTGGAGTTGACCGTTTGTGTTGTTTTGTCTTTGTCTTTTCTTGGGCTTCTTTGAGGTTTTCCCTGACTTGTTTGTAAATGGTTTGCATACCTCTTTTGATGCAGTGTGTGAGGTTGTCTAGGTTGTATAAGGGGGTTGGTTGGTTGAAGATTTGGTAGGGTAGGCGCATTGGCTGGCCAAAAATGATCTCATGTGGGGACATCTTTGTTGCGGAATTGACTGTGCTGTTGATACTGGCTTGTACCTGTGGTAGCCAATCTTCCCAACTGTCCATGAGATCGCTGACCAAAGGTCTGAGCACCTCTAGGACTTTCCGATTTGTTCGCTCAGTCAGACCATTTCCCTGTGGGTGGTATGCAGTGGCAAATGTTTGGTCAATGTTGTAGAGGTGTGCTATTTCGCGCATCACCTAATTTTTAAATTCTGATCCATTGTCAGATAACATTGTGTGTGGTATGTTGTATCTACAAAAGATATTGTTAACTAGGGCTTTGGCTACAGTCTCTGCTGTTTTGTCTTGGAGTGGTATTAGGATTATGTATTTAGAGAAATATTCTACTGCTGTGAGTATATAATTGGAACCTTGATGGCTGGTTGGCATTTTGAGTAGATCAATGCCAAGTGTTTCCCATGGCTCAGCAGGGAGTGGGATATTGTTGATGTTGAGTTGTTTTGGGTCAGGGCCTCTGAATTGGTTGCAAGTGACACAAGATCCTATGTGTGTGGTTATGTCTTTTGTCATGTGTTGCCAATAGTATGAGTGCCTAGCAGTGTTTAGTGTCTTATCTCTGCCTGAATGGCCTCCCATTGCACTGTCGTGCAATATGTGTAGGACCTTGGGAACTTAGGCTCTGGGAATAACAGTAACCTCTCTGGTGTTAGTGGTTCTCCTTATGACTCCGTCGACCAGTTTGAGTTCCTCAATAGGGACAGGTGGTCGGGAGTGTAAGGGGGTTTGTGAAAGGAGATGTTGTTTTATTGGGGACCATATTGGGTCTCTGTCAGTTTCATCTCTAAGTTCTTGCATAGGTATGCATGTGGTTTGGGTTATAGGGGTGATGTGAGTTTGTCTGCTCAAGCAGTCTGCCACTACGTTAGCTTTCCCGGCTAAGTATACGATCTTGGGATCGTAATCAAGGAGAGTTGCTTTCCATCTAGCAACTCTCCCATGTAAGTCTTTGGAGTTAAAAAGATAGACTAGGGGTTGGTGGTCTGTTAGTATGGTAATCTTGTAGCCTAAAATGAGGTATTTAAAGTGTTTTAGTGCCCATATGATTGCAAGTCCTTCTTTGTGTGTAGTTGAGTAGTTACTTTCAGCTTTATTGAGGACTCTACTTGCGTAGGCTATGGGGTGCTCTTTGCCATTGTCATCCTTCTGTTGTAGGACTGCGCCTATTCCTTTAGAGGAGGCGTCTGTGTAAAGAAAGAATTCTTTCTTCATGTCAGGGAAGGCTAGTACAGGGGCTGTGGTCAGAGAGTGTTTCAGTGTGTCGAAACTTTGTTGTTCTGTTTCTGACCATTGAAATGGTTCGCCTTTCCTTGTGAATTTGGTTAGGGGGGAAGCTATGTGTGCAAAATTGTAGATGAAGTGTCTATAGTATGAAGCTAGCCCTACGAAACTTCTCGTTTCGGTTGCGTTTCTGGGTATTGGGAAATTGTTTATTGTATCTATTTTATCTGTGGTGGTATGGATGCCTTGGCTATCTACCTTATGGCCTAGGAAGGTGAGTTCCGTCTGTAGGAATTTACACTTTCCTAGTTGGACTTTCAATCCTGTGTTTTTTGAGTCTTTTTAGGACAATTTCTAGTGTGTGAAGGTGGTCAGTTTGTGTGGGACTATAGATTATGAGGTCGTCTAAGTAGACGAATAATGAGACTCCTATCATGTCACTGAAAATGCGGGTCATCAACCTTTGTTGGGTTGAGGGGGCATTCTTAAGGCCAAAGGGCATACGTTCAAAATGGAAATGTCCTTTGTCAGTGGAGAATGCAGTTACGGGTTTCGATTCATTTGTTAATTCCACTTGCCAGAAGGCAGACTTAAGGTCGATAGTGGAAAATACTGTATTCCCGTTGCCAATGCATTGTAGTACATCTTGCATGGCGGGGAGGGGGTGTGGGTCAGATTGAGTGACATTGTTGACTTTTCTAAAGTCCACAACAGGGCGTAAGGTTCCGTCTTTCTTAGGGATCAGGAAGAGGGGACTGTTCCAGGGACTGTCTGAGTGGGAAATTACGCCTTGGTGTATCATCTCTTGTACACTGTTATTGACTTGGGATTTCCTACTGTGAGGTATGCGGTAAGCGGGAGTGTAGGAAGGGGGGGTGTTAGGGGGGATTTGGATGTGATGTTTGATTATATCACATTTGCCTAATGGTTCACCTTCTAAGGCGATAGCTGATCTATTCCTTTGTAGGAGGGCCATTAGCTTGTGTAGAATATCTCTGTTGGCTGATGTTGTGATTTGGTCTGGATGGATAGGGGTGAGGGGTTGTGGTGGTCTTACAGTGTTGATGTGTTGTGGGAGTGGTTCCTGGATTGGGGAATTATGGAGATGGACTGAACAAATGTTTGTGTTCTTCCTGATTTTGCGATGTTGATCAGAGAGGTTTGTTAACATAGCTAGGGTGTGTTTATTTTCTGATATTATGTCCCAAGAGTGTTCAATTGAGATGTTGGTAAGTCTAGACGTTTCTGAGTCAATTATGACGTCCTGATGTCCGATTGCTCCGGGTATGAATAGTGGGACAGTCATGGAATGTCTAGGGGGAATGATGATTGTGTTAGACATCAATGCCTTTGAGGTGACATAAGGGGGTGGTCGGAAGGAATAGCTGTTAGTTGGAATTGGAGTATTTGAGGAAGGGAGACATGAGAGAGGTTGTGTGTCTGAGTCGGGTGTCTCAGGGACAGATGGCTCATCATTCACATCTGAGAAGATGTTATTTTTCTCTAGGTCTATAATAGTTTTCCATGTCCTCAATGATTTTAATCCTATTATACCTTGTTGATCGAGACTCCATTCGTCAGCTATGTGGAAAGGTGTGAAACCTACTTGGAAGTTGTTGACTTCTATATTTAAGTCTATGGTGTCGTGTAGAGAAATGGTGCTCCCTTCTAATAGGAGACCTTCAGTATTGGTGTACTTGATTTGGGGTGGGTCATTTAATGCTTCATAGAGAGCTCTTGGGATGATGTTCAGGTTTGTTCCTGTATCAACCATCATGTCAACTGTGAGTTGATCTAAAGTCACTTTTAGGGTGACGTAGTTGTGTTGTGTGTGAGATATTCCTATGGTGGTTTGGTGCGTGAGGCTGGTACACGTTCCCCCAATCGGTGTTGAGTTGTGCGTGTCGTGTGGGAGGGAGCTGTTTGTCGAGGGGTGGTGAATGGTTTGTTAGTTCTCTGGTGAGGTTGTGGTTGTGATTTCTGTTGAGAACACTCTTCGTTGGAGTGAGTTGTTGTTTTGTGTAGGTTGCAGTATTTGTTTGGATGTGTTGGTGTAGGTAGGAGTGGAGGTTTGGAGGGGGGTGGAGCTTGTATGGTTTGATGTTGCACTTTGCATTGCGCATCCGTATGGGAGGTAGTACCATGAACTGAGCAAGGGATGGCGCGGTGTTGTACCTGCGGGTATTGTTGTTTCCGTATGCAGTCTCTGGTGTTGTGAGTGGTAGATGAATGATAGGAACACCACTTAGAAGGTTGTGCTGGATTGGTGGAAGGGGGATGTTGTGACTGGAGGCTATTTAGTCTGGGGAGATAGTGGGGGGTGGATAGAGATACATTGCAAGCATTGGTGATATCTAGGATATAGGTATAAGCTAGTGGGTTTCTAGTGTTTAGTTCCCTTTTGGAGGCTTCTTTTAAACACTTTGGAGGGAGTTGGGAGAGATAAAAACCTATCTCAAAGAACGTGAGTAAATGTTCAAAGGTCATGACCTTGTTACCGTATTGGTCAGTGTGAAGCCAAGGGCTGTTGTTCTCTAAGTCCTCTCTAACTTCTTTAATTTTGTTTGCTACAAAATCCATAATGTTCGGTTGTGTTTGAACTCTAGTGTTATTGAGGAAAGTGAGAAGGAATTGAATGTTGTTTGGTTGTTTGTTCTGAAAGACATTAAGGAGGTGGTGTTTATAATCTTGATATGTGATTCCACATGCAACTAAACTGTCTAGCATACGTGCCTTTGAACGGAAAATGTCTGATGCCTCTATTTTCTGACGGCACAAATTAATTTTATCTAAGTCAGAGTAGTGATTGTTCTTGGAGAAAAAGAGATCACATGCTGTCAGAAAGTCAGTAATGGATAATCCACTATCTTGGGAAAAGGTTGGAATTTCTGTGAGGGGGGAAATGGTTTGATAGTTGTTAATTATTGTTGGTTGAGGTTGTTGGTAAGGATAATATTGTGGATTTGGAGGAAGGTTAGGTGGTGGTTGGTGGTGTGGTGTGGAGGTGTGTTGACCGGATGGGTTATGGGGAGCGTGATGGAGGGGTTGGTACTGTGGGTGCACGGGAGGGGGAATTAGGGGTGTCGGGATATGGGGGTTGAACTGTTGACGGTTTATAGGAGGAGTAGCTTGAGCAAATGATGTGGTGGGAGGAATGGGTTGTTGTGGTTGAGAGGGGTTGAAGGGATCTTCTTGAGAGGGTTGGTTATAAAAGGGTAAGACATCATTATAATAATGAGGAACTGTTAGAGTATCTGCCTTAGGGGCGTCATGGTCGGAGTTACGTGAGTGGTTATGGTCTAAGGGTTGTGTGACAATGTTAACCTGTGGATTTATTTGTTGAGGGTCTGGTTGGTCTTGGTCATATTTAGAGTTATGAGATGGATTTTCCTCTTGAGATTTAGAGAGGATGGTTTCTACCGCTTTTTTGAATTTGCTTCTCGTTCCTGTTGCCATGTTAGTGGTTAACTAGAGATGCATGTATTACTTGATAGTTAGGTGAGATGGGAGGTCTAAGTTGAAATAGTTAAATTAGAAATATTTGGTATTCATCACCTAAGGGGTAGTATGTTATGGTTAGATAAGAGAGGGGGGGGGGTATAGGGTGTCAACGGTTATACAGTATAAATATGTAACGGATTTACATATGTAAAATCATAAAAATATATATACATATAATAAAATGTGGGAATATTATGAGATATAACAAGGAGTTAAATATTGTGATATTCCACTTATAATATAATTAACTATGGTTATAATTTTTTTTTAAATCGTATAGGTTATATATAAATTGGGTTTACAGCAGTAATTATAACAAATAGGTTACATTGATAAAAATGTATAAGTTATATTGAATATAAACGGATAATACGTAAAATATTGAAAATGTATATAGTGTTAACAAGAATTACTTAACTGGAAGAATGCATATGAATATGATATTATGTAATAGTTAAATCTAGTAAAAGTTATTGCATATACAAATATATGTTGTTTTAAAAATAGGCAAAATATGTTAAATGTTGAAATATATATTTATAAGAGCTACTGGTTAAATTATGAGAAAGGTATGACAACAAAAAAAGGTTGTATATAAACTATATAATTACAGAAAACCCAAATATGTATAAATTTAATAATGAAATATTAATAAATATGTAATTAATATATAACTTATTAATGAGGGTAAGGTTTACGTGCGTTGGGCACGTGGGCATCTGAAGGTATAATGTTTACCTTGATACCGTGAGCTGTATCGAGTGGTGTGCCAAAGTCAGGCAGGAAGTACTCTTGCTGATGTGGCAATTGTAGCAGCCGAAGGCGGCGATCGGTAAGGTAGGTTGGGTGGTTGGGGTGTGTAAGCGGGAATGCTGGCTGGGAAGATGAGGTGGCCGTTACGCGGGTTGGTGCGTAACTGGTGTGAATCCTCTGGGGTGGATGAATGATGCTCGCATGTTATGGAAGAGAAATGCGAGTATCAGAGTTGGGGGTTGAGGGGTAAGCGAAAATTATATAATTAAGTGATATAAATGGTGGATAGGAATCTCGGTAGTTACCTTGAGATTTTTGTTTTGGTAGCGTGGAGTCGGTTGTGACGATTGCCCTGAACTCGTGTAGTGTGAAATAAATTCTTGTTCGTGGAGAGTGGTTCGTTCCGTACTTGATTGTAGGTGGAGAAAATGGACGGGGTTGAAGATACTGGTCACTTCTATAATTTATAGGACTCCGTAGTCTCTTCGGAGAAGATGGGTTGCGGGACTCGCTGCCACCAGATATGTAACGGGATCGTTACATAGTCTCCACGAAGGTTTACTTCCCACACAAGATGTAACGGGATCGTTACATCATCTCCAGAAAGGGTTACTTGTCACACACCTTTGAGTTTTTCTTCTTTATTCGTTACAGTAATATGTAACTTAAGATTCACAGTTCTACACCATCTTAACACTAGGGCACGTCACAAGAACCGACCGCTCCTCGGGTGTGTGAGCCAGTTTTCATGGCCGGAAGTGTCGAGTAGACAAATTCTAGAGTTGCCCTTAATCGTGATCTTTACAATAATGTCTTGTTAGTCTGTTGTCCCACATGGGTGGGGCAACTACACTAATTACGTATTGATCTCTAGTACAATACATGTTAATTATATATCCAGGGGAGGTCGTCAATATACGTAATATCGTGTTTCAGTACTGTGTGGCTACTTGGTTGATTGCGTGTGTTCGTGTGTGTGTGTGTGTGTGTGCATGTCACTAGGCGCGCGGATGGTAGAAGCTGCTTAGGTCAGCGAGATGGACAGGATGTCTTTGGCGCCTGCACGTCGGGTATGTGTGGGAGTGAGTGGAGGTGAGTGGGTTATATGACTGAGTGATATATTCACATGTATATGAGACGTATACATATCGTGCTATAATTGATAACGTTAATTTGTACTAATTACGACAAACTTAGAATATACTAATAATGCCAAGTTTAGAAGGTACTATTAATGATATCTTTGATGTCTATTGATAGTGATGAGTTTAGTATATACTAACAATAAGAAGTTTAGAATATACTAATAATGACAAGTTTGGAAAGCACTATTACAGATAAATTCTATGTGAAACGATGATTAAAAGTTTAATTTACAATAAAAATGGGAAGTTTAGAAAAAAGTATAGCGTTTAGCAGGTACTATTAGTAAAATCTTTAATGTGTACTAATAATTAATTTAATGAAAAAATACAAAATACTAGTAATGACAAGTTTAGAATATACTTCTAATGATAACTTTAATATGCACTAGTAGTAACAAGTTTAGAATATACTAAGAATAACATGCTCAGTCGGAACTATTAATAACATTAATATAAGAAGTTTAGAATATACTAATAATGAATATGGTCGATAGTACTATTAATGATAAATATAATGTGTACTAATAATCAAAATTTTAGAAAATTATATTCATAATAACTTTAACATGTTTTAATAATGATAATTTTAGAAGGTTTTCTTAAATAGCTTTCATATGTACAAATATTGAATAATTTAGAATACACTAATAATGACAGCTGAAAAACATACAAATAATAAGAAGTTTAGAAGGTATTCATTATAAATTTAATTTGTACTAATAATGACAACTAGAGAATATCCTAATAATGTGTATCAATAAGGACAAATTTATAATATTCTAATTATGACAAGCTTAGAAGGTATTGTTAATGATAACTTTAATGTGTACTAGTAATAACAAGTTTAGAATATACTAATAATGACAAGTTTAGAAGGTACTATTGCATGATAACTTTAATGTGCACTAATAATGAAAATTTTTGAATATTCTAATAATGGCAAGTTTGTAATATAAAATAATGTCAAGTTTAGAAGGTATCATTAATAATAGCTTTAATATTTACAAATAATGACAAGTTTATAATATACTGTACGTATAATGCAAGATACAGTTCATGACAACTTTTATGTGAACTAATAATGGAAAGACCAGAATATACCAACATACTTTGATATGTACTAATCATGAAAAATTGAGAATATACTAATAATGGCAAGTTTGTAATACCCTAATAATGACAAGTTTAAAAGGCACATTAATAATGCATTTAACTTTGACAAGTTTAGAAGGTATTGTTAATAATAACTTTTATGTGTACTAATAATCAGAAGTTTACAATATACTAATAATCAAAGGTTCAGAAGGTACAGGTATGTGTACTAATAATGAAAAAAATTAGAATATACCAATAATTAAAGTTTAAAAGGTACTGTTCGAGATAGCTTTAATTTGTACTAATGATAAGCAAGTTAACAATATACTAATAAAGACAAGTTTAGAAGATTAATGATAAATTCAATATATACTAATAGTAAAATACTAATAATAAAAAAATTAGAATATGGTAATAATAACAAGTATAGAAGGTACTATTAATGATAACTTTAATGTGTGACAAGTTTAGAATATAGTAATAATGAGAAGTTTGGAAGATATTTTTAATGATAACGTTAATGTGTACTAATAAATACAAATTTGGAATCTAATAATAATAATTTTAATGTGTTATCAAAATAAAAAGTTTAAAATATACTGATAATGAGAAGTTTAGAATAATTTAATAATGACGATTTTAGAATGTACTTTTAATGATAACTTTAATGTGTACTAGTAATAGTAACCTTAAAGTGAACTAATGACATATTTAGAGTATACTAATAATAAGTTTAGAATATACAAATAAAGACCGGGCAGGCACTATTAATGACAACTTTGATATATACCAACAACGAGATGCTTAGAATATACTAAAAATGACAGTTTTAGAAGAAATTATTAATGATAACCTTTAGATTTAGTAATAATAACAAGTTTTGAATATACTAATAATGACAAGTTTAGAAAATACTATTTATGATAACTTTTCAATATACTAATAATGACAAGCTTAGAAAATACTATTAATGGTAACTTTAGAATGTACTAATACTTAAAGGTAATACTTAATAATACTTATACAAGCAATAAAAAGTTTAGAATAAAAGATAATGACAAGTTTAAAATAAAAGATAATGACAAGTTTAGAAAATACTATTAATGATAACTTTTCAATATACTAATAATGACAAGCTTAGAAAATACTATTAATGATAACTTTAGAATGTACTAATACTTAAAGGTAATACTTAATAATACTTATACAAGTAATAAAAAGTTTAGAATAAAAGATAATGACAAGTTTAGAAGAATCTAATATTGACATGTTTAGAATATAGCAATAATGATGAATGGAAAAGATCCTATTAATGATAACTTATATATGTACTAATAATGACACGTAATAATGAGAAGTTTATATTGAAAGGTACTGTTAATGAAGTACCAGTAATAAAAAGTTTAGAATAAAAGATAATGACAAGTTTAGAGGAATCTAATATTGACATGTTTAAAATATAGCAATAATGATCAGTTTAAAAGATCCTATTAATGATAACTTAAATATGTACTAATGATGACACGTAATAATGAGAAGTTTAGAAGGTACTGTTAATGAAAACTTTAATGTGTACTAATAATGAAAGTTTACAATATACTAATTAAGACAAGTTTAGAATATACTAATAATAACAAGTTGAGAAGTTACTATAACTGTTAACTACAATGTGTACTAATAATGATAAGTTTAGAAGGTACTATTAATGATAATTTTAAAATTTAGAATATAACAATAATGATAAGTTTAGAAGGTACTATTAATGATAACGTTAATATGTACTAATATAGACAAGTTTAAAATATACATATAAAGGTGCTATTTGTAGTAATAATGAAAAAATTAGATTATACTAACACAGACAAGTTTAGAATATAAGAATAAAAACAAGGTTAGAAGGTATCTGTAAAGATAACATTAATGTGTACTAATAATGATAACTTTAGAATATACTAATAGTGAAGAACGTGAATATACAATTAATAATATCTTTATTGTGTACTAATAATAACAAATAGAAAATATACCAATAACAACAAGTTGAAAAAGAAGTTTAGAAGATACCATTAATGATGACTAATTTGTACTTATAATGACACATTTAGAATACACTAATAATGAAAGGCTTAGAATATATTAATAATGACAAGTTTAGAAAGTATTGTTAATTTTAGAGCATACTAACAATAAAAGTTTAGAATATGGTAACAGTGACAAGTTTTAACGTTCTATAAATAATAACTTTAATGTGCACTAATATTGACAAGTTTAGAATATACTAATAATTACAAGTTTAGAAGGGACTGTTAATGTTAAGTTTAGAAGGTACTATTAATGACTTTAATGTGTACTAATGATAATAATGCCAAGTTTAGAATATACCAATAAAAACAAGATTAGAAGGTACTATTATTGATAAATTTAATGTGTGCTAATAATGACAAGTTTGGAATATACTAATAATGACAAGTTTAGAAGATGCTATTAATGGTAAACTTTAATGTTTACTAATAATGACGAGTTATGAATATACTAATAATGACATGTACTAGTTTGAAATATAATAATGATGACAAAGATAAAATAATGACAACTTTAGAGTATACTTTTATTGCAAAGTTAAAAAAGTATTAGTAATGATAAATTCAGAATATCCTATTAATGATAAATTCAATGTGAGCTAATAATGATGTGTTTAGAATATACTAATAAAGATATGTTTAGCGTACACCAATGAAGACATGTTTAGAATATACTAACATTGACATGTTTAGAAAATACAATTAATGAGAAGTTTAGAAAGTACTATAAATGATAAATAATAATGACAAATTTAATGATACTGTTAATGATATATTTAATGTGTACTAATAGTGATAAGTTTAGAATATACTAATAATGACAAGTCTAGAATACTCCAATAATAACAGGTTTAGAAGTTACTATTAATGATAACTTTAATGATTACTAATAATGACGCTTTTAGATTTTACCAAGTTTAGAATATACTAATAATGTGTTTACAATATACTAACAATAATAAGTTTAGAATATAATATTAATAATGACATGTTTAGAATATACAACTAATAATGACAAGTTTATAATGCACTAATAATGACACGTTTAGGATATACTAATAACGACAGTTTCAGAATATACTAAAATAAGTTTATAAGGTACTGCTAAGGATAATTTTGATATTTACTAATAAAGACATACTAATAATGACAAGTTTATAAGGTGCTATTAAACTTTAATGTACACAAATAATGACAAGTTTAGAATATACTAATAATGACAAGTTTAGAAGGCACTATTAATGATAATTTTAATGTAGGATAGTAGTCACAAGTCTAAAATATTGTCACAATCGTAAGTTTAGAAGGTTAAAATGATAAAGTTAATGTGTAGTAATGAATTGCTTAAAATATATCAATAATGCAAAGTTTAGAAAATACTAAGAATAGCAAAATTAGAAGTTGCAATTAATGATAACTGTAATGTGTACTAATAATGATAAGTTTTGAATATACTAACAATAAAATGATTATACTACTTATGATAACTTTAATGTGTACTAATGCTCAAAAGTTTAGAATATACAAATAATGACAAGTTTAGAAAAATGACAGCTTTGGAACATACTGATAGTGATAAGTTTAGGTCCTAAACTTGTGACTTTAGTGTAACTTTAATATGTACTAATAATGACAAGTTTAGAACGTACCAAAGAAGATATGTTTAGAATATACGAATAATGACAAGCTTAAAAAGTATTGTTGATGATAGATTTAATGTGTGTTAATAATGGCAAGTTTAGAACATACAAATAATGACAAGCTTAACTCTAATGTGTATCAATAATGACAAGTGTAGAATATACTAATAATGTCATGTTTAGAATATACTAATAATGACAAGATTAGTATATGCTAACAATTTAAGATTTTTTATATACTTGTAATGGCAAGTTTACAATACACTAATAATGACAATTTTAGAAGGTACTATTAATGATTTTTTTAGTGTGTACTAATAATGACGAGCTTAGAATTGACTAAAAATGACAAGTCTAAAATAATGGCATGTTTAATGATAAGTGTACAAGTTTAGAATATATTAATATTGTCAAGTTTAGATAACTTTAATTTTTACTCATTTTTAGTTTAGATAACTTTAATTTGTGCTAATAATGACAAGTTTAGAAGATACTAATAATGGTAAATTTAGAATGTACCACAAATTAAAACTTTAATGCATTCTAATAACTAATGTTTTGAATATACTAAGAATGACAAGTTTAAAATGTACTGTTAATGATAACTTAAAATGTACTAATAATTGCAAATATAGAATATACGATTAATGACAACTTTAGATTGTACTATATATGAGAAGTAGGTACTATATGATCTAATAATGACAGGTTTAGAAAGTAATAAGAATGACAAATTTAGAATATTCTAATAAGGACAAGTTTTGAATATACTATTAATGAAAACTTTATTGTATAGAAATAATTATGTTTAGAAGGTACTGTTACTGATAACTTTAATATGTACTGATAATGACAATTTTAGACATAACATTTATGTTTACAAATAATTATTTTTTATATGCTATTAATGACTAATTTAGAAGGTTGTATTAATTAACTTATAATGACAAATTCAAAAAGTTCTATTAGTTAATTTCAATATGTACTAATAATTACAAATTTAGAATTACTAATAATGACAATTTTAGCATACACAAATAATGAGAAGTTTAGAATGTACTATTAATAACTTTAATGCGTACTCATAATGACAAATTTAGAACATACCTACAATATGTTTAGAAGATTCTTTTAATGATAACTTTAATAATGACAAGCTGAGAATATACTAATAATGTCAATATACTACCGATGCCAAATTTAGAAGGCAGTATTAACAATAACTTTAATGTGTACTTATTATGAAAGGTTAGCATATGATAAAAACGACAAATTTATAATATGATAACAATGACAAGATTGCAAGTTACTATTAATGATAACTTTAACATGTACTAATAATGACAAATTTATAATATAATATAATAACAATGACAAGATTGCAAGTTACTATTAATGATAACTTTAACATGTACTAATAATGACAAAAATGGAATATCTAATCATGACAAGTTTTGAATACCCTAATAATGACAAGTTTAGAAGCTTCTATTTATGATAGTTTTAATGTGTACTGCTAATATACTGATATTTCTAGGTTTAGAATATACTATCAATGATAAATTTAATGAGTAATGATAATGAAAATTTGAGAATTAATGTGTACTAATAATGAAAAGTTTAGTATACACTAAGGATGATAAGTTTAGAATGTGTTATACTAAAAATCACAAGTTTAGAAATGACAATTTTACAATATACTAATAATAACAAGTTTATAGGGTATTACTAATGATAACATTATTATGTACTAGCAATGACAACCTTAGAATATACTAATAATGACAAGTTAGATGATATCAATATTTTTTTTAATGTGTACTAATAATGACTTGTTTAAATTTTATTATATATGGTAACTTACTAAAATAAAGTTTTGAATATACTAATAATAACATGTTTCTAAGGTTCTTTTAATGGTAACTTTAATATGTACTAATAATGGCAGGTTTAAAATGTACTATTAATGATAGCTTTAATGTGTACTAATAATGACAAATTAAGAATATACTATTAATGATAATATTA
>NC_134789.1:49919089-49944089 GCF_046742065.1 Oratosquilla oratoria
CGAGTGCCACTCGAAGGTCGGGTGGTGAGGGGACGTCATCCTCGTTCCTCTTGTCTCCCCCTTCTTCGTCGTTTCTTGGGTTTCCTTTATTTGGGCTTTGTCTATCTGGCCCATTCTTCATCCCGGCAAGATGGTTGTCTCTCTTCACGAGGCTTGTTCTCGGTGAAGAGAGACGACAACGTTCCTGTGCTAGGCTTTTCTGGAAAGCTTTCCTCATATTGAGAATTACTTTCCTTAGGTTCAATGGGCTTTTTTCTTGGCTTTAAACTTAAAACACTCGAAGACATTTCTTCGAGACTCGTTCGGGCTTGTGGTATGAACCTCATCCGAGAAGAGGATGAGGTTTTCCACTAGAACGTCAGCGTCCGCGCATCTGCATGTGCACGTTATATACTATAATAAAGTAGTAGCCTCTGTTTGTTTGTTTGTTTGTTCACGAACTCCTCCTAGGGTTTTGAAGATAACCATATATATTCTGATACCTTATCACTCCAGGTACTTGGATAACTATATTTTATTAAAAAAAATAATTTTGGTTAGGGTTATAGTGTGGGAACACGCCACTACTGTAGTGTCCCATTAAGTCGCATAGCATTTTTGGTGACATAAGAATTAATATGATTAAACAAACCATTGTATGTGTCCATAAATATTATTTACATTTGTGAAATTAATGTTGCTACAAACCATGGTAGCTTTTGTAAGATTGTATAAATTTACTAAATGTTGAAATATTGGTTATTTTTATCCAATTTTAGTGCGGGCGGAAATTGATTATTCACAAACTCCTCCTAGGTTTTTGCAGATAAACCCCATATAACCATATATATTCTGAAGATAAATAAACGATACACATTTCTTCACCTTTTAGCTGTAGACATTTATTGTCAATCCACACACACACACACACACACACACACACACACACACACACACACACACACACACACACACACACACACACACACACACACACACACACACACACACACACACACACACACACACACACACACACACACACACACACACACACACACACACACACACACACACACACACACACACACACACATACGCACGCAAATGAATGTGTACATATGATATTTGTGTTTGTGTATGGATGTATTTTCAAACTAGGGTTTCCCAACCTTCGGGAAGTGTTTAAAGCTATATTTCATTTAAAGAAATTATTTTGCTTAGGGTTAAGGGTTAAAGTTAGGGATTATTCACGAACTCGCAGCAACGCGCGGGTAATTTGGCTGGTATATATATAAAACTGCAACCCACTATCGAAGAAAAATAAGAGCAGAAGTACAAAGATATCCGTATATTTCGACCACTATCTCTGGTCCTCTTCAGCAGATAGGTACACTATGTGGAGAACAAGAGTATATACAAATTAAGGAGGTACATTATGGGAACAAGGAGAGACACTCATGTCACATGCCCTTGATAAAGTGATCTCATCCATGTGACATGAGTCTCTCTCCTGATGACCACAAATAGTTGTCGAAATATACAGATATCTTTGAACATTTACTTTTATTTTTCTCCGATAGTTTGTGTGTGTGTGTATATTTACCTAGTTGTATTTTACGGGAAGGGGAGCTATGCTCGTGGTGTCCCGTTTTCATATCTCATTTTATCTAAACTATTTTTAAATTCATGTATTGTTTTTGCACACACCACTTTCTCATCTAACTTGTTCCAACTCTGTGAGGAAAGCTGTTCTTTTTCAGGTCTCTTCTATAGCTGTCTTTTTTTTATTTTCTTTCCATGTCCTCTTGTATTTCTCTCATCCCATTTTATCAGATTCTCTCTATCAGTAATTTCTATGCCTTTCATGATTCTGTAAATAGCTATCAAATCTCCTCTCTCTCTTCTTTGCTCTAGTGTCTGTAGTTCAAGTTGTAATCCTTTGTAATAGCAACTTCTACTATGCTATTGTTAATATTTTCTAAACCTTGCATTAATAGTATATTTTAAACGTGTCATTATTACTACACAATAACGTTATCCTTAATGTAACCTTCTAAACATGTCATTACTAATAATATTCTAATTGTGACACGTTTAGAAGGTATTATTAATGATAATTTTAACGTGTTTAGAATATACTAATAATGACAAGTTTAGAAGGTACTATCGCATGATAACTTTAATGTGCACTAATAATTACCTATTTAGAATATGCTAGTAATGACAATTTTGTGATATTACGGTTAGATTTAATATGTGCTAATGTGGTAATAATGACAAGTTTAGAATACACTAAAAATAGCATTTTTGTAATATACAAGAAAAGATAAGTTCAGAAGGTACCTTAATGACAACTTTTAGAAGGTACCATTAATGATAACTTTAATGTGTACTAATATAAACAAAGTACTATTTACTAATAAGGGTAAGTTTAGAAGGTACTATAATTAATAACGTTAACTTGTACTAATAAAGACAAGCTTAGAATATACTAATAATGCCAAGTTTAGAAGGTACTATTAAGGATAACTTTAATGTCTACTAATAGTGGTAAGTTTAGTATATACTATTAATGTGAAGTTTAGAATATACTAATAATGACAAGTTTGGAAAGCACTATTAGAGATAAATCTATGTGAAATGATAATGAAAAGTTTAGAATATGACAAGTTTACATGTTAATGAAAAATTGATTTACAAAAAACGTATAGTGTACTAATTACGTAATGAGTACTAATAGTGAAAAGTTTACAAAATACTAATAAGGACATGTTTAGAATGTACTTTTAATGATAACTTTAATATGCACTAATAGTAACAAGTTTAGAATATACTAAGAATAACATGTACAAGTTTAGAAGGTATTATTAATAATAGCTTTAATGTGACAAGTTTACAATATACTTATAATGCAAGGCACAGTTAATTATAACTTTTATGTGTACTAATAATAGAAAGACTAGAATATACCAACAATGATTAATAATGTGTACTAATAATGAAAAGATTAAAAGATGTGTACTAATAATGAAAAGATTAAAAGATACTAATAATGACAAGTTTGTAATGAAAAGATTAAAAGATACTAATAATGGCAAGTTTGTAATATACTAATAATGACTAGTTTTAAAGATATATTAATAATGCATTTAACTTTGACAAGTTTAGAAGGTATTATTAATAATAACTTTAATGTGCACTAATAATCAGAGGTTTAGAAGGCACAGGTATGTGTACTAATAATGGAAAGATTAGAATATACCAATAATTACAAGTTTAAAGGGTACAGTTCAAAACAACTTTAATTTGTACTAATAATAAGCAAGTTTGTAATATACTAATAAAGACAAGTTTAGAATGCACTCTAATGAATTTAATGTGTACTAATAATAAAAAGTTTAGAATATGGTAATGATAACAAGTTTAGAAGGTACTATTGAGATCTTTGATGTGTACTAATAGTGACAAGTTTAGTATATAGTAATAATGAGAAATTTAGAAGGTACTATCATTGACAAGTTTAGAATGCACTAATAATGAAAAGTTTGGAAAATATCAATGATAACGTTAATGTTATACTAATAAATACAAACAAATACAAAAACTACAAAATACAAAAATTAAAAATATATGAAAATACAAAACATATGTATAGTCTATTAATAATAACTTTAATGTGTTCTGAAAATGAAAAGTTTAGAATATACCAATAATAAGTTTAGAATAAGTTAATAATGACAATTTTTTAATGTACTTTTAACGATAACTTTAATGTGTACTAGTAATGACAGGTTAAAGGTACTATTAATAGTGAACTAATAATGACATATTTAGAGTATACTAATACTAAATTTAGGATATACAAATAAAGACCGGGTAGGTACTATTAATGATAACTTTAATGTGTACCAATAATGAGATGTTTAGAATATACTATAAATGACAATTTTATAAGGAACTATTAATGATAACCTTACAGTTTAGTAATAATGAAAAGTTTAGAATATACTAGTAATGACAAGTTTAGAATGTACTAATACTGAAAAGTATATACAAATAATAAAAAGTTAAGAATAAAAAATAATGACAATTTTAGAAGAAACTAATATTGACATGTTTAAAATATAGCAATAATGATCTGTTTAAAAGATCCTATTGAATGATATCTTTAATGTATACTAATAATGGCACGTAATAATAAGAAGTTTAGAAGGTACTGTTAAGTTTAGAATATACTAATAATAACAAGTTGAGATGTTACTATAATTGTTAACTATAATATGTACTAATAGTGAATTTAGAATAGTAATAAGTTTAGAAGGTACTAATAACGTTAACAAGAACTAATAATGACAAGTTTAGAATATACAAAGAAAATTCAGAAGGTACTATAAGTAGTGATAATGAAAAAATTAGAATATACTAATACTGACAAGTTTAGAATATAACAATAAAAACAAGATTAGAAGGTATTTTTAAAGATAACATTAATGCGTACTAATAATGAGAATTTTAGAATATACTATTAATGAAGAGTGTGAAAATACAATTGATATCTTTATTGTGTACTAATAATGACAAATATCGAATATACTTATAACGACAGGTTGAAAAGGAACTGTTAATGATAACTTTAATGTGTACTAATAAAAACAAATTTAGAATATATTTTAGTAGTGACAAATTTTTAACGATAATGATAACTTTAATGTGTAATAATATTTACAAGTATAGAATATACTAATAATTAAAAGTTAAAAGGGTACTGGTATTGATTAGTGTAGAAGGTACTATTAATGACTTTAATTTTTACTAAAAATAAGTTTAGAACACACTAATAATGCCAGGTTTAGAAAATGCTAATATAAACAAGATTAGTAGGTACTATTAATGATAGATTTAATGTGTACTAATAATGTCAAACTTGGAATATAGTAATAATGAAAAGATTAGAAGATACTATTAATGATAAGTTTACTAATAATGACGAGTTTTGAATATACTAATAACGACATATTTAAAATATACTAGTTTAAACTATAATAATAATGACAACTGTTAACATACTAATATTGCCAAGTTTAGAATATACTAATAATGATATATTTAATATAATCTATTAATGGCAAGTTTAGAACATACTAATAATGACAAGTTTAGAATATTCCAATGTAGACATGTTTAGAATATACGTATAATGAGAAATTTGGAAAGTACTATTAATGATAACTTTAATGTGTACTAATAATGAAAAGTATAGAACATTCTAATGATGACAAGTTTAATGATGACAAGTTTAATGATATCTTTGATGTGTACTAAATAATGACAAGTTTAGAATATTCCGATAATGATGCTATTAATGATAACTAATAATGACGAGTTTAGAATATACTAAAAATTACAAATTTAAAGGGTACTGTTAGTGATAAGTATCGAAGGTACTATTAATGACTTTAATTTTTACTATTGATAAGTTTAGAACATAATAATAATGTCAAGTTTAGAATGTTTAGAATATACTAGTTTAAACGATAATAATAATGACAAGGTTTAATGACAACTTTAACATATACTAATATTGCCAAGTTTAGAATATACTAATAATAATAACTTTAGAACGTCCTATTAATGATAAGATTGATATGAAGTATTAATGACAAGTTTAGAATATACCAATGAAGACATTGTGTACTAATAATGAAAAGTATAAAACATTCTAATGATGACAAGTTTAAAAGGTACTATTAATGATATCTTTGATGTGTACTTACAATGACAAGTTTACAACATTCTAATAATGACAGGTTTAGAAGATACTACAAAAATAACTAATAATGACGAGTTTAGAATATACTATTTATTACAAGATTAAAGGGTAATGGTAAGTTTAGAGGGTACTATCAATTACTTTATTTTTTACTAATAATAAGTTTAGAATATACTAATAATGTCAAGTTTAGAATGTACTAATAAAAACAAGATTAGAAGGTACTTTTAATGATAAATTTAATGTGTACTAATAATGACAAATTTGGAATATAATAATTAGGATATACTATTAATGATAAGTTTACTAATAATAAGGAGTTTTGAATATACTAATAATGATATGTTCAGAATATACAAGTTTGAATTATGATAATAATGACAAGGTTAGAATACTGACAACTTTAACATATACTAAAATTGCCAGACTAATAAAAAGTGACGTCAGACGAAGGTAGCTTAGCGTAGGATATACTAATGATAACGTCCTATTAATGATAAATTTAATATGAACTATTAATGACAGGTTTAGAACATACTAATAATGACAAGTTGAAGACACATTTAGAATATACCAATATTGACATGTTTAGAATATACGTATAATGAGAAGTCTAGAAAGTACTATTAATGATAAATTTAATGTGTACTAATAATGAAAAGTATAGAACATAATGGTGACAGGTTTAAAGGGTACTATTAATGATATCTTATAGTAGGTGTAGGGGGGTGGGTTAGAGCTGTAGCACCTAGGGTAGGAAGCGGCCGCATCCTTCGTGCACTTGGTCAGCACCTTTCACCCCAACTCTCACTTGTGGCTCCTAGTAGCTGTTAGTCTAGGACAGCGGCCACACCCCGGGCAACCATGTTGGCTGATGGGCTAAACCAAGTGAGGGGTGCCACACACTGTGGCATGGAGCAGTGCCAGCTCTACTAGATGAAGACTAGAACAGCAAGCTCAGTATATGTACTCTACTTGTCAGAGGACTTTGGTGAGTTTAGTGTGATAGCAAGATGGGTGACACATCTAGGGCGAACCAGGCATGTAAATGGCAATCGGCCAGTCACCGTAGAAAAGGATTGGAGCCCTTACTACGTATTTATCCAAGATTAACTATGGAGCAAAACCAAAGAGTAAATGAAGTGAACAGCGTGAATGGGAGTCTTTTTCCAGAAAGGAGGAAGACTACCTCGCTCGGTCGGGAACATAATGTACAGCAGGCGGTTTCTGATCGTTATCCGGCGACTGTTGTAACCAAAGAAAGTTGAGAATGGCTACGTGGAATGTCCGAACATTACACCAAGCGGGGAAATATTATGGGGTATGGAGAGAAATGAACAGAATGAGGATAGATGTTATGGGGCTTAGTGAGGTTAGGTGGCCAGGAGTGGGAGAGGTGAAAAATGAGTGTAAGAGGCCGGTAGTGTACGAATGGAAATGAGCTAGGGCATTAGAATAATTCAGACTCGACGCCTGCTCGAGGGCGACGTTATGTCTATGTAAACACACCGACGGTGGTGACTGTTTTATAATCGATGATGTAATCAAAACTCTGTAAGCGCTTCGTTTGACTAATGCTGAGGTAAACAATTTTGCTAGTGGCATTGCAATGGCTTTCCGGATTGGTGCAAGGTGGAGAAGGAGGAAAAA
The DNA here is from genome assembly GCF_046742065.1 of Oratosquilla oratoria. Lineage (NCBI taxonomy): Eukaryota > Metazoa > Arthropoda > Malacostraca > Stomatopoda > Squillidae > Oratosquilla > Oratosquilla oratoria. The sequence continues at coordinate 49,926,492 of NC_134789.1, forward strand.
AATATTGGTGCATGAATTCAAAGTCACGCCCATAAGGAGTGACATTTATTTGAAAAGACATAGGAGATTGGATTAGAAAAATTAGTGACGTCAGACGAAGGTAGCTTAGCGTAGGATACGGGATCTCGTCAGACGATCTAGGGAGAGACGAGCTAGAGAGACTATCTAGAGAGACGATCTAGGGAGACGATGGAGAGAGACGAGAGAAAGAGATCCTGAGTGTAACAAGACGGTGAAATTACAGTGAAAGAAGAAAGAAAATTCACCACCCTTTTATTAACCCAAAGGACGAGAGAACTAGGCACGGGGCCTAGAAAATAGTGAGACTACAGGAAATACAAGGCATTGGGCCTACTGCTTAAGAGGAACTTGAATATTTAGTGAAACTCACGTAAAGAAGGCAAGGGGCCTCGAGACGAGTGGTATTACAAGTCAAATATACGTGTAATGGTCGACGACCGACAGCGGTGGTGACAGTGGTGACAAGGGGTGGTGAAAGTGGTGGCAGCGGTGGGATTCGAACCCACGCCTCCAAAGAGAAGTGGCGCTAGATAAACTGGTGAACGAAGAACTGGTACAAGAAGTCTACGGGAACGAGACAACCAAAATCAATAGTGTATTAGTTCCAAGGACGAATACGAGAGAAATCTACAACTTCAAGTAACTGCTATGATGGGAACAAGCATTCTTCAAGATTCTTCAAGGTGATCATCATCTACAAGGCGGTCTTCAAGGCAGAGTGTGTGATGGAGGAGGAACAACGTCGTTGACGAATGACAAGACCGTAGAAGGACGTCAAAACAGACATTGACATCTCGAAGCGACATCGCAAGCAGCCAGGCTAAAGCAAGGTATTAGTAATAAGTATGAGTACCCCTCAGAATTCTAACGTGTTGAGACACGAAATTCACACATCAAATACAAATATTCCAAAATTCACAGGAGAGTCTAACACATATGGGGTTAACAAATTCCTCAACCTCATAGACACTCTTATAGTAAGTAAAAACATTACCAATGATATCCGTAAGATTGAGATTCTTAAGGAGAATATAGATCCAGAGCATGGAAGGGCGAGGTTTGCCATTAACTTCCAGCAAATGGAAGAAATTAATCAATATGATAATTACAAGAAGACCTTTCTCAAACATTTCATGTCCAAATGTGATCAGGATCCTATTAGATCATTGGTAAAAATGATTAAGGAAGTTAGGACAAGTGAAACTGACACAGAGTACTTAGCTAGATTAGATAGATGGTCAAAAGACATGAATTCTATCTTGAAAGATTCAGACTGGATAGAAAGATCTAGTGAGAAGATGAAAATCTCACAGGTAATCAAATTGATTACATTTAGCTTATTGGCAAAGAATTCTGATGACTTAACAGCAGAAAGGCTGTACAAGGATCTAAAATCAAATATAAGTTTAGGAGAAGTAGATTATCTTCTTCAAGGATACAGTGAGACCAGAACTATAAACCCATATGTAATGCCTATAAATCAACAAAGCCAATATAGGAACTCTAGAGAGTTTAAGAAAACAGAAGTAGGACATAGGCGGCATGCTAGAAGTCCATCTAGGGATAGGGATACCAGAATCCTATGTTTTAATTGTAATGCATGGGGACACAAAGCACAAGAATGTTTTTATGGGATTATTTGCAGAAATTGCAAATACGAAGGTCACAATGAGTATCAATGTAGGAACCCTCCATTCTGTATTTATCATAATAAAATCGGACACAGAACTCATGAGTGCCGGAATTTTCGGGTACCCCCAGGGCTAAGAGGAAAAACCCCAGACACAGAATAAACAATTTCAGACCTCCCTATATATATACCGATAGGCGGTATTGTGTTAAACATGGGAATGCAAGGGAGATGAAAGAAACTGACAAACTGATAATTACTGTTGGTAAAACTTCTGTAGGACCTCTGATTGCGGGTAAAGTGTTCAATAAGCCTATTCAAATTTTTATTGATACAGGGTCTGTAGTTAATGTAATTACTAGTAAAGTTTTAAACCAGTTGAACCCAGGAGTGAAAATGTTGGAACCAATCCGTTACTCATTGCAAGGTGTAACTGGAAATCAGTTAAAAACATTAGGTAAGATTGAGCTAGAAGTTGCCTTATATACAAATGAACAATTGTACATACCAGTGATAGTGGTAGAAGAGTCTGTTTTTCCAGGAGATTTATTGATAGGATTTGCAACTATGAGAAAAGAAAACATGGTAATTTGTCCTGCTGACTTAGGAATTTTAGTGAAGTCACAGTTAATCCCATTCTTAAATCAACCAGACTTAAGACCAGTGACAGGAATCAATGAATCCTTAGATAACATTTCTATCTTAGATAGCGTGACCGAGCGGTCCAACCCTACAGAAGGTAAAACAATTTGTGAACCCAACTCAGAAGTTCAGGAAATCCCAGAGATTACTAAATTATCAACCACAGAATCCTTGATAATTGCAGATTGCGGAGTAACAAGGTCGACATTGTTACATCCCATGTCAATTAATAAGGTTGAAGTGTGTTTGAAAGGAATCAATGCAGACTCTGAAGTAATTACAGTCCCAGAATCAGTTAAAATTAAAGGATTGAAGTGGGACTCAGGGATTTATAAGACAAATAAGAACAGAGTAGAAGTATTAGTAATTAATACTATGAATAAAGAGATACTTTTAAAGAAAGGTACACAAATTGGATGTATTCAGCTGTGTACTAAACCTATTAAGATTTTAAATGAGAATAGTGAGGAGATAGAATTACCAACTTCATCAATTTGTTCAGTTCAAGAAGGAATAGACTTAAGAAATAGATATAAAGAATTATTACAATCAACTAATTGCCCTGAGTTGGATGAAGCTTTATTTGCTTTGCTTATGAAACATAAAAAAGCAATTGCTTTGCCGGGGGACGCCTTAGGCAAAACAACTGTTTTAAAACATCACATTAAGTTAAAACCAGGAACACAACCTATCTACATACCAGCCTACAGAGTTCCTCACTCTAGATTAGCTGTAGTAGATAAACTCATCACTGAAATGTTATCACAGGATATTATTGAACATAGTAAAAGCGAGTGGAATTTTCCGTTGATCTTAGTACCAAAGTCTGATGGGACTATGCGACCAGTTATTGATTACAGGGAATTGAATAAGCACACCATTCGTGACAGGTTACCATTACCCATTATCGGTGACATTTTGAGAAGTTTGGGAACTGAGAATAGATATTTTAGTACTGTAGATATCAAATCAGCTTTTTGGCAAATAGAATTGCATGAAGATTCAAGAGAGTTTACAGCATTTTCTACTACAACAGGACATTATGAGTTCAAGAGAATGCCATTTGGGTTATGTAATAGTCCATTAACTTACATGAGATTAATGAATACTATTCTAGATGGATTGTTAGGAAACACTGCCAGTGTATTTCTAGATGACATTTTAATAGTTTCTCAGACTGCAGTGGAGCACCTTAAGAAATTAGATTTGATATTCTCAAGACTAGGAGAAGCAGGGTTAAAAGTAAAACTTGAAAAATGTAAGTTCTTGCAAGACAGTGTCATTTACTTAGGACATAAGATAGACACGGACTTAGTACAGTAAATTCAAAGGTTGACGCTGTCAAGAATTTTCCAGTTCCGACCAATGTAGACAAGGTTAGGAGCTTTTTGGGATTAACAGGATATTATAGAAAATTCATTCAAAGTTATGCTGACATTGCTAATCCACTAAGTTCATTGTTAAGAAAGGACTCAAAGTTCATATGGGGACCTGCACAACAGCAAGCTTTTGACAAGTTGAAAGATAAAGTCACGAGTTCACCTATTTTAATTTTTCCCGACTATGAAAAAGAATTCATTCTTTGTACAGATGCGTCTGACATAGGATTAGGAGGCATACTCATGCAAGAGAGAAATGGAACTTTGAAACCCATAGCTTACACATCAAGACTTTGTAATAGTGCGGAGAGAAACTACTCTATAACAGAAAGAGAAACTTTAGCAGTAATTTATTCTTTAGAAAGTTTTAGGGATATGATACTAGGGTATCCCATCAGAGTTTGGACTGATCACACAGCTATTCAGAACTTATTTAAGCATAAGAATCTTAGAGGCAGACTTGCTAGATGGTTTGCGATACTCCAGTGCTATGAGGTTCAATTTGAATATATTCCGGGTAGAAGGAATGTAGCAGATTCACATTCTAGAAACATTAGTCAACCAATGACTGGGACTGGGTTGATTAATTTTGTTTGTAGTATAGAAGAATTAGTAACTTTAGATGAAGAAATGCTAATAAGAGAACAGAGAGATGATGAGACATGTGATTCAATAATCAAGTATTTGATGAACCCAAGAGGAGATCCTCCAAAGCTACCAAAGGGGTATAAGATAGAGGAATTTCATTTGATTAATGGAATTTTGTATAGGAAAACATTTGTAAATGGGAAAGATATTTCTAGAGGTCAAGTAAATCAGTTGGTTATACCACAAACTCTGGTAAATGAGATATTGAAGTTACTTCATGATAGTGATTGTAGTTCACATCCTGGAAAGGATAAAACTTATAGACAAGCACAACTTAAATACTTTTGGCCAGGAATGAAGAAAACTATATATGATTATATAGAAAAGTGTGTAAAATGTGTAAAGGTGAAGGGAAATACACCAAAACCTGCTCCTATACTCACCTATCCCATTCCACAGAAACCTTGGGAAAGAGTTCACATGGATACATTGGAATTACCAATGTCCGAGAACGGCTTTAAATACCTATTTGTTGCTATTGATTATTTTTCAAGATTCTGTATATTACAACCCATTATCAATAAGAAAGCTGAAACTATTGCTTCCGTAATCTATGATCAGATAATCTGTAATTTTACTACACCTAACATCTTAGTTTCAGATAATGGGACTGAATTTAATAACAAAATCTTGGAAAATCTATGTAGTGTATTCCACATCAAGAAAGTCAATATACTCGTTAACAATCCCCAAAGTAATGGAGTAGTAGAAAGGTTAAACAAAAAGATAATTATATGTCTTAGAACCCTAATAAGTCCTCATAGTGTAACTTGGGATACTTGGATTCCTTGTGTTAAGTGTACCCTGAACAATCAAATTAATGTAGCAACTGGTGATACACCTCATTTTATAATTTTTGGGGAGGACAAAACTCTGCCATATGAAATGTTGACTGCAGAGCAAAAACCCATATATAATATGGATGATTATATATCCAATAGGATAAATACTCTTCAAAGTATTCACCAAAGAGTTAGGAAACATATGCAGGTGTATTCACAAGAGATGAAGGAACAACAACACAAAATAGCTCATAAACTAGAACTGAAAATTGGAGATTTAGTAATGGTCAAACTAACCTCACCCAATAATAAACTTTCACCAAGGTACACTGGTCCATATAGGGTAATTGATTCTGCAGGTGGAAACAAGTTTAAACTTAAACATTTAGAATCAAGAGAAGAATTGATAGGACATTTAGATAACATAAGGAAAATTAGCTTGCAGATCTATGAAGATGATTATAGTAATACTTTGTGCATAAATATTAATAACCCTGGAGAATATGGAGAATATTATAATGATATTTTTCAAGAGTTGAACATTAATCTTGATGTATTTTACAGATAGTATTGACCATTTGTATGTATTTGGGATGGGAGACCTAAACAACTGGAACTTGGTGTCAAGCAGATACATGGAAACCTAAAACCTAGGATCTGCTGTGGTCAGACTTAGAACCTTAAGGACTTAAGGACCTCTCATCTGAGTACACACATGAGTATTGTGACCATTTTAAAGTAATGAGACTGTCTTTGAAAATGAAGTGTGTTGAAAAAAAACTGAATATTGAACAAGAAGAGACACTCAAACTCTAGATTAATGTGTTTTGCATTTGAAAAGTTAGTGTTCATAGTGATCTCTTTTGTGTTCCGAGAAGCCTCGTATGAATTTTCTGGTTAGGAATATGTCTGTTATGAACAATTGTCATTACCAACGAATTTTGGTAGACCAGATCCCTCATTGTAACATACAAGGATCTCATTACCTGTTTTTTCCTAACAAGACCAAGGCATCAATAAATTGTCCCGGGTTGAGTCCTAAATTGGATTTGGTTGAAGGTCTTGTCTCTATTCAAGATAACTGCGAATTGCATGCAGACACTATTTCCACCATTTCTAATACCCTTAATACAATGCATTTAACCGATGACACCTACATTTCAACCTTCAACTTCACATTGCCTGAAAACTCTCCTCCCTTGAAAATTAAGAGAAGACCATTGTCAAGATCTCCCTCAAATGATTTACATATACTACCAATCCTTATCATACCCTTACTTTCAGTGTTAGTGGCAGCACTGATTGCCTTTGTTGTATTCCGGAGGTTGGCTCTCTCAAAGCAAATCAACCATGTAACCGCTTAATTCAATACCTTATATATATTGACATGCATGTTATTCACATTTATAGGTATTATGTTTATGTATTATTCCCAATTTATTGCATGAATGATGTATTTTGGAGGGTAGCTTAACAATTACGCAAGGGTAGATTAGCTTATTCTAGAAATATATTAGCAAGCCCTGTAAGAGGGAAATAAGAAATTGGTCGGGACGACCAAGTGTAGCTGCCGAGCCCTGTAAGAGGCCAGTAGTGTACGAATGGAAATGAGCTAGGGCATTAGAATAATTCAGACTCGACGCCTGCTCGAGGGCGACGTTATGTCTATGTAAACACACCGACGGTGGTGACTGTTTTATAATCGATGATGTAATCAAAACTCTGTAAGCGCTTCGTTTGACTAACGCTGAGGTAAACAATTTTGCTAGTGGCATTGCAATGGCTTTCCGGATTGGTGCAAGGTGGAGAAGGAGGAAAAAACTATTGGTGCATGAATTCAAAGTCACGCCCATAAGGAGTGACATTTATTTGAAAGGACATAGGAGATTGGATTAGAAAAATTAGTGACGTCAGACGAAGGTAGCTTAGCGTAGGATACGGGATCTCGTCAGACGATCTAGGGAGAGACGAGCTAGAGAGACGATCTAGAGAGACGATCTAGGGAGACGATGGAGAGAGACGAGAGAAAGAGATCCTGAGTGTAACAAGACGGTGAAATTACAGTGAAAGAAGAAAGAAAATTCACCACCCTTTTATTAACCCAAAGGACGAGAGAACTAGGCACGGGGCCTAGAAAATAGTGAGACTACAGGAAATACAAGGCATTGGGCCTACTGCTTAAGAGGAACTTGAATATTTAGTGAAACTCACGTAAAGAAGGCAAGGGGCCTCGAGACGAGTGGTATTACAAGTCAAATATACGTGTAATGGTCGACGACCGACAGCGGTGGTGACAGTGGTGACAAGGGGTGGTGAAAATGAGCATGGAGTATTTGTATATTCTGGAGGAGAAAGAGTAGAAAAAGGGGTAGGAATAATAATGAACAAAAAGGTTGCTAGTACTATGAAGGGATTCTGGGCAGTGTCAGACAGAGTGCTCTTGGTAAAACTCAGGGGAAAACATTTTGACATATGTTTAATACAGGTGTATGCTCCCACGGCAGAAGCAGAGGAAAGGATAGTAGATGATTTCTATGACAAGTTAGATCAAGCAATGGAACAATGTGGAAATCAAGAGGTTAAGATAGTTATGGGTGATGTAAATGAAAAAGTGGGTTCAGGTGGAGAAGAAGTGGTTGTGGGGCCATTTGGGTTAGGAAAGAGAAATGACAGGGGAGAAAGATGGATAATTGGTGCATAGAACATCAACAAATAGTAATGAATACGTGGTTTAGGCAACATCCGCGAAGGCTATGGACATGGAAGGCACCAGGAGATACAGCAAGAAATCAAATAGACTATTTTACTATCAACAGAAGATTTAGAAATGCAGTGATAAAGGTAAAAACATACCCAGGAGCAGATTGTAATAGTGATCATGTGCCAGTTGTTGCAGATATTAGAATAAAATTGAAGAAATTAAGAAAGGAGATGGGGAAACCGAGAAGAGAAGTAAGTGTGTTGAGAAAGGACGAAGACTTGAAACAGAGGTATTTGGTTACAGTAGAAAATAAATATGAAGTCCTGCGAGAAGAAGGGGATGTAAATGATCCGGGGTTTCAGTGGCAAAGGTTATGTGAAGCAATAGAAGAAGGAAATTAAAAGGTACTTCCTGAAAATAGAAGGAGGAGGAGGAGAAAACAAATGGATAACAGAGGAAATATTTAAACTAATGGATAAGAGAAGAGAAACTAAAAATAGGGATAGAAATGAATATAGAGAACTTAATAGACAAATCAAAAAGAAGTGTATAGATGCCAAGGAGAGTTGGCTTGATGAACAATGTAGGGAAATTGAGGACCTTGAAAAAAGAGATTCTAAAATGATGTATGATAAGATTAGAGATATTACCAAGAGAAAGGGGAGTAATGGGGGGGGGGGCAATCAAAGATAGAGAAGGAAAGGTTTTAATGGACGAGGAGGATATTAAACATAGATGGGAGGAGTATGTAAGGGATCTATTTGAGGACGACAGACAAGAAGGGGAAGAGGAAAATTATAGATATCTAGATGGGGAAGAAATAATGGAAGAGGAAGTGAAATTTGCAATGAAGAAAATGAAAAAAGGGAAAGCCATGGGTGAGGATGGTGTGATGATTGAAATGTTAGAGTCATTAGGGGATTTTGCAATAAGAAAACTCACTAGTCTAATAAACCAAATTTACGAAAAGGGTACAATTACGGAACATATGTGTAACTCGATTTTTATACCACTACCAAAGATAAACGGAACAATGGAATGTAGTAAACATCGCACAGTCAGTATCATGAGTCAAATAACCAAAATTATATTAAGGGTAGTTTTAAATAGAATAAGAAATAAAGTGAGAGAACAAGTTTCATGGGAGCAATTTGGTTTCATAGAAGGGAAAGGAACAGCAAATGCAATTTTTATAATATGAACGATTATGGAGAGGATGATAGAAAAACAACAAAATGTATATCTTTGCTTTGTTGACTACGAGAAGGCGTTTGATAGGGTAAGACATGAGGATTTGATAAATATTTTGGAAAGAGTGGATATAAATAGCAGACATGAGTATCATCAGAAATTTGTACTGGAAGCAAAGAGCAGCAGTGAGGGTACGGGGAGGAAGAACAGAATTTCAAGCTATAAAGAGGGGAGTGCGTCAAGGTTGTGTTATGTCTCCAGATTTATTTAATTTATATGGGGAGATGATCCTTAGGGAATTAGAGGGAATGGAAGGGATTAAAATTGGAGGATTTAATATAAATCATATCAGATATGCTGATGACACGGTATTGGTGGCTGACTCAGAAGGTAAACTGCAACATCTATTGAATGTAACCGTAAGAGCTAGTGAGGAGAAAGGTTTAAATGTAGATATGGAGAAAACTAAAATACTAGTGGCCAGTAAAACAGATCCACCAAGAATGCAAGTACAAATAGCAGGGAGAAGAATAGAACAAGTAACCAAATTTTCGTACCTGGGAAGCGTATTGACAGAAGATTGTAGATGTGAAAAGAAAAGAAAATCAAGGATAGCGATAGCTAAAAGCACGTTTCAGAAAATGAAAGGAGTTTTAACAAACAAGAAAATGTCTACAGATATAAGGAGAAGAACAGTTAAAATATTTATATGGTCAACACTATTATATGGTTCAGAAGCGTGGACAATCAGCAAAAAATTGCAGGAAAACTTAGAAGCAGCAGAAATGTGGATATGGAGACGAGTATTAAGAGTACCATGGACAGCGAAGAAAACAAATGAAGAAGTATTGAGAGAAATGGAGACAGATAGGGAATTGATGACAACAATAAGGAAAAGACAGTTGCGATTCTTAGGACATATAATGAGGAAGGAGGTGGTGATGACGGGAATGGTGGAGGGAAGGAGAGCAAGAGGAAAGCAGAGGGAGAAGTATATGGACGGGCTGATGAGGGCGACGGGAAAACAACTCAAACCAGCACAGATGTTACAAGTAACTAGGGACCGTGAACGGTGGCGCTCCATGGTTGCCGAAGTCCAAGAGGATATGGCACGACGGTAAGGTAATAATGACAAGTTTAGAACACTCTAATAATGACAGATTTAGAAGATACTATTTAGAATAATTATTAGAATATACTAATAATGACATGTTTAGAATATACTAATGATGACAAGTTTAGAAGGTAATATTTATGATAACTTCAATGTTTACTAATAATAAATTTAGAATATACTGATAATAAGAAGTGTGCGATAAATGATAAATTTTATTTGCACAAATAATGTCAAATTTAGAATGTGGTAATAATCGGTAATTTTAATAATTTTATTGTGTTGTAATAATGTCAAGATTAGAATATAATAGTAATAACAACTTTAATGTATATTGATACTAACAAGATTAAGATTCTCTTAGCAATATCTTTAACGTGTACTATTAAAGAAAGTTTAGAATATACTAATAATGACAAGTTTAATGTGTCATAATGTCATATTTAAAAGGTACAATTAATTGAAACTTTAATGTGTACTAATAATGAAAAGTTTAGAGTTTTTGAATAATGATTAATAATAACAAGTTTAGAATACACTAATAATGATTACTAATTAATGTTTGAATTATACTAATAATGACAAGTTGAAAAGGAATTATCAATGATAACTTTAATATGTTCTAGTAATGACAAGTTTAGAATATACGATTAATGACACTTTTAGGTACTTCTAATAAAAACTTTAATGTGTACTAATAATGACAATTTAAGATTATGGTATTAATGATAACTTTAATGTGTACCAATAATGAGATGTTTAGAATACACTAAAAATGACAATTTTATAAGGAACTATTAATGATAACATTAAAGTTTAGTAATAATAACAAGTTTAGAATATACTGGTAATAACAAGTTTAGAAAGTACTATTAATGATAACTTTAGAGTGAAATAATACTGTAAAGTTTATAATATGCAAATAATATAGTTTAGAATGAAAACTAATGACAAGTTTCGAAGAAACTAATATTGACATGTTTAAAATATAGCAATAATGATATCTTTAAAAGATCCTATTGAATGATATCTTTAATGTGTACTAATAATGGCACGTAATAAGAAGTTTAGAAGGTACTGTTAAGATTAGAATATACTAATAATAACAAGTTCAGATGTTACTATAATTGTTAACTATAATATGTACTAATAATGATAAGTTTAGAATTTAGAATATACCAATAATGATAAGTTTAAAAGGTACTAATAATGATAACGTTAATATGAACTAATAGTAAGTTTAGAATATACAAAGAAAAATGAGAAGGTACTATAAATAGTAATAATGAAAAAAATAGAATATACTAATACTGACAAGTTTAGAATATAACAATAAAAACAAGATTAGAAGGCATTTTTAAAGATTAGATTAATGTGTACTAATAATGAGAATTTTAGAATATATTAATAATGAAGAGTGTGAAAATACAATTAATATCTTTATTGTGTACTAATACTGACAAATATAGAATATACTTATAACGACAGGTTGAAAAGGAGCTATTAATGATAACTTAAATGTGGACTAATAATACCAGGTTTAGAAAATACTAATAAAACCAAGATTAGTATGTACTATTAATGATAGATTTAATGTGTACTAATGATGTCAAACTTGGAATATAGTGAAAATGAAAAGATCAGAAGATACTATTAGTAATAAGTTTACTAATAATGACGAGTTTTGAATATACCAATAACGACATCTTTAGAATTTATGATAATAATGACAAGGTTTAATGACAACTTTAACATATACTAATATTGCCAAGTTTAGAATATATTAATAATGAACAATTTATCAATGACAAGTGTAAACATACTAATAATGACAAGTTTAGAATATTCCAATGTAGACATGTTTAGAATATACGTATAATTAGAAATTTGGGAAGTACTATTAATGATAACTTTAATGTGTACTAATAATGAAAAGTATAGAACATTCTAATGATGACAAGTTTAAAAGGTACTATTAATGATAACTTTAAAGGTGACTTATAGTACTATTAATAAAAAAATAGAAATTGATAATAGTGATAAATTTAGAATGTTCTACAAGGTATAATGATGATTTTAGAATGTGCTAATAATGATAACATTATAAATTAGTAACACTGATAACTTTAGATGATACTATAAAAATAACATTAATAACATTAATAACATTAATAACATTAATAACATTAATAATAACGACTAGAAGGTACTAATAACGATCATTTCAAAATATTCTAATAATGATCAGATTAGAAGGCCTAATAGTAATAACTATAGAGGGTACTAATAATGGTAAGGTACTAATAATGATAACTAATAATGAGAACATTTGAATGGTACTTATAATGATTACTAAAATTTAAAAAGTAGTAATAATAACTTTAGAGGTTACACATTATGATCAATTAAGAAGGCATATATCTCAATAACTTAAAACATGTTCATAATGGTGTTTACTAATATATGTTCTTAATAATAACATTAGAATCTAATAATAATGACATTTATAGAAGACAACCAGAATATATCTTTAGAAGGTACTAATTACCAGTCTTGTAGGTTTGTAATTATTAATAACTATTGAAGGTACGAATAATCATAACTTTTTAAAGTATCAATAATAAATTTAAAAGTTAGGTATAATGATAATTTTTGAATGCACTATTAGTGTAAGAAAACACTAATACTTATAACTTTAAAAGTGACAAAAAGTACTATTGATGAAAAATTAAGAAACTTATAATAATGATAAATTTAAAGGTACTAGTAGAATAAGAAGGTACTAATAATGATGATTCTAAAATGTGTTAATATTGATAACATTATAAAGTAGTAATAATGTGCTATTGTAAAATTGTGCTAATGTAAAAAATAGGTGCTATCAAAGATGACATTAATAGCTACTAATAATAACAAGAAGGTGCTAATGATTATAATTATACAATGATGATCAATTGAGAAGGTACACATTATAAAACTTAAATAGGTTCTAATAATGATAACTTTTAAAGGCATTCATAATTTTGCTTTTGAATGTACTAATAACGAAAATTTTGAAAAATACTAAAGGTTCTAATAATTATAACTATACTAAGAATACTAAGAAGGTACTAATAACTATAATTATAAAATGATGATCAATTAAGAAGGTACACGCCTTAAAACTTAAAAAGGCTTTAATAATGATAACTTTTAAAGACATTCATAAATTTGCTTATGAAGGTATTGATAACAAATAAGAAAAATATTATAAATGAACGATTTAGAAGGGTTTAGTAGTAATAACTATAGAAGGTACCGGTAATGATAGTTTATGAAGGTACTAATAAATGTAACTTTAGAACATACTGAAAATTATTACTTAAGCTTATTCCTATAATGGTAACATTAAACGAGACTAAGATAAATTCGAAAATAACAATATGATAATGATAACTTTATAACAATGATAACATTAATAACTACTAAGAATAACTTGACATGGTACTAATAATTATAATTTTAGAATGTATTAATAATGATCTAGAAAGTACTAATAAGTTGTATAGACACGGTAAAGGAAACATGGACTGGAGGTGAAGCTTTATTCCTGACGTTTCGTCTAACGACTTTCTCAAAGGAATGAGCATACTAGAAACATACAGAGATTATAAACCCGCCTTATGGCTCAAGGGGGTGTGCGAGCGTATAGCGCTGCGTCCTGATTGGCCCGCTGAGACAGCCAATCACGAAGCGCTATATTCGCTGAAGATTTGGCCCAGGTGAAGCTCCCAGCCTTATTGTTGATATTCGGACGAGTGGTGATGTACGCAGCTTCTATAGATTTTCTGATCTTCTTATCCATACCTTCGTGTAGAATCTCGGCTCGGTTCCATTGTGGGAGGTGCCCAGAATCGTCAACATGCACCACCATTGCGTTGGTGAGTCTATGGTGACGGAGGTCGGCCTTATGCTCCCTGATTCTAGTGTTAAGGCCCCTCTTAGTCTCTCCGTAGTATGCTTTATCGCATGATGTGCATGGGATCTTATATACGACGCTGTCTTCTCTCCCCCTCATCTTAGTCCCGCTTTTTATCATGTCACCAATCTTCGTTCCCGATGTTACGGCTGCTTTAACTTCCGTGCTCCTGAGCATTCTAATAATGTCTCCTACCTTCTCAGAGTTAGGAAGCGCCATGTATGATGTTTTTGTGGTGGCGTTGCCTTCTCTTAACCTGCTTGTGTGGATTATTTCTTCCGCTCTTCGTCTTAAGCTCAGGATCAAGCCCTTGGGGTAGCCAAGCTTCAAGAAGGCCGCGATGATGTATTCGATTTCCTGCTCCAGGAATTCCTCGCTGAATATCCTGTAGGCACGCAGGAAGAAGCCCATGACTACTTGTCGGCACACAATGAGAGGACGAAAAAGGGGGTAGTCATGGGCTTCTTCCTGCGTGCCTACAGGATATGCAGCGAGGAATTCCTGGAGCAGGAAATCGAATACATCATCGCGGCCTTCTTGAAGCTTGGCTACCCCAAGGGCTTGATCCTGAGCTTAAGACGAAGAGCGGAAGAAATAATCCACACAAGCAGGTTAAGAGAAGGCAACGCCACCACAAAAACATCATACATGGCGCTTCCTAACTCTGAGAAGGTAGGAGACATTATTAGAATGCTCAGGAGCACGGAAGTTAAAGCAGCCGTAACATCGGGAACGAAGATTGGTGACATGATAAAAAGCGGGACTAAGATGAGGGGGAGAGAAGACAGCGTCGTATATAAGATCCCATGCACATCATGCGATAAAGCATACTACGGAGAGACTAAGAGGGGCCTTAACACTAGAATCAGGGAGCATAAGGCCGACCTCCGTCACCATAGACTCACCAACGCAATGGTGGTGCATGTTGACGATTCTGGGCACCTCCCACAATGGAACCGAGCCGAGATTCTACACGAAGGTATGGATAAGAAGATCAGAAAATCTATAGAAGCTGCGTACATCACCACTCGTCCGAATATCAACAATAAGGCTGGGAGCTTCACCTGGGCCAAATCTTCAGCGAATATAGCGCTTCGTGATTGGCTGTCTCAGCGGGCCAATCAGGACGCAGCGCTATACGCTCGCACACCCCCTTGAGCCATAAGGCGGGTTTATAATCTCTGTATGTTTCTAGTATGCTCATTCCTTTGAGAAAGTCGTTAGACGAAACGTCAGGAATAAAGCTTCACCTCCAGTCCATGTTTCCTTTACCGTGTCTATACAACTTGTTCACATGGATTTTCAAAGTACTAATAGTTATCTCCCTTAGCGGGTATTCTAGAAGGTAATAAAATAGATTATCTAGACGGCCCTAATAAATATTCCTTTATAAGTAGTAATAATGATAACTTTAAAAGGTACTGAAAATGGTAAATCTAGATGGTTATAATCATTATAATATTGGAAGGTACTAATAATGAAAATTTTGCAGGTACTAATAAAAAAAAATTAGAAGCTACTTGTAATGAAAATTTTAGGAGGTAGTAATAATGACAAATAAAGTTGCACAAACAATAATAACAATAGTTACCAAACTACAAAATCTACTAGACGAGATAACTTGGAAATCAAAATAATATCATCTATAAAAGGTACTAATAATGATAGCTATACAATATACTCATAATGAGAACATTTGAAAGGTACGTATAATGATTATATGATAAATTTACAAAGTACTAATAGTGACATTATCATTTTAAAATATATCAATAGTAATCAATTAAGAAGCACACGCACACACACACACACACACACACACACACACACACACACACACACACACACACACACACACACACACACACACACACACACACACACACACACACACACACACACACGACTCGGTGGCGCAGTTGGTAGAACGCTGAGCTGCCACCCCGCAGCTCCTGGTTCGAATCCTGCCCAAGGCCGAAATTATTTCGGTACTGCTGCGCTTCGGGTCGTTACTCTGACTCTCGTGGGCGGGGAGTTGGGTGTGTGTGTGTGTGAAAGGTCATAGCATTACCCATAGATCGGACCTACGAGCTCTGAGCTCTCTTCCGGGAGGGAAATAGCTGTCGATCACAAGTCCAACAAGTGATCCAAAGACCAAGTGAATACACACACACACACACACACACACACACACACACACACACACACACACACACACACACACACACACACACACACACACACACTTCAACGAACGGACGGCTTAGAAGACGTTCTGAAGAAAATTGAAGTTTCGTGGATCCCAACGCAAAGAGAAGTGCCTATTGTATTTACAGGGTGGGGGGAAATTGCTCGTGGGGTAGTAGGAAAGTAGGGAAAGAGGAGAAGGGGAGGGATTGCTGAGGGAAATGGAAGGAAATGAGGAAGGAGAGGACTTGGCCCAGGCAGACAGGCGAAAGGTAAACAAACGGCCCCCCGACCAGCTGAGCGACGATGAAATGTCTAATAAAAATGTAAAGATTAGAAGTATAGATAAGAGCAATACAGTAGAAAGTAATGAGAATATTTTCCAGGGATTTAAAGAGGGTGGGGGTGGGGGGGGGGGACCCCCCCCCCCCCCGACTGACAAGACTAGAAGAGAAGGTCGATAAGATGATCGAGGACTTGGAGCGTAGGTTCGGTCATGTTAACAACATTATACGGAGGGTTGAAAAATTGGAAGAACTAGAGAAGGCGAACAAAAACTTAACTAAGGAAATTGAAGAATTAAAAAAACAGTTAAAAGAAGTAAAAGAAGAGAATAAAGTCTTAAAGGAGAATAATAAGGAGAACAAGGAGGGTTGGAAAAAAATCCAAGAAAATAGCAAAGTTGCATTCACTGACATAATCAAACAGCAAATGAATGAACAAACTGAAAACTCAGTTATTAAAGTGATGAGACAGAAGGAGAATATAGTAAGAGACTTAGCAGACAGAAAGAAATGTATAATTATATTAGGAATGGAAGAGAAACATAACCCAGATAGAACCACAAGAATCAAAGAGGAAAATGAAAAAGTAAGAAATTTACTAGAATTAGTTCAGGAAGATGAACCAGAAACAATGAAACAAATCGAAGAGAAATTCAGGCTCGGGAAATATAGTACAGACAAGACCAGACCAATTAAGATTAAATTCAGGTCACAAACTACGGCTGAGAATATCTTATCCAAAACAGGGAAACTAGCAACAAGTGAACAATATAAAAAGGTATGGATAAAAAGGGAAATGAATAAAGAGGAAAGAGAGGAAGAAAAAAAGAAAAGACTTGAAGCTAAGGAAAAAAAACGAGATAAGAACGGAGTCAGAGAAAGAGAGATTCTATTGGAGAGTAGTGAATATGAAACTAAAGAAAGTCGACATACAAGAGAATAACAAAAGGGAAACAGAGAACACAATGGAAGTGGCAGAAAACTAAGAGTGCCTTACACAAATATAGATGGATTAATAACAGGATTGAATGAGCTGAATGATTATTTGAAAGAAAAAGAAC
>NC_134789.1:49976589-49979089 GCF_046742065.1 Oratosquilla oratoria
GAGCACCTTGTGATTGAGGATGATAGGCGGAGGAAGTTACATGATTTATACCTAGTGTTACAAGAGTTTCTCTAAACTTGTTGGAAAGAAAATTACTTCCTTGATCACTTTGAATGTTCTTGGGAAATCCTACCATAGTGAAATATTTCAACATTTCTCTGATTATGTTTTGAGCTTTAATATTTTTCAAAGGAATGGCTTCTGGAAAACGAGTGCTCATACACATGATTGTGAGAATGTACTGATTTCCTTTACTTGAAGGAGGTAAAGGTCCTACACAGTCAATAAGAAAGTTTTTAAATGGCTCTTCCATTACAGGAATGGGATGGAGTGGAGCTTCTACAATTTTCTGGTTGGGCTTACCTACAAGTTGACATGTATGACATGTTTTACAATATTGGGCAACATCTTTGACAACCGTGGGCCAATGGAAATGTTGGGTTATGTTGAACAAGGTCTTTCTTACCCCTAAGTGACCTGCTAAGGGAGTATCATGAGCCAATCTTAGAACATTATTCCTGAAACCAAGAGGGAGGACTATTTGATTCCTTACTTGCCATGGCTGGTCAGCGGTTGCGGTGGATGCTCTCCATTTTCGCATTAGGACTCCGTTTTCTATATAGAAACCTCGTGACATATTTTCAACTTCTTCTGGAGATGAAACAATCTCGTACAAATTTTTAAGAGAATGATCTGACTTCTGTTCTTTGATTAATTCTGCTCTAGATAGAGAAACTGGTGAAGAAGAAGATGGGTCAGTTTGGGAGAATAGGGATTCTAAATTATAGGTCTCCTCTTCAGATTTCTTGTACTGAGATCTGGTTACAGCACAAGCGGGAAACAACTGTAAGTTATCTGAAGGTTCTACTGAGGTCTTAGGGTTATTTGTTATTAAGGGAGAAATGACTTTGCTTCCAGCGATGTCATTGGCCAACAATAAGGATATTCCTACTATGGGAAGAGAGTCTACTACTGCTACTTTAACCATTCCGGTTCTTAAATCAGACCGCAAGAAAACATTATGTAATGGACATTTTACAATTCCTCCAACTCCTTCTATCAATATGTCATAACCTGTATATGACTCACCCAGATTCTGCAAGACAGAATTTAAAATCAGACTTTGCTTTGCTCCTGTGTCTCGGAGTATGGAAATAGGATATTGTTGTGAACTACTACTATGAGATATAGTTCCTGAAGATACAAATGGTTTGAAACAAGGATCATGATCTGATGAGGGGGGTTCTACATTACTTGACAATACCGGCTTCTTTGGTAGTTTATCCTGAATAGAGGATTTTGAATCATCTGATTTTATATTACTTACAAGAGTTGGTGTCTTATTGGAGAATGAGGGTGTCAGTCTCTTTCTGCAATTAGAAATGTGATGGCCAACCTGTTTACAATATGAACAAGTTACAGGGGGATTAGTCTTAAACCTTTCCATTCTTTGCCAAGGTTGGTTTGGAGGATATTGATTGAAATCAGACCTGTAACTGAAATGTGATGGGCTAGACTGATTTTCAAAGTGTTTCTTTGGGGACCAAGGATCAGAGTATTTTGTTGAATCTGGAATATATGACTTTGACTTTTGGGATTCCATTTGTCTTGACTTAGGTTTATGATTTAGTGTGAACTCATCAGCCAATACAGCAGCTTTAGTTAAAGTTTCGGGAACATGATCATCTATAAAAATCCTAAGATCTGTCTCTAAGGTATTCTTAAACTGCTCCAACAAAATCAACTGTTTAAGTCTATCTAAGGTGTCCGTTTCACTAGCCAAACACCACCTATTGAATAACCTCTCTTGTTGAGCCGCATATTCTACGTATGTTAACTGAGGTGTCTTCCTATAATTACGGAATTTCTGTCTATAGGCCTCTGGTATTAGTTCATAAGCTTTTAAAATACAAGCTTTCATATTATCATACTCGCTTTCTGCTTCTGAAAGAGAAGTATAAATTTGCTGAGCCTTACCCTTAAATTGTGTTTGAATGATTAATGGCCAGTTTTCTTTAGGGATTTGTAACTGTTGCGCCAATTTTTCCCACTGAAGAAAGAAAATTTCTGGCTCTCCTTCTGAAAATTTGGGTAAAAGTTTTACATACTTGGAAATATCTATATGACCTTCCTGAACTACGGGTTGTCTATCAACAATCCTAGCTTCTACTTCTGTCTTCTTTAATTCTAACTCTACTTGTTTCACTTTAGCTTCCTCTTCTCTAGCTTTAAATTCTGCCAATTTGATTTTAGTTTCCTCTTCTCTAGCTTTAAATTCTGCCTCAATTTGCATTTGTTTCAGTTTAGTTTCCTCCTCTTTAGCTACTTGTTTCACCTTAGCTTCCTCTTCTCTAGCTCTAAATTCTGCCTCAATTTGCATTTGTTTCAGTTTAGTTTCCTCCTCTTTAGCTTTAAATTCTGCCTCAATTTGCATTTGTTTCAGTTTAGCTTCCTCCTCAATTTCTACTCTCCTGACCTTTAATTCAATCTCCTTAATCTT
>NC_134789.1:49991589-49996589 GCF_046742065.1 Oratosquilla oratoria
TTACGGATAGTTAGTAGGGATAGAAAGGAAAGGATTTGTTGTACAACAGAATGGTGAGTGGGATGAATAGCGGTGAGGGATTGCAGTGCAGGCTTAGAGTCACATATAATGACAGCATTAACTCCTCTTTGGCAAACGAGACTGATACCATCTAAGATGGCGTATAGTTCGCACAACGTGGAGCTGGAGTGATCTCTGAGTCGACGGCCGACCCAGCCCTCAGGAGGCGGCGGTAGGTCAGGTGAGTAGACTGCTCCTCCAGCTGCACCATCTGATTGTAGTGACCCGTCAGTGTAGAGGCGATGAGGAGCAGTGATGGAGGATGTTACCTGGGTAACATGTTCCAAGGCTAGCTGTAGTTGTAGAGGAGGTGGGTCACATTTTGCTGTAGGAGTGAAGCTAACCACAGGCGATGGTAGCGTCCACGGGGGAGGGCCTGGGGGTATGTCAGCTACTGGTACTTGTAAATCTAGGCTGCGAATGAAGGAGGAGATAGACTTTATAAGACGGCGACCGGGGGGCATGAGGCGGGGGACGGGCGGAGCGGGGCTGAGAGAAGCTCTGACCAGTGCTGTGAAGTGCGGTGAGAGGTGGGGAAAGTGTATACACTTAACTGTGAGGCAGGTGACGTTAGAATAAATCCTCTCAACTAGGGATGGAAGCCGTAATTCCCGTTGCATGTTGACAATTCTGGTAGTCATTGGGCAACCGAGAATGAATCTCATGGCCTTATTCTGAAAAATCTCCAGTGGCTCTAAAGCAGATCGAGGAAGTTGAATTAAGGCAGGGGAGAGGTAATCAACAACAGAGCGTATAAAAGTAATATAGACAGTTCTGGCCACGGGGATGGAGATACCGGAGGAGTTGTTGGTGAGCCACTGGAGAGGCCGGAGCCGACGTTGGAGACGATCTAGCAGTTCACGAATTACGGGATGGGATTGACGCCGGGCAGGAAGAGTTTCCGAGATTCGTACTGGTGCACCAAGGTAGCAGTACTGGGAGCTTAGTGGGATGATGCAGTCTCCAATCATGAACTCTGGCAGCGTGGCAGGAGGGCGGTAGGAGAAAATTCTGCTCTTCTGTGGGGAAGCAACAAGGCCACAGTTAGCAGAAGCCTAGGAGAGAGAAGTAAGAAAGAGTTGTAGGTGTGTTGGGGAAGTAGAGTGAATACATAGATCATCTTTATAGCATGTCATTGTGACCTCAGGAATAGTGGGCAAAGACGTGAGGAGACGATGCATTAGTATATTAAAGAGAAATGGACTTAGTACCCCTCCTTGAGGAGTGCCGAGATGAAAATCCCGTGAGGAGCTGTATGCACCGCTAAAGAAGACACGGGAGGTCCGGTTACTGAGGTAGCCCTTAATCCATCGTAATAATTTACCCTTAATTCCAAAGTCAATTAGTTGATCAAAAATAACGTCTCGGTTTGCTACATCAAATGCACTTTTTAGATCTATAAATGCCACAACACTGTCACGGGAGAGGCGAGAATACAAGTCGACGAGGCAGTGATGGGTGCTGCGTTGGGGTAGAAAGCCGAAGAGACGTGGAGAAAGGCGATCTTGTAGTTGGTACATCAGTCGGGTGAGCAAGATTCTTTCCATTACTTTGCAGAAGCAGGATGTAATGGAGATGGGCCTGAAATTTGCTGTACCGGGCTTGGGTATGGGGATTATTGTACTCGTGGTCCAGGCATGTGGGATATATCCATCTCGTAGACACATATTGTAGACGCGAAGGAGGGGGTTACCGGGTACACGGTGCAGTAAACGTAGCACATTGTAGGTAATGCCATCATCCCCAGGGCACGTGGCTTTACCTCTCAAGAGAGCACGTCGTAGTTCATCTTCAGTGATTGGTATATTTTCTTCATCATCCTCTTGCAGCAGAGCATGTACTAGACGGAGTCCACGAGCAAAAGCACCGGAGGAGAGGGCATCTTGGACGGGGGTAGGTAGGTTGGCAGGGTTGGACTGGTTTGACCACGTGTCGATGAGCTGTTCGGCAAATACGGTGGGGGAATGATGACGGGCAGTAGCAGGAGTCTTCTTAATTACCCTGCGAATAAGGTGCCACATGGAGGCTACACTAGTTTGGTGATTAATTCTGTCCGTGAATCTCTTCCAGGAGTCAGTACTTACACATTCTAGGAGGGTTGTCAAATCGTCTCTGGATTACTGGTAACGATGAAGTAGTTCAGGAGATGGGTTAGTTTGGAACATGAGTCCAACGCGCTCCGCTTCTTTCTGTGCGTCCTGAAGTCGGGTGTCTAGGTACCACGAGTGAGGAGAAGGGCGACGTTGGAGGTGGGGTCGTGATACGTAAAGCCTGTAAAAGTCGTGGGTGGCGGTGACAAGGCTGGTGTATAACTGGTCGGGGGAGGAACAGTCTAAGGTAGGTAGTATGCAGGTCATGTATGAAATGTACGTCGGGCAGTATTTGGGGGGTATGGTGAGGCGTGGGCGTGTGATACGGGGTGTAGGTATCGTAGGAAGAGAATAATGGAAGAGAAGAGCAATATGGTCTGAGAATAATGCAGGTACTGAGGAGCACTGGATACGGGATGATACCAAGCCAGAGGTGAGGACGTGGTCCAGGGTGCCTCCCCGGGAGTGTGTGGCGCCACCTGTGTCCCAGCGGGTCAGATGATGATGTCGGATGAAGGATAGCAGGTGAATACCAGGGTGGTTAGTGTTGCCAGGACAATCTCCCAATGCAGGATGTCGAGCATTGAAATCCCCTGCGTATATTATACCTTTTATCGTAGGTGGTGGAAGAGTGGCTGGACGAAGACGTGTGGGAGCAGAGTAGATATTGCAGAGCTGTAGGATTCCGCCCCCAATTTCTATCTCGAAGAGTTGGAATGTTACGTCAGGGTCTGTAGAGGAGCGCAGAAGACGGTATATCAGTGTATTGTGTATGTATGTTAGAAGACTGTGGTGCAGTGTTGGGCCGGTTTGGAAACGCCTCCTGGAGAAAAATGACACAAGGGTGATGTGTCTGTACATATGCCTTCAATTGTGTGTACTTTTTGTGGTTGGTGATACCATTGATGTTCCATGAAAGGAGGTCTAGGTGAATGTTAGTTACGAACGTTGCGTTTGCTAGTAGGAGACCGGAGTGTGGAGGTGGATGGACGATTCGAGGAAGACTGGCTAGTACTGGGTTGTAACTTACAGAGTTTGTCGAGACGAGTTGCAATGGATTCCATTCTCTCGGCAAGCATGGAGATGGAGGAGACGAGGGTTTGTTGGGATTCCGCCAGTGTGGAGAGTCTGGTGGCAGTAGTAGTTTGGGCCGAGACAAGGCTGTCAATCCTGGTGTCAATGGAGGCGAAACGGTCTTCGAGTGCTGCACATCGCGCCTGAAGGGCTGCAACGGCCTTACGGAGGGCAGCGTCTTGCTGAGGCGGGGTGGGAGCAGAGAGGACAGTCCGGGCATGAGGAGGTGGTGGGGCTGAGGTGGGGCCATTGGTCTGGGTCTTGCGCCGAGTACAGCCGTGCCAGACGTTGACACCTGGCTGTAGACATCGAGGGCACTTCCATTGTGATGGGTTCGGCTGTGGTGGAGGTTCAGAGGTGGAAGTAGTAGCAGATGGGGGCGGGGGCGCACTTCGGACGGGACATTCTCTGGATTCATGGGCGGCGGCACACCAGGCACACTTAGGGGAGGCGGAGCAGTACCTGAAGCACCAGGGTCGGTCGTCACGGAGTCTTTGGACTTGACACGGGGGGAGGAGAGGGAGGAAGTCAAAAGCAATGGTGTCGGGGGGGGGGGATCTCGGGGAGGCTCCACACAATAACAATGCGGTTGATGGGAGTACCGTTCTGGATGAAGCTCCTGGCTGAGTGTACTCCTGGGAGCTGTAGGGCAAGCTTTTCCGTCAACGGGATAGCGAGTGAGCAGGTATTGGGGGTACTTACGAGGTCTTTCGGGGGAGTCTTGAGGGAGAAGAGGCAGTGACATAAATTCATTTGTAGTAACTCGGTCCAGGATGTCTGTGCGTTGTCTTGATATGTAGATGAATCGAGAGGTGAGTGCAGCCATCTTAACCTCGGCCGTATCCCGTTGCAGGTGGAAAGTCTTGGTGATAGTTGACAGCCAGCGGAGTTTAACTTCTATGGACGGGTTCCCGCTAAAGGCCAGCTTGATATATTTGTCTCTGGGAGCAAATGCTGGAAGGGCGGGTGAGGGTCGGGTGGGGGCAACTGGAGTAGCACTATGATTAGGCAGGGTAGGGCGAGTAGGAGCCTTATTACCCTCACTTGAGGTTCCCTTGATTGTCTTGGCAGCAGGCGGTTGACATTCTCCTGAGGCGAAGGTAGAGGTGTCGTCGGCCCGCCGTTTGGTACTGGAGAGCGATGTAGACTGGTGGGTTAACAGTTCTGTCGCTTTTCTACATAAGCTAATTCTACACGTTTTCTATTTACCTTGTATAAGAGAAAACGATGTTGTTATGGGACACCTCGCTAAAGGTGATAGGGCTTATATAATTGTTGTACCTTTAATTTTTATTATTTATTTTGCTCCAAATCTTTAAATTAAATGAATACTCGGTTAATTCAGTTAATAAGGGGTAATGATAAAATTTTTAACTAAGGTTACAATTTATTTTAGAATCTATCGGCACACTGATAACAAAGCATTATTAGGATTAAATCTAATGCATCCCCCCATCAGCCTTGACCGCTTCAGATACCTTTATTAAAGCAGTGAGTGAGGGGATCTGTAAAGAATTTCGAATTTTTGTTTTGATATTTCCGACAACTGAAAAAAAATCTTTCGGCGTCAGCATTTGGTGTAGGCAGTGCGAGGACTTGTAGAGCGAAGAGTGCAAAATTGTAATATTTTTTATGGCCAGTGTGGTCTTCAAAATCCATAATTTTTATGAAAAAATCTTCTGCACTGAGGCGTTTCCATTCTTCAGGAAAATTTACAAAATCAAGTTTGCGCCATTCATCATCGAGCTCATTTATATTTCCTGAAAACAGTCGTGG
>NC_134789.1:50016589-50019089 GCF_046742065.1 Oratosquilla oratoria
GAGATAGAGAGAGAGATGAGCAAAAATAGGACTCGGTGGGAAAATGAAATCATGGACTTAAGAAAAGAGGTCATTGGTTTAATTGATTGTTTATCTAAGACTAACCATGAAATTTCTGACCTGAAAAAAGCTAACTTGGATCTTACAAACGAAATTAAAGAAATGAAAAGAGACATAAATGAACTGAAGAATGATAATGAAAAGAAGAAAACTAATGATAATAATAGCGAAAATCTAAAGCAGGAAGTGAACAACAAATTACAAGAATTGACACAAAAGATCGAAGAAAACTTAGGTGGGGACAGTATCCAGGAAATTAAGAAGTGGAAAGAAAATATTGAAAATAAAGAAATTGCTTTCAAAGAAATAGTCAAGCAGCAAATGCAAGATAATGCAAAAGACACAATCATTCAAGTGATTAACGAAAAAGCAAATTGGGGTCAGGGACACAGTAGATAGGAAGAAATGTTTTGTGGTTTTTGGGGTTAAAAAAAAAACACGGATTGGCGAGGTACATGAGAGAAAAAGAAGAAAAAGAGACAGCAGTAGAAATCCTTAATGAAATTCAGGGGGGAGACGGTGATTCAGGCACAGACTTAGAAGAGACTTACAGAATTGGTCGCTATACTAAGGATAGGAATCGACCTCTAAAGATAAAACTAAGGTCACAAGTGGTAGTAGAAGACATATTTGAAAAAGTAGGTAACTTGGCAAAGAGTGAAAAATACAATAAGATATGGATAAAAAGAGAAATGAGTACTGAGGAATTAGAAAAAGAAAGGGCGCTAAGAGAAGAAGCAAAGGAAAAAAACTTGAAAAGATCGGAGACAGAATGCAAAGAATTCCAGTGGAGAGTAATAGACTTGAGATTAAGACAATGGCGCTTCAAAACGAACAAAACAAGGGAAGAAGAAACCAGGGAGAAGGAAGAAAATTAAAAGTGGCCTATACCAACATTGACGGACTAATTTCGGGACTGAACGAACTCAATGATTATCTGTTAGAAGCAAAACCAGACATAATGGGAATTGTAGAGACTAAACTAAGAGGTGAAATACCATCCACTGTTATCGGACAAGGTTTATACAACTACTGGATAAAAAACAGGGACAAGAAACAGGGAGGGGGAATCATGTTCTTGGCCAAGAAAGACCTAAAGGTGACAAAAATTGCAGAGGGCAAAGGTAATGCTGAATTGATCATGATAAAAGTCGAAGGCAATATGAAAAGTAGAAAGTTTGTGGTGACTTATGTGCCTCCAAAAACAAGCGCTTGGAAAGAAATTGAACATACAAAAATGCTAGATGACACAAGAAAATCACTCAATGAGATACTAATGGGTAAGGGTAATCTGGTAGTTATGGGGGACTTCAATTGCAAAGAAATTTGTTGGGACAGCATGACAGTGCAAGGAGGAGATGACTCGTGGGGCAATGTACTGCTAGATATGACCATGGAGTACACAATGACCCAATGGGTCCGTGAAAACACAAGGTACAGAAATAATGAAGAGCCATCGAAACTAGATCTAATATTTACAACAGAGCCTGAAATAGTGCATAAAGTCCAGTATGAGACACCAATTGGAAAGAGTGACCATGTACTCATCGAAACTATACTAAAGGAAGAAATAGACATAGAGAGGAACGAAAAGCATAGGAAAGGAAGACTGAGGTACAACAAAACAGACTTTACAAAACTAAAGACATTCTTCCGGAATGCAAACTGGGAAATATTTTACAGGGAAGAAACAGCAGTGGAAGAGAAATGGAATATATTGATGGAAAACTACAATGAAGGGGTAAACAGGCATGTACCAAGACAAAAGCGAGAGAGAGAGTACATTAAATGTTGGTTCAACAAAAGATGCAGTGAGGCAAAAGACAGAAGGGACAAAGCTTGGAAAAAGTGGAGAAAAGACAAAAAACAAAGCAAATGGCAAATTTATGTTAACTATAGAAATGAGTATGTTAATGTGAGAAGAGAGGAGAAAAGGAACCATGAGAAGGATATTATAGACAAATGCAAAGAGCAACCCAAACTATTCTATCGGTATGTGAATGGTAAACTTAAAAACAAACAGGAATTGGTGAAACTATGCCAAGGAAACATAGAATACACAGAAGATTTAGAGATGGCCGAAGTCATGAACAATCACTTTAAATCTGTTTTCACCAGAGAGAAAATACCGAATTGTGACATAGACAAAAACAAGAAATCTCCCCTCATGAATGAGTTTACAGCATCACTAAAGGAAATATCAGAACATTTATCAAGGCTGGATGTCAGAAGATCACATGGCCCGGACGGTATTGCAAATTGGATTCTAAAGGAGTGCAAAGAAGAACTAACAGACAAAATACACATCTTAATAAACAGCTCACTCAAAGAAGGAAAGATACCCGAGGACTGGAAAAACGCTAACATTGTACCAATACACAAAGGAGGAAACAAAGAAGAACCCACCAACTATAGGCCAGTATCACTAACAAGCACCATT
>NC_134789.1:50024089-50029089 GCF_046742065.1 Oratosquilla oratoria
TGACAAAAATTTACAAAAAAGGAGTGGAAAAGTATGTCCCAAGACAAAAACAAGAAAAAGAATATGTAAAATGCTGGTACAACAAAAGTTGTAGGGAGTTAAAAGACAAAAGAGACAAAGCCTGGACCAGATGGAAAAAAGACAGAAGACCTGAAAAATGGAAAATATATACTGGTTATAGAAATGAATATGTACAAAAGTGCAGAGAGGAAAAAAGAAAATATGAAAAAGATGTTATAGAAAAGTGTAAAGATCAACCAAAACTATTCTACAGATTTGTAAACAATAAACTGAAAAACAAACAAGACTTGGAGAAATTAAGACAAGGAGGAGTTGAATACACTGAGGAAATGGAAATGGCAGAAATTATGAACAAACATTTTAAATCAGTGTTTACAAGGGAAAATATACAACCTGAAGAGATTGAGTGGAAAGAAAAAGTCCCCCCTATGGAAGAAATAGAAGTAACAAAGAATGAAATATTGACACACTTGGGTAATTTTGATGTCAGAAAATCGCATGGGCCAGATGAAATAGCAAACTGGATTCTGAAAGAATGCAGGAATGAACTGGCAGACAAAATACATAGCATAATAAGCAGTTCCTTAAAAGAAGGAAAAGTTCCAGAAGATTGGAAAAAAGCAAATATAGTACCTATATATAAAGAAGGAAATAAAGAAGAACCTACCAACTATAGACCAGTCTCTCTAACAAGTACAATAGCAAAAATATGTGAAAGAATTATCAAAAGTAGATGGGTAAAATACCTGGAAAAAAACAACGTACTAAATCCAAGACAATTTGGATTCAGACAAGGACGATCATGCGTCACCAATTTAATATGTTTCTATTCAAGGCTAATAGATATAATACAAGAAAGAGATGGATGGGCTGATTGTGCATTTCTAGACCTAAAAAAAGCTTTTGACAAAGTACCACATAAGAAGTTGCTTAAGAAATTAGAATATGAAGGAGGAATACAAGGTAAATTGCTAAATTGGATGGAAGACTTTTTGCAAGAAAGAAAAATGAGAGTAGTGATAAGAGATCAGCACTCAAAATGGAATGAAGTAATAAGCGGTGTCCCGCAGGGAACAGTTCTGGCCCCAATAATGTTTGCTATATATATTAATGATATGGATGAAGGAATTGAAAGCTATATGAGCTTCTTTGCAGATGATGCAAAACTACTGAAAAGAGTGAAAACTGAAGAAGATTGTGAATCACTACAGAGAGATCTAAATAAAGTACAAGAATGGAGTAGGAAGTGGGAGATGGAGTTCAATACAAAAAAGTGTAGTATAATGGAGTTTGGAAAAAGCAAAAACAGAATAACAGGATCATATAATTTGGGAGAAGAAGGAATAAAAAAAGTAGAAAATGAGAAGGACCTGGGAGTCATTGTTATGAATAATATATCACCTGAGAAACATATAAATAAGATTTTTGGAGAAACTTATAATTTAATAAGAACAATCAAAGTGGCATTTACATACCTGGATGAAGAAATGGTGAGGAAAATCCTAATCACCCTGATAAGACCAAGATTGGAATATGCAGCAACGATATGGTCACCAAGTACAAAAAATGTATAAAAAAACTAGAAAGAATACAAAGAGCAATCACAAAACTGGCACCAACACTCTCAAAACTATCATATGAAGAGAGACTACAAAAACTTAAACTACAGACACTAGAGCAAAGAAGAGAGAGAGGACATTTGATAGCTATTTACAGAATCATGAAAGGCATAGAAATTACTGATAGAGAGAATCTGATAAAATGGGATGACAGAAATACAAGAGGACACGGAAAGAAAATAAAAAAAGACAGCTATAGAAGAGATTTGAAAAAGAACAGCTTTCCTCACAGAGTAATAGACAGTTGGAACAAGTTAGATGAGAAAGTGGTGTGTGCAAAAACAATACATGAATTTAAAAATAGTTTAGATAAAATGAGATATGAAGACGGGACCCCACGAGCATAGCTCCCCTTCCCGTAAAATACAACTAGGTACAACTAGGTAAATACACACACACAAACACACACACACACACACACAAACACACACACACACACACACACACACTTTCAACGAACGGACGGCTTGAAGAACGTTCTGAAGAAAAGTGAAGATTGTGGATCCCAACGCAAAGAGAAGTGCCTTTTTGTATTTGCAGGGTGGGGGGAAATTGCTCGTGGGGTAGTGGGAAAGTAAGGAAAGAGGAGAGGGGGAGGGATTGCTGGGGAAATGGAAGGTAATGAGGAGGTGGAGGAAATGGCCCTGACGGGCCGCCGAAAGGTAGACAAACGACCCCAAGACGAGTTGGATGATGACGACATGTCTAATAGGAATGTGAAGATTAGAGGTATAGATAGGAGCAATATAGCAGAAAGTGATGAGAATATTTTCAAGGGATTTAAAGAGGGTGGGGGGGACACAACCCCCCCCCCCCGACTGACAAGACTAGAAGAGAAGGTCGATAAGGTGATCGAGGACTTGGAGAGTAGGTTAGGTCATATGAACACCATTTTACAAAGGGTTGAAAGATTGGAAGAACTGGAAAAGGCGAATAAAAACTTAACTGATGAAATAGAAGACCTAAAAAGACAGTTAAGAGAGGTAAAGGTGGAGAATGAGGAATTGAAGAAGAATAGTAAAGAAAACAGAGAAACGATAGCTAAAGAAAGTAAAAATTGGAAGAAAACCCAAGAAGGAAATAAGGTTTCATTCACTGACATAGTCAAACAGCAATTGAAAGAACATACTGAAGACTCAGTTATTAAAGTGATGAGACAAAAGGAGAATATAGTAAGGGATTTAGCAGACAAGAAGAAATGTATAATTATATTAGGAATGGAAGAGAAACACAACACAGATAGAACCACAAGAATCAAAGAGGAAAATGAAAAAGTAAGCCAATTACTAGAATCATTTCAGGAAGATGAACCAGGAATTATGAAACAAATCGAAGAGAAATTTAGACTCGGAAAGTATAGCACAGACAAGACCAGACCAATTAAGATTAAATTCAAGTCACAAACAACGGCAGAGAATATCTTATCCAAAACAGGGAAACTAGCAACAAGTGAACAATACAAAAAGATATGGATAAAAAGAGAAATGAATAAAGAGGAAAGAGAGGAAGAAAAGCAGAAAAGACTGGAAGCTAAGACAAAAAACGAGGAAAGAACGGAGTCAGAGAAAGAGAGATTCTATTGGAGAGTAGTGAACATGAAACTAAGGAAGTTCGACATACAAAAGAAAAACATAAGGGAAACAGAGAACACAATGGAAGTGGCAGAAAACTAAGAGTGTCTTACACAAATATAGATGGATTAATAGCAGGATTGAATGAGCTGAATGATTATTTGAAAGAAAAAGAACCGGACATAATGGGAATTGTAGAAACAAAATTAAAAGGCCCACTACCACCCAACAGTGTAGGACATGATGCATACAATTATTGGATTAGAAACAGAGAGAAAAAGCAAGGGGGTGGAGTTATGTTCCTGACTAAGAAGGATATAAACGTGAAAGGTGTCATATATGGAAAGAATACAGTAGAGATGATTATGATAGAAGTGGAAGACAGAGATAAGAAGAGCAGAAAATTTGTGATCAATTATGTGCCTCCGAAAACAGCCTCATGGGAGGAGAGTGAACATAAAAGTATGTTAGAGGACACAAAGATAGCATTAACTAAAATAATGGAAGACGGAGGAAGAATAGTTATGATGGGCGACTTTAATTGCAAAGAAATCTGCTGGGAAGAAATGACAGTAAAGGGTGGTGATGACTCATGGGGAAACGCTCTACTTGAGATGATTACTGACCATTCAATGACACAATGGATACAAGAGAACACTAGGTATAGAAATGAAGAAGAACCATCGAGGCTAGACTTAATAATTACATCTGAACCTAGAATAGTGGACAAGATTGAATATAAAACACCAATAGGTAAAAGTGACCACATATTGATTGAACTGGAACTTAATGAAGAAAAATATATGAAAAGAAATGAACAATATAGAAGAGGAAGAATGATGTATGAAAAAACAAACTTTGATAAAATAAGAGAATTCTTCCAACAAGAAAACTGGAAAGAAATATACAAAGAAGAAACATCAGTGGAAGAGAAATGGAATATTTTGACAAAAATTTACAAAAAAGGAGTGGAAAAGTATGTCCCAAGACAAAAACAAGAAAAAGAATATGTAAAATGCTGGTACAACAAAAGTTGTAGGGAGTTAAAAGACAAAAGAGACAAAGCCTGGACCAGATGGAAAAAAGACAGAAGACCTGAAAAATGGAAAATATATACTGGTTATAGAAATGAATATGTACAAAAGTGCAGAGAGGAAAAAAGAAAATATGAAAAAGATGTTATAGAAAAGTGTAAAGATCAACCAAAACTATTCTACAGATTTGTAAACAATAAACTGAAAAACAAACAAGACTTGGAGAAATTAAGACAAGGAGGAGTTGAATACACTGAGGAAATGGAAATGGCAGAAATTATGAACAAACATTTTAAATCAGTGTTTACAAGGGAAAATATACAACCTGAAGAGATTGAGTGGAAAGAAAAAGTCCCCCCTATGGAAGAAATAGAAGTAACAAAGAATGAAATATTGACACACTTGGGTAATTTTGATGTCAGAAAATCGCATGGACCAGATGAAATAGCAAACTGGATTCTGAAAGAATGCAGGAATGAACTGGCAGACAAAATACATAGCATAATAAGCAGTTCCTTAAAAGAAGGAAAAGTTCCAGAAGATTGGAAAAAAGCAAATATAGTACCTATATATAAAGGAGGAAATAAAGAAGAACCTACCAACTATAGACCAGTCTCTCTAACAAGTACAATAGCAAAAATTTGTGAAAGAATTATCAAAAGTAGATGGGTAAAATACTTGGAAAAAAACAACGTACTAAATCCAAGGCAATTTGGATTCAGACAAGGACGATCATGCGTCACCAATTTAATATG
>NC_134789.1:50039089-50051589 GCF_046742065.1 Oratosquilla oratoria
GAAACATCAATATAGCAGATATAGATCCTACAGATGATAAGATTTTCTTACCAACCAATCAAATTGATTTGGGACCCGAAATGCACCAATTATTCCAGGACCAATCAACCTTAAAACATCCTACATTAATAACAGATGTGAAAACAAGATGTAGGGATTTCCTCATCACAATGGCGGTGCAAATCAAAAAAAGGTTCCCAATTGATAGCGACCTATGGAAAATGGCATCTTTTTTTATCACCCAAAAAAATAATGGACAAACGTACGAGGGATGAAATGAATACGCTTGTAGATTTTACAAAAGCTGTACCACGACTGTTTTCAGGAAATATAAATGAGCTCGATGATGAATGGCGCAAACTTGATTTTGTAAATTTTCCTGAAGAATGGAAACGCCTCAGTGCAGAAGATTTTTTCATAAAAATTATGAATTTTGAAGACCACACTGGCCATAAAAAAATATTAACATTTTGCACTCTTCGCCCTACAAGTCCTCGCACTGCCTACATCAAATGCTGACGCCGAAAGACTTTTTTCAATTGTCGGAAATATCAAAACAAAAATTCGAAATTCTTTACAGATCCCCTCACTCACTGCTTTAATAAAGGTATCTGAAGCGGTCAAGGCTGATGGGGGGATGCATTAAATTTAATCCTAATAATGCTTTGTTACCAGTGTGCCGATAGATTCTAAAATAAAATGTAACCTTAGTTAAAAATTTTATCATTACCCCTTATTAACTGAATTAACCGAGTATTCATTTAATTTAAAGATTTGGAGCAAAATAAATAATAAAAATTAAAGGTACAACAATTATATAAGCCCTATCACCTTTAGCGAGGTGTCCCATAACAACATCGTTTTCTCTTATACAAGGTAAATAGAAAACGTGTAGAATTAGCTTATGTAGAAAAGCGACAGAACTGTTAACCCACCAGTCTACATCGCTCTCCAGTACCAAACGGCGGGCCGACGACACCTCTACCTTCGCCTCAGGAGAATGTCAACCGCCTGCTGCCAAGACAAGGGAACCTCAAGTGAGGGTAATAAGGCTCCTACTCGCCCTACCCTGCCTAATCATAGTGCTACTCCAGTTGCCCCCACCCGACCCTCACCCGCCCTTCCAGCATTTGTTCCCAGAGACAAATATATCAAGCTGGCCTTTAGCGGGAACCCGTCCACAGAAGTTAAACTCCGCTGGCTGTCAACTATCACCAAGACTTTCCACCTGCAACGGGATACGGCCGAGGTTAAGATGGCTGCACTCACCTCTCGATTCATCTACATATCAAGACAACGCACAGACATCCTGGACCGAGTTACTACAAATGAATTTATGTCACTGCCTCTTCTCCCTCAAGACTCCCCCGAAAGACCTCGTAAGTACCCCCAATACCTGCTCACTCGCTATCCCGTTGACGGAAAAGCTTGCCCTACAGCTCCCAGGAGTACACTCAGCCAGGCGCTTCATCCAGAACGGTACCCCCATCAACCGCATTGTTATTGTGTGGAGCCTCTCCGTAATCCCCCCCCCCGACACCATTGCTTTTGACTTCCTCCCTCTCCTCCCCCCGTGTCAAGTCCAAAGACTCCGTGACGACCGACCCTGGTGCTTCAGGTACTGCTCCGCCTCCCCTAAGTGTGCCTGGTGTGCCGCCACCCATGAATCCAGAGAATGTCCCGTCCGAAGTGCGCCCCCGCCCCCATCTGCTACTACTTCCACCTCTGAACCTCCACCACAGCCGAACCCATCACAATGGAAGTGCCCTCGATGTCTACAGCGAGGTGTCAACGTCTGGCACGGCTGTACTCGACGCAAGACCTAGACCAATGGCCCCACCTCAGCCCCACCACCTCCTCATGCCCGGACTGTCCTCTCTGCTCCCACCCCGCCTCAGCAAGACGCTGCCCTCCGTAAGGCCGTTGCAGCCCTTCAGGCGCGATGTGCAGCACTCGAAGACCGCTTCGCCTCCATTGACACCAGGATTGACAGCCTTGTCTCGGCCCAAACTACTACTGCCACCAGACTCTCCACACTGGCGGAATCCCAACAAACCCTCGTCTCCTCCATCTCCATGCTTGCCGAGAGAATGGAATCCATTGCAACTCGTCTCGACAAACTCTGTAAGTTACAACCCAGTACTAGCCAGTCTTCCTCGAATCGTCCATCCACCTCCACACTCCGGTCTCCTACTAGCAAACGCAACGTTCGTAACTAACATTCACCTAGACCTCCTTTCATGGAACATCAATGGTATCACCAACCACAAAAAGTACACACAATTGAAGGCATATGTACAGACACATCACCCTTGTGTCATTTTTCTCCAGGAGGCGTTTCCAAACCGGCCCAACACTGCACCACAGGCACCCTCCCTTCCCGGATATATCCCCTATATTCATACGATACGAAACGGTCTTCTAACATACATACACAATACACTGATATACCGTCTTCTGCGCTCCTCTACAGACCCTGACGTAACATTCCATTTCTTCGAGATAGAAATTGGGGGCGGAATCCTACAGCTCTGCAATATCTACTCTGCTCCCGCACGTCTTCGTCCAGCCACTCTTCCACCACCTACGATAAAAGGTATAATATACGCAGGGGATTTCAATGCTCGACATCCTGCATTGGGAGATTGTCCTGGCAACACTAACCGCCCTGGTATTCACCTGCTATCCTTCATCCGACATCATCATCTGACCCGCTGGGACACAGGTGGCGCCACACACTCCCGGGGAGGCACCCTGGACCACGTCCTCACCTCTGGCTTGGTATCATCCCGTATCCAGTGCTCCTCAGTACCTGCATTATTCTCAGACCATATTGCTCTTCTCTTCCACTATTCTCTTCCTACGATACCTACACCCCCTATCACACGCCCACGCCTCACCATACCCCCCAAATACTGCCCGACGTACATTTCATACATGACCTGCATACTACCTACCTTAGACTGTTCCTCCCCCGACCAGTTATACACCAGCCTTGTCACCGCCACCCACGACTTTTACAGGCTTTACGTATCACGACCCCACCTCCAACGTCGCCCTTCTCCTCACTCGTGGTACCTAGACACCCGACTTCAGGACGCACAGAAAGAAGCGGAGCGCGTTGGACTCATGTTCCAAACTAACCCATCTCCTGAACTACTTCATCGTTACCAGCAATCCAGAGACGATTTGACAACCCTCCTAGAATGTGTAAGTACTGACTCCTGGAAGAGATTCACGGACAGAATTAATCACCAAACTAGTGTAGCCTCCATGTGGCACCTTATTCGCAGGGTAATTAAGAAGACTCCTGCTACTGCCCGTCATCATTCCCCCACCGTATTTGCCGAACAGCTCATCGTCAAACCAGTCCAACCCTGCCAACCTACCTACCCCCGTCCAAGATGCCCTCTCCTCCGGTGCTTTTGCTCGTGGACTCCGTCTAGTACATGCTCTGCTGCAAGAGGATGATGAAGAAAATATACCAATCACTGAAGATGAACTACGACGTGCTCTCTTGAGAGGTAAAGCCACGTGCCCTGGGGATGATGGCATTACCTACGATGTGCTACGTTTACTGCACCGTGTACCCGGTAACCCCCTCCTTCGCGTCTACAATATGTGTCTACGAGATGGATATATCCCACATGCCTGGACCACGAGTACAATAATCCCCATACCCAAGCCCGGTACAGCAAATTTCAGGCCCATCTCCATTACATCCTGCTTCTGCAAAGTAATGGAAAGAATCTTGCTCACCCGACTGATGTACCAACTACAAGATCGTCTTTCTCCACGTCTCTTCGGCTTTCTACCCCAACGCAGCACCCATCACTGCCTCGTCGACTTGTATTCTCGCCTCTCCCGTGACAGTGTTGTGGCATTTATAGATCTAAAAAGTGCATTTGATGTAGCAAACCGAGACGTTATTTTTGATCAACTAATTGACTTTGGAATTAAGGGTAAATTATTACGATGGATTAAGGGCTACCTCAGTAACCGGACCTCCCGTGTCTTCTTTAGCGGTGCATACAGCTCCTCACGGGATTTTCATCTCGGCACTCCTCAAGGAGGGGTACTAAGTCCATTTCTCTTTAATATACTAATGCATCGTCTCCTCACGTCTTTGCCCACTATTCCTGAGGTCACAATGACATGCTATGCAGATGATCTATGTATTCACTCTACTTCCCCAACACACCTACAACTCTTTCTTACTTCTCTCTCCCAGGCTTCTGCTAACTGTGGCCTTGTTGCTTCCCCACAGAAGAGCAGAATTTTCTCCTACCGCCCTCCTGCCACACTGCCAGAGTTCATGATTGGAGACTGCATCATCCCACTAAGCTCCCAGTACTGCTACCTTGGTGCACCAGTACGAATCTCGGAAACTCTTCCTGCCCGGCGTCAATCCCATCCCGTAATTCGTGAACTGCTAGATCGTCTCCAACGTCGGCTCCGGCCTCTCCAGTGGCTCATCAACAACTCTTCCGGTATCTCCATCCCCGTGGCCAGAACTGTCTATATTACTTTTATACGCTCTGTTGTTGATTACCTCTCCCCTGCCTTAATTCAACTTCCTCGATCTGCTTTAGAGCCACTGGAGATTTTTTCAGAATAAGGCCATGAGATTCATTCTCGGTTGCCCAATGACTACCAGAATTGTCAACATGCAACGGGAATTACGGCTTCCATCCCTAGTTGAGAGGATTTATTCTAACGTCACCTGCCTCACAGTTAAGTGTATACACTTTCCCCACGTCTCACCGCACTTCACAGCACTGGTCAGAGCTTCTCTCAGCCCCGCTCCGCCCGTCCCCCGCCTCGTGCCCCCCGGTCGCCGTCTTATAAAGTCTATCTCCTCCTTCATTCGCAGCCTAGATTTACAAGTACCAGTAGCTGACATACCCCCAGGCCCTCCCCCGTGGACGCTACCATCGCCTGTGGTTAGCTTCACTCCTACAGCAAAATGTGACCCACCTCCTCTACAACTACAGCTAGCCTTGGAACATGTTACCCAGGTAACATCCTCCATCACTGCTCCTCATCGCCTCTACACTGACGGGTCACTACAATCAGATGGTGCAGCTGGAGGAGCAGTCTACTCACCTGACCTACCGCCGCCTCCTGAGGGCTGGGTCGGCCGTCGACTCAGAGATCACTCCAGCTCCACGTTGTGCGAACTATACGCCATCTTAGATGGTATCAGACCTCGTTTGCCAAAGAGGAGTTAATGCTGTCATTATATGTGACTCTAAGCCTGCACTGCAATCCCTCACCGCTATTCATCCCACTCACCATTCTGTTGTACAACAAATCCTTTCCTTTCTATCCCTACTAACTATCCGTAATCTCTGCATTAAATTTATTTGGATTCCATCTCATGTAGGTTTGCACCATAACACCAAAGTAGACCGCCTAGCAAAAGAAGCCTGCCGACTCCCCCGTCGTGGTGATGGACGACCTCTCTCCCTGCTATGTTACCTCAACAGGGTCCGCTCCGCTGCACTTCTGCCTGAGCAACGTCGACGGGACACCGAGAGACCCTTCAGTGTCACCATCACCCACTACGAATCCGTATGCCGCCACAAATACAAGTACCGCCGCAAGGGACTTATGGTTCGTCGCCACAATGTTGTCTCAGCCCGACTGCGGCTAGGCTACCGTCCACCGTGGCAGGTCGCCGGGGTGGAGGGCGAGCCTGTATTCACAGAATGTCGCCTATGTCACGCTCCACTAGCCAACACCATCGAGCACTACTGCCTAGCGTGCCCCACTGTAAAACATCTAATACCCCAGGGACTACCATTAGATGCAATCTGTCGTCATCTCCTATCACAAAATAGATTAGATGAAATACTTGTCCGTTACCCCCGCTTTGGTGGGTTCTCATAATACCTGATGCCCTGCGTGACATCTCAGTCTTATTCCCTTTTGAATGAATGTACAATACCCAGTGTCGTATATGTTACCTGCAACTCATGTATTGTATGTGTATATAAGTGTATGTGTACGTATGTAAGCATGTGCATCCCAGTTGCCTTCCTACATTCATTATGAAAACCTCCCCCACTGTATGACGCTATTGCGTAATAAATTGAATAAAAAAAAAAGCACATAACAAAGTGATAAATATTTGCCTAAATAATCTACAAAAACTATCTTTAAACACGTTTTCCATAAGTATCAGACTATTATGGGCGATTGTACATTGACTTGAAACATCATAAATTTCAAATTCATTCACTCTGAAATTCTAACTAAGCTTCTCCGACAAAATACGACCTCGTTTAACCAAGGATGTTCTACCAAAGTTTCGCACGCATATCTCGACAAAATGTACCCAGTTTCTCCACTTATAGGCTAAGGTGAATCAAAATAAGCAAAATATATTGGTTTTACATAATTTTGTTGATTTAAGCAATAAATAATCAATTTTTCCTCCGACGCTAGAGGGGTGAGTATATACAACATTTGCCTGGTGACCTACGGGTTAAATGAGGAAGAAAATAAGGAGTACAAGAAGAAGCTTAGAGGATTGAGAGGGAATGAAGGATAAAGTAGAACTTTGATTGGAGGAGGAATATGGATGGTTCAAGGAGGGATTCACAAGGTGTGCAAAGATTGTGTATGGAAGAAAGAGGATGGGAGGAAATAGAATGAAGGGTAGTGAGTGGCAGGATGAGGAAGCAAATATATACACACACTAACCCACATACAAAAAAACACGTACACATATATACATGCACATATACGTGTACACATATAGACATGCACATATATATAAACACATGAATA
Source organism: Oratosquilla oratoria (assembly GCF_046742065.1). Classification (NCBI taxonomy): domain Eukaryota; kingdom Metazoa; phylum Arthropoda; class Malacostraca; order Stomatopoda; family Squillidae; genus Oratosquilla; species Oratosquilla oratoria. The sequence continues at coordinate 50,045,885 of NC_134789.1, forward strand.
CATACACACTTACACTTGAACACATATATATGAACACATACACATAAAATCATACACATAAACACATACACACATACATAAACACACAAGCACACAGACATGAATACAAAGACATAAACAAACACTTACACACACACATACACACATACACACACACACACACACACACACACGCACACACACACGCACACACACGCACACACACACGCACACACACACACGCACACACACACGCACACACACACGCACACACACACACACACACACACACACACACACACACACACACACACACACACACACACACACACACACACACACACACAAACACACAAAAGAAATGTTCCAAGAAATGGAGCACTAGACGCTTTAAAAAGAGTAACAGAAAAGATCGATGAAAAAAAATACCCATTCAAAATAAAAATTATTTACAGATAATCGTATCATGCATTAACATCGACCCCTCTACATTCAACCAAATAGAATATAGATAACACTATTTTCTTCTAATGGGGTTACCGTTTAGTACAAGAGCTGCAAATCTTTCCTTAGAGACATTAGAAATATACAATATACACTCTAGTCTGCTCTCTCACCCAACTTGCTCTCTTTCGGTCTCTCAGCGTTATTCCCATCATTGATCTCTCCATTCTCCTCTGTGATGTCCTTATTTTTTATTCCTTTACCTTCGATAGTTTCCAAGTCTCACACCCGTAGATTATTGCTGGTAGAATGCATTGATTGTAAACTTTACGTTTCAAACATAATAGTAGAGAGCCTTTCAGGATCTTATTATACTTACCAAACACTTTCCAACCAATTGTAATGCGTCTTTTTATTTCATTATCATGATCTTTCGTCACTTTCACCATCTGGCCTAAATAATCATACTCTTCAACTTCTTCAAGACTCTCATAATCAATTACATTCTCTTTACTTTGAACTTTCGTATTGAACATTACTTTGGTTTTACTTTTATTCATTTTTAAACCTACTTTGACACTTTCCTTGTTTAGATCACTCAGCATATCTTGCAAGTCTTCTGCTCTTTCTGAAATAAGAATAATGTCATCCGCAAATCTTAGGTGGTGCAAATATTCGCCATTAATCTTCAAACCTTTCTTTTCCTAACTCAATCTTTTGAAAATATCTTCCAAGCAAGCTGTAAATAGTTTTGGTGAAATTGTATCGCTTTACCGTACTCTCGTCTCAATCTTGATCTTTTCTGTAAATATATGTAGTCGAATTATAGCGGTACCTTTCGCATAAATCTTTTCTAAAACCCTTACGATCTGTTCGTTTGTACCCTGCTTGCGTAGCGAGTTTAGTATTGTTATTTGTTCTACCGAGTCAAAGGCCTTCTCGTAATCTACAAAAGCTAAACAGAGAGGTACATTGTATTCTGTCGTTTGTTATCTTTTTGATTGGGTGTATGTTGGATGCTGTCATTGCTAGTTTCCTTTTCTTTTTGTCTTCTATCTCTTGTCGCTTTTGTGCCAGAGTAAGGTCCTTTTCCTTTTTATTTTGAATTGCTGCCTCTAATTCTGCTTTGTATAGACATGCAGTCAAAACTAGAGCTCGCCCTTGAGGCCTGGCTCTCTTCCTTTGTATAGCTGTGTGGTCACCGTGGAGCCGTGGAGCCGTGGAGCCGTGGAGCCGTGGAGCCGTGGAGCCGTGGAGCCGTGGAGCCGTGGAGCCGTGGAGAAGTGGAGTCGTGCAGCCGTGAAGCCGTGGAGTCGTAGAGCCATGGACCCGTGGACCCGTGCACCCTTGGACCCGTCTAGAATTGGAGCCGTGGAGCTGTGGAGAAGTGGAGCCGTGGAGTCATGGAGTCATGGAGTCATGGAGCCGTGGAGCCGTGGAGCCGTGGAGCCGTGGAGCCGTGGAGCCGTGGAGCCGTGGAGCCGTGGAGCCGTGGAGCCGTGGACCCGTGGAGCAGTAGAGCCGTGCACCCTTGGACCCGTCTAGAATTGGAGCCGTGGAGCTGTGGAGAAGTGGAGCCGTGGAGTCATGGAGCCGTGGAGCCGTGGAGCCGTGGAGCCGTGGAGCCGTGGAGCCGTGGAGCCGTGGAGCCGTGGAGCCGTGGAGCCGTGGAGCCGTGGAGCCGTGGAGCCGTGGAGCCGTGGAGCCGTGGAGAAGTGGAGCCGTGGAGCCGTGGAGCCGTGGAGTCATGGAGCCGTGGAGCCTTGCAGCCATGGAGCTTTGGAGCTGTGGAGCCGTGGAGCCGTGGAGCCGTGGAGCCGTGGAGCCGTGGAGCCGTGGAGCCGTGGAGCCGTGGAGCCGTGGAACCGTGGAGCCTTGGAGTCATAGAGTCCGGTAGTTAGATGCTGCTGGAACCACACAAAAAAAGAAAGAAAAAACAAACACCCACTCTCTCTCCTCTCTATCTCTCTCTCCTACTGTCTCTATGTATGTATCTGTGCATCTCCATCTTGCCTATTTCCATCTCTTTCAATCTCTCTCTTCCTCTCTTTTTCTTATATTTTCTTTATCTAAATATGCTTGTATATATATATATATATATATATATATATATATATATATGTGTGTATATATATAACTATATATATATGTATATATATATATATGTATATATAACTATATATATATATATATATATATATATATATATATACATATATATATAACTACTACATTCACAAGTGTGAATGTAGTAGTTTCAGAGGGATTAGCTTCTTAAGTGTAGTTGGGAATGCTTATGGGAGGATCTTGATTGAGAGGATTAGGAGAGGAACAGAGGGAGTAATTGGTGAGGAACAGTGTGGATTTAGGACAGAGAGAATATAGAGGTTGTGTAGATCAGATTTTTGTAGTAAGACAGATATGTGAGAAAGCTATAGGAAAGGGGAAGGATGTTTTCTGGGCCTTTATGGATCTGGAAAAGGCTTACGACAGGGTAGACGGAAAGGCACTGTGGGAGGTTATGCGGATATATGGGATATATATATGTATATATATATTTATATATGTATATATATATATATATATATATATACATATATATATATGTACAGTATATATATATATATACATATATATATACATATATATATGTTTATATATATGTATATATATATATATATTTATATATATATATATATATATTTATATACGCATATACATATATACATATATATATATATTATATATATATATATATTATATGTATATATATATACATATATATATACATATATATATATCACACAATTTATGACCGTCGCGCAGAGGATTCGAACCACCGCCTATAGACCCAAGAGAGTCCACAGCACACGCCTTTAACCACTCGACCACAGACGATCTAAAAGTGTACTAACTCGTAATCTAACTGATTACCGAGATTGGGGAGGTTGCTATAAATTGTGTGATTGATGTCGCTGTCCACTAGCGAATTATTCAAAAAAAAAAAAAAAAAAAAAAAAAAATGTATATATATATATATATATATATATATATATTTATATATATATACATTTTCTATTAAAAATCACTGCATACTCTGCGTTGGTGATCTTCTTCTTAAGACTTTCTATTTTCGAGTGCTGAAGAAATTGAGTCGCTTATATGGTAGCAAGATGTTTATCCCAAAGAGCACGGAAGGGTTTAATTAACCTTTCGGACTACCCGCTCTCGGATCAGCAAAAGGAATTTCTTAACTTAGGTTTAAAAGGTAATTATATGCCCCATTTTAAGAAAGCAGAGAAAATAGCCGAGTTGGAGCTTCTATACAAAAACCTATGTGAACGCCATCAAAAAGGTAAGATTAATATGAACCCTGATGTTAAAGAACTTTTACAAGCTGAAAGTTCCAAACGCAGAGGTTATGGTAAGAGTGCTTTGCTCACAGCTGAGCTGCGTTTAGCAGCAAAAGAACTCCGGGAAAATAAGGATATTGTAATACGTAGGGCGGACAAATCAGACCTTTTTGTTATTCTTAACTGTTCTGATTACATTGAAAAAGTTGAGAGCATTTTGCAAGACACATCCAAATTTGTACGTGTCAACCGAAATCCAATAGATGACATTCGTAAGAGAGTTACAAAACTAATTGCTGCTTCTAACGCTTTGATTGATGGTGTCAAATTTGCCCCACTACAAGGTCACTACGAACCGGGATATTTCTATGGAAATGTCAAAACCCACAAACCTGGACACAAGTTGAGACCTATCATCTCACAAATACCCACACCTACATACCATTTAGCAAAACAACTAAATGAACTGATCACCCCATACATCCCCACCTTCCACACTCTCCGCTCTACGGATGAATTTGTAGAATTTCTTAAAAATTCTAACCCCCAAGGAATGCTTGCATCTCTGGACGTGGAAAGTCTCTATACGAATGTTCCTGTAGAAGAGACAATTAAGATAATCTTACATGACGTTTTCCACCATGTCAGTTTGCCCCCTCCAAAAATCCCTCGTCACGTCTTGGAGAAAATGTTACAGATATGTACCCAAGAAGTACCTTTTAGATGCCCATCAGGCAGAATTTATCGCCAGTTAGATGGTGTTAGTATGGGAAGTCCTCTAGGAGTTTTATTTGCACAGGCATATATGTGCCATATCGAAAACCACGTCCTCGATACTTTAAACGTTAAACCTAAATTGTATCTAAGATATATAGATGACATTTTTGTAGATGTAGAAGGAGAAAAACACCTTGATGACATAAAAAACAAAATGGAAGAACATTCTTGTCTACGCTTTACGGTGGAAAGGAGCGTCAATAATAAAATTCCCTTTCTAGACGTTTGGGTAGATGGTACAAAAGGAGTTTTCACCACAACTATCTATAGAAAACCAACTAATTCTGGAAGATGTCTAAACGGTTCTTGTGAATGTCCCTCCAAATATAAGATGAGCGTAATACGTGCCTATGTCACAAGAGCCTTTAAAATCTGTTCCAGTTGGCAACTACTACACCAAGAACTTGTTAGAGTCAAGCAAATTTTAACAAACAATGGCTTTGCAATGAGGGACATCGATAAGGAAATTAAAAATAATATGGAGAAAACCAACACCAAGAATAAAGAGTTAGAGAGTACGAAAAATAATGTAAACATTTATTATCAGAATACAATGTCATCAGCGTACAAAAAAGATGAAAAAGCTTTAAACGACATTATCCATAAAAATTGTAAGCCTAGAAAATAAGAGGACAAAATAAACCTTATAATCTTTTACCGTAACCCAAGAACATCATCGCTGGTGATGAAAAACAATATTACAAAGGATTACAAAGGCGGAGCATGCCGACAGGAGACCTTTTGATCCATATCTAGGTCGGATGCCAAAAAAAAAAAAAAAAAAAAAATCATATTAGTAATAAAATAATAAATAAAAACTATAATAATGTAAATAACAAATAAAATACATAAATAAATGCATAGGTATAGTTAAAATGATAAACAAACAGGTAAATAGTAAATAATAAATTAACATATAACTAATAATAAATTAAAATCAGACAGACAAATGATAAAACAAAAACAAATAATATAAGATAAATTATAATCATTACAGCATCTTACTTAAGTATTTATCTAAATGATTCTTAAAGCTTTGAACTGAACTACATTGTACTACCTGTGCAGGAAGTTTATTCCATTCATTAACTACACGGTTGGCAAAGTTGTTTCTACCTACTTCCAAATTGAATCTATTTCCGGACAGTTTGA
>NC_134789.1:50056589-50064089 GCF_046742065.1 Oratosquilla oratoria
CTAGAGATGCCCGCTAGGACTTTTTGAATAGCTTTTCTAAATAGGTCTTCTGCCTAGGTCTCCCGTCTAGGTCTTTTGCCTAGGGATGCCCTCTAGGACTTTTTGAATAGCTTTTCTACCTAGATCTTCTGCCTAGGTCTCACATCTATGTCTTTTCCCTAGGGTGGCCCTTTAGGACTTTTTGAATAGGTTTTGTAACTAGATCATCTGTCTAGGTCTCCCGTCTAGGTCTTTTGCCTAGGGATGCCCTCTAGGACTTTTTGAATAGCTTTTCTACCTAGGTCCTCTGTCTAGATCTCCCATCTAGGTCTTTTGCCTAGGGCTGCCTTTTAGACTTTTGCCGCATTTTTTTTTTTCATGTCTTCTTCCTAGTTCCTTTTAAATATTTTCCTCAGGTTCTCCTCTTAGGATTTTTGCTTAGACATCCCGTCTAGGTCCTTTACTTAGATCCTCTACCTAGGTTCTCTGACTAGGTTCTCCTTCTAGTTCTTTTCCTTTGGTTAGGTTTCTTGAATAGTTCGTTTACATAGCTTTTTCCCTCCAGGTCCTTTGCCAAGGGTTTTCTTCCCCGTCTGTTTTCTAATTTTTACGATTAGATCTTCCATCGAGGTGTTCAATCAATACGTCCTCTTTCGCCTATTTCCCCAGTGTCACTCCAGTTGACTTTCGTTGAGGTCTCGTTTCCGGATCCTCCGCTTACGTCTTCGGGATCTTCTCTCGATATCCTCCGGTGAGGCAGACGTGACTTCGTGAGAATCTTCCGCCTGACCACCGGGCTGCGCTTCATGGATGACCATTGACTCGAGGTTTCCGTCTTGCCCGTCCTAGTTAATGGACTCTTCCTCTTCCATTTCCTCTTTCTCTTCCTTCTCCTCCTCTTCCTTCTTTTCCTCCTCCTCCTCTTCCTTGTTAATTAAAGGAAAACCACACATGAAGATTAATCTGACCTTAAAAAGAATAATGAATCATCTATCCCATCCAGAGGTGAAGCCCCGAGGGTCTGGCACTCGGTCTACGGAACGAAACTAAGACTAATTTCCTCCTCATTTTCTTATATAGAAAGAGGGCTTGAAGCCAACAATTGCGTTAGGGTGTATTAGATGGTCATATCCAGTAGAATATTGCTTCAAAGTTTATTTCCAACTTTGACTATCATTACTTCCCAAATTATGTCTTTTGGATTGAAATCGCCCTTGATTACTATGTTTTTACCCTCTTTCAGTAACTCATTTAGCACATTCATGGTTTCTTCCAGTAATTTAGAATGTTCGCTGTCCGACCATGCCTGGGCTTTTGGTGGTACATGCACTACTACAAATTTTCTGTTTTTTGTCTTTTTGTTTGTGATTTCCTACAATTAAAGTCAAGATTATAGACCTGTAGTTATCTGGTTTCTTTTTGTCACCTTTTTTGAATATGGAAGTAACTTTAGCTAGCTTCCCTTCTCTTGGGACATATCCGGATATGTTGGATTACTTGAAAATATTTTCTAATGGTACAATATTCTCATTTTCCATTTACTTTAAGATTATTGGATGCCAACCGTCAGGCACACACACACACACACACACACACACACACACACACACATACACACACACACACACACACACACACTTCAACGAACGGACGGCTTAGAAGACGTTCTGAAGAGAATTGAAGTTTTGTGGATCCCAAAGCAAAGAGAAGTGCCTATTGTATTTACAGGGTGGGGGGAAATTGCTCGTGGAGTAGTAGGAGAGTAGGGAAAGAGGAAAAGGGGAGGGATTACTGAGGGAAATGGAAGGAAATGAGGAAGGAGTAGACTTGGCCCAGGCAGACAGGCGAAAGGTAAACAAAAGGCTCCCCGATCAGCTAAGCGACGATGAAATATCCAATAAAAATGTAAAGATTAGAAGTATAGATAAGAGCAATACAGTAGAAAGTGATGAGAATATTTTCCAGGGATTTAAAGAGGGTGGGGGGGACACAAACCCCCCCCCCCCCCCGACTGACAAGACTAGAAGAGAAGGTCGATAAGATGATCGAGGACTTGGAGCGTAGGTTCGGTCATGTTAACAACATTCTACAAAGGGTTGAAAAATTGGAAGAACTAGAGAAGGCGAACAAAAACTTAACTGATGAAATAGAAAACCTGAAAAGACAGTTAAAAGAAGTAAAGGTGGAGAATGAGGAATTGAAGAGGAATAGTAAAGAAAAGTCGATAAAAGAAAACAGTAAAGTTGCATTTACTGATATAATTAAACAGCAAATGAGAGAACAAACTGAAGACTCAGTTATTAAAGTGATGAGACAGAAGGAGAATATAGTAAGAGACTTAGCAGACAAAAAGAAAAGTATAATCATATTAGGAATGGAAGAGAAACATAACCCAGATAGAACCTCAATAACCAATGAGGAAAATGAAAAAGTAAGCAGTTTACTAAAATTAGTTCAGGAAGATGAACCAGAAATTATGAAGGAAATTGAGGAAAAATTCAGGCTCGGAAAGTATAGTACAGATAAGACCAGACCAATTAAGATTAAATTCAGGTCACAAACGACGGCAGAGAATATCTTATCCAAAACAGGGAAACTAGCAACAAGTGAACAATATAAAAAGGTATGGATAAAAAGGGAAATGAATAAAGAGGAAAGAGAGGAAGAAAAGCAGAAAAGACTTGAAGCTAAGAAAAAAAACGAGAGCAGAACGGAGTCAGAGAAAGAGAGATTCTATTGGAGAGTAGTGAATATGAAACTAAGGCAGTTCGACATACAAGAGAAAAACAAAAGGGAAACAGAAAACACAATGGAAGTGACAGAAAACTAAGAGTGTCTTACACAAATATAGATGGATTAATAACAGGATTGAATGAGCTCAATGATTATTTGAAAGAAAAAGAACCAGACATAATGGGAATTGTAGAAACAAAATTAAAAGGCCCACTACCACCCAACAGTGTAGGACATGATGCATATAATTATTGGATTAAAAACAGAGAGAAAAAGCAAGGGGGTGGAGTTATGTTCCTGACTAAGAAGGATATAAACGTGAAGGGTGTCATATATGGAAAGAATACAGTAGAGATGATTATGATAGAAGTGGAAGACAGAGATAAGAAGAGCAGAAAATTTGTGATAAATTATGTGCCTCCGAAAACAGCCTCATGGGAGGAGAGTGAACATAAAAGTATGTTAGAGGACACAAAGATAACATTAAATAAAATAATGGAAGATGGAGGAAGAATAGTTATAATGGGCGACTTTAACTGCAAAGAAATCTGCTGGGAAGAAATGACAGTAAAGGGTGGAGACGGCTCATGGGGAAACGCTCTACTTGAGATGATTACTGACCATACAATGACACAATGGATACAGGAGAACACCAGGTATAGAAATGAAGAAGAACCATCGAGACTAGACTTAATAATTACATCTGAACCTAGAATAGTGGACAAGATTGAATATAAAACACCAATAGGTAAAAGTGACCACATATTGATTGAACTGGAACTTAATGAAGAAATATATATGAAAAGAAATGAGCAATATAGAAAAGGAAGAATGATGTATGAAAAAACAAACTTTGATAAAATAAGAGAATTCTTTCAACAAGAAAACTGGGAAGAAATATACAAAGAAGAAACATCAGTGGAAGAGAAATGGAATATTTTGACAAAGATTTACAAAAAATGAGTGGAAAAGTATGTCCCAAGACAAAAACAAGAAAAAGAATATGTAAAATGCTGGTACAACAAAAGTTGTAGGGAGTTAAAAGACAAAAGAGACAAAGCCTGGACCAGATGGAAAAAAGACAGAAGACCTGAAAAATGGGAAAATATATACCGGTTATAGAAATGAATATGTACAAACGTGCAGAGAGGAAAAGAGAAAATATGAAAAAGATGTCATAAAAAAGTGTAAAGATCAACCAAAACTATTCTACAGATTTGTAAACAATAAACTGAAAAACAAACAAGACTTGGAGAAATTAAGACAAGAGGGAGTTGAATACACTGAGGAAATGGAAATGGCGGAAATTATGAACAAACATTTTAAATCAGTGTTTACAAGGGAGAACATACAACCTGAAGAGATTGAATGGAAAGAGAAAGTCCCCCCTATGGAAGAAATAGAAGTAACAAAGAATGAAATATTGACACACTTGAGTAATCTTGATGTCAGAAAATCGCATGGACCAGATGATATAGCAAACTGGATTCTGAAAGAATGCAGGAATGAACTGGCAGACAAAAGAAGGAAAAGTTCCAGAAGATTGGAAAAAAGCAAATATAGTACCTATATACAAAGGAGGAAATAAAGAAGAACCTACAAACTATAGATCAGTCTCTCTAACAAGTACAATAGCAAAAATTTGTGAAAGAATTATCAAAAGTAGATGGGTAAAATATTTAGAAAAAAACAAAGCGTTAATTCCAAGGCAATTTGGATTCAGACAAGGACGATCATGCGTCACCAATTTAATATGTTTCTATTCAAGGCTAATAGATATAATACAAGAAAGAGATGGATGGGCGGACTGTGCATTTCTAGACCTAAAGAAAGCTTTTGACAAAGTACCACATAAGAAGTTGCTTAAGAAATTAGAAACTGAAGGAGGAATACAGGGAAAACTACTAAATTGGATGGAAGACTTTTTGCAAGAAAGAAAAATGAGAGTAGTGATAAGAAACCAGCACTCAAAATGGGATGAAGTAATAAGCGGTGTTCCGCAGGGAACAGTTCTGACCCCAATAATGTTTGCTATATATATTAATGATATGGATGAAGGAATTGAAAGCTATATGAGCTTCTTTGCAGATGATGCAAAACTACTGAAAAGAGTGAAAACTGAAGAAGATTGTGAATCACTACAGAGAGATCTAAATATAGTACAGGAATGGAGTAGGAAGTGGGAGATGGAGTTCAATACAAAAAAGTGTAGTATAATGGAATTTGGAAAAAGCAAAAACAGAATAACAGGAACATATAAATTGGGAGAAGAAGGAATAAAAAAAGTAGAAAATGAGAAGGACCTGGGAGTCATTGTTATGAATAATATGTCACCTGAGAAACATATAAATAAGATTTTTGGAGAAACCTATAATTCAATAAGAACAATCAAAGTTGCATTTACATACCTGGATGAAGAAATGGTGAAGAAAATCCTAATCACACTGATAAGACCAAGATTGGAATATGCAGCAACGATATGGTCACCAAGTACAAAAAAAATGTATAAGAAAACTTGAAAGAATACAAAGAGCAATTACAAAACTGGCACCAACACTCTCAAAACTATCATATGAAGAGAGACTAGAAAAACTTGAACTACAGACACTAGAAAAACTTCTGGATGGAAAAGTGTTGCAAGTGGAGTTCCTCAGGGTTCCGTTCTTGGGCCACTTCTATTCATAGTATATATAAATGATATAGACCATGGACTAAAATCTACTGTTTCCAAATTTGCTGATGATACAAAACTGTGCGGAGTGGCAAATGATCACTCAAACCAATTAGATATTCAAGAAGATTTAGATCAATTACAGCAATGGTCTGAAAAGTGGCTAATGAAATTTAACACAAGTAAATGCAAGGTAATGCACATAGGTAAAAATAACAGTAAGTACGATTACAAGTTATTTGGAAATTCGTTAACAAAAGTGGATAGTGAAAAAGATCTCGGCGTAATTATCAGTAACGACCTCAAATCATCCAAGCAGTGTATTTCAGCCTCTGAGAAAGCAAATAAGATTCTAGGACTGATTGCGCGATCTTTTGATTTCAAAAGTCCATCACTCATTAACAAGCTATATAAATCGTTAGTTCGTCCACATTTGGAATATGCTGTTTCCGTATGGTCACTGAATCTCATTAAAGACATTGACAGACTGGAAAAAGTACAACAGCGAGCCACAAAACTGATTCCAAATATAAAAAATAAATCATACGAAAATCGACTTAAGCACATGAATCTGTTTTCCCTAAAAAAGCGTAGACTCAGAGGCGACTTGATACAGGCCTTTAAGATTTTAAAGGGAATTGACAACATCAAAAGTGACAAAATTTTCACATTGAATGAGAATCAGACAAGAAACAATGGTCTCAAACTGTCCGGAAATAGATTCAATTTGGAAGTAGGTAGAAACAACTTTGCCAACCGTGTAGTTAATGAATGGAATAAACTTCCTGCACAGGTAGTGAAATGTAGTTCAGTTCAAAGCTTTAAGAATCATTTAGATAAATACCTAAGTAAGATGCTGTAATGATTCTAATTTATGTTATATTATTTGTTTTTGTTTTGTTATAATTTGTCTGTCTGATTTTCATTTATTATTAGTTATATGTCAATTTATTATCATTTACTATTTACCTGTTTGTTTGTTATTCAACTATACCTATGCATTTATTTATGTATTTTATTTTTTATTTACATTATTATAGTTTTAATTTATTATTAATATGATTTTTTTTTTTTTGGCATCCGACCTAGATATGGATCAAAATGTCTCCTGTCGGCATGCTCCGCCTTTGTAATCCTTTGTAATCCTTTGTAGAGCAAAGAAGAGAGAGAGGAGATTTGATAGCTATTTACAGATTCATGAAAGGCATAGAAATTACTGATAGAGAGAATCTGATAAAATGGGATGACAGAAATACAAGAGGACACGGAAAGAAAATAAAAAAAGACAGCTATAGAAGAGACTTGAAAAAGAACAGCTTTCCTCACAGAGTAATAAACAGTTGGAACAAGTTAGATGAGAAAGTGGTGTGTGCAAAAACAATACATGAATTTAAAAATAGTTTAGATAAAATGAGATATGAAGACGGGATCCTACGAGCATAGCTCCCCTTCCCGTAAAATACAACTAGGTAAATACAACTAGGTAAATACACACACACACACACACACACACACGCAGGCACACACACACAGACACACACACACACACACACACACAAACACGCACACACACACACACACACACACACACACACACACACACACATACACACACACGCACACACACACGCACATGCACACGCACACACACACGCACACACACACACACACACGCGCACACACACACAGACACGCACATGCACACGCACACACACACGCACACACACACACACACACACACACACACACACACACACACACACACACACACACACACACACACACACACACACACACACACACACACACACACACACACACACACACACAGACGCTTGGTTTCCCCGGTTCAGATCATTCTTTAAATTTGTCTTTTTATTTATTTATCTATTTGTTTTATTTATTTATTTATTCGTTTTTATTTATTTGTTCATCTGTTTGTTTATTTTTATCTATTTATTCATAATTTTTCCATTATTTACTTATTATCAATTTGTTTTTTATTTTTTATTTTTCGTGGGAGGTGAGCCAGCTGTTGTTTGCTGACAGAGGAGGAGGGACTGAGGAAGTTGGTGACAGAGTTTGGGAGAGTATGTGATAGAAGAAAGCTAAAGATA
>NC_134789.1:50069089-50074089 GCF_046742065.1 Oratosquilla oratoria
TGTAGGACATGATACATACAATTATTGGATTAGAAACAGAGAGAAAAAACAAGGGGGTGGAGTTATGTTCCTGACTAAGAAGGATATAAACGTGAAAGGTGTCATATATGGAAAGAATACAGTAGAGATGATTATGATAGAAGTGGAAGACCGAGATAAGAAGAGCAGAAAATTTGTGATCAATTATGTGCCTCCGAAAACAGCCTCATGGGAGGAGAGTGAACATAAAAGTATGTTAGAGGACACAAAGATAGCATTAACTAAAATAATGGAAGACGGAGGAAGAATAGTTATGATGGGAGACTTTAATTGCAAAGAAATCTGCTGGGAAGAAATGACAGTAAAGGGTGGTGATGACTCATGGGGAAATGCTCTACTTGAGATGATTACTGACCATTCAATGACACAATGGATACAAGAGAACACTAGGTATAGAAATGAAGAAGAACCATCGAGGCTAGACTTAATAATTACATCTGAACCTAGAATAGTGGACAAGATTGAATATAAAACACCAATAGGTAAAAGTGACCACATATTGATTGAACTGGAACTTAATGAAGAAAAATATATGAAAAGAAATGAACAATATAGAAAAGGAAGATTGATGTATGAAAAAACAAACTTTGATAAAATAAGAGAATTCTTCCAACAAGAAAACTGGGAAGAAATATACAAAGAAGAAACATCAGTGGAAGAGAAATGGAATATTTTGACAAAAATTTACAAAAAAGGAGTGGAAAAGTATGTCCCAAGACAAAAACAAGAAAAAGAATATGTAAAATGCTGGTACAACAAAAGTTGTAGGGAGTTAAAAGACAAAAGAGACAAAGCCTGGACCGGATGGAAAAAAAGACAGAAGACCTGAAAAATGGAAAATATATACTGGTTATAGAAATGAATATGTACAAAAGTGCAGAGAGGAAAAAAGAAAATATGAAAAAGATGTTATAGAAAAGTGTAAAGATCAACCAAAACTATTCTACAGATTTGTAAACAATAAACTGAAAAACAAACAAGACTTGGAGAAATTAAGACAAGGAGGAGTTGAATACACTGAGGAAATGGAAATGGCAGAAATTATGAACAAACATTTTAAATCAGTGTTTACAAGGGAAAATATACAACCTGAAGAGATTGAGTGGAAGGAAAAAGTCCCCCCTATGGAAGAAATAGAAGTAACAAAGAATGAAATATTGACACACTTGGGTAATTTTGATGTCAGAAAATCGCATGGGCCAGATGAAATAGCAAACTGGATTCTGAAAGAATGCAGGAATGAACTGGCAGACAAAATACATAGCATAATAAGCAGTTCCTTAAAAGAAGGAAAAGTTCCAGAAGATTGGAAAAAAGCAAATATAGTACCTATATATAAAGGAGGAAATAAAGAAGAACCTACCAACTATAGACCAGTCTCTCTAACAAGTACAATAGCAAAAATATGTGAAAGAATTATCAAAAGTAGATGGGTAAAATACTTGGAAAAAAACAACGTACTAAATCCAAGGCAATTTGGATTCAGACAAGGACGATCATGCGTCACCAATTTAATATGTTTCTATTCAAGGCTAATAGATATAATACAAGAAAGAGATGGATGGGCTGATTGTGCATTTCTAGACCTAAAAAAAGCTTTTGACAAAGTACCACATAAGAAGTTGCTTAAGAAATTAGAATATGAAGGAGGAATACAAGGTAAATTGCTAAATTGGATGGAAGACTTTTTGCAAGAAAGAAAAATGAGAGTAGTGATAAGAGATCAGCACTCAAAATGGAATGAAGTAATAAGCGGTGTCCCGCAGGGAACAGTTCTGGCCCCAATAATGTTTGCTATATATATTAATGATATGGATGAAGGAATTGAAAGCTATATGAGCTTCTTTGCAGATGATGCAAAATTACTGAAAAGAGTGAAAACTGAAGAAGATTGTGAATCACTACAGAGAGATCTAAATAAAGTACAAGAATGGAGTAGGAAGTGGGAGATGGAGTTCAATACAAAAAAGTGTAGTATAATGGAATTTGGAAAAAGCAAAAACAGAATAACAGGATCATATAATTTGGGAGAAGAAGGAATAAAAAGAGTAGAAAATGAGAGGGACCTGGGAGTCATTGTTATGAATAATATGTCACCTGAGAAACATATAAATAAGATTTTTGGAGAAACTTATAATTTAATAAGAACAATCAAAGTGGCATTTACATACCTGGATGAAGAAATGGTGAGGAAAATCCTAATCACCCTGATAAGACCAAGATTAGAATATGCAGCAACGATATGGTCACCAAGTACAAAAAAATGTATAAAAAAACTTGAAAGAATACAAAGAGCAATTACAAAACTGGCACCAACACTCTCAAAACTATCATATGAAGAGAGACTACAAAAACTTAAACTACAGACACTAGAGCAAAGAAGAGAGAGAGGAGATTTGATAGCTATTTACAGAATCATGAAAGGCATAGAAATTACTGATAGAGAGAATCTGATAAAATGGGATGACAGAAATACAAGAGGACACGGAAAGAAAATAAAAAAAGACAACTATAGAAGAGATTTGAAAAAGAACAGCTTTCCTCACAGAGCAATAGACAGTTGGAACAAGTTAGATGAGAAAGTGGTGTGTGCAAAAACAATACATGAATTTAAAAATAGTTTAGATAAAATGAGATATGAAGACGGGACCTCACGAGCATAGCTCCCCTTCCCGTAAAATACAACTAGGTAAATACACACACACACACACACACACACACACACACTTCAACGAATGGACGGCTTAGAAGACGTTCTGAAGAGAATTGAAGTTTGTGGATCCCAAAGCAAAGAGAAGTGCCTAAAGTATTTACAGGGTGGGGGGAAATTGCTCGTGGAGTAGTAGGAAAGTAGGGAAAGAGGAAAAGGAGAGGGATTACTGAGGGAAATGGAAGGAAATGAGGAAGGAGTAGACTTGGCCCAGGCAGACAGGCGAAAGGTAAACAAAAGGCCCCCCGACGACAATGAAATATCTAATAAAAATGTAAAGAGTAGAAGTATAGATAAGAGCAATACAGTAGAAAGTGATGAGAATATTTTCCAGGGATTTAAAGAGGGTGGGGGGGACACAACCCCCCGACTGACAAGACTAGAAGAGAAGGTCGATAAGATGATCGAGGACTTGGAGCGTAGGTTCGGTAATGTTGACAGTATTATACGAAGAGTTGAAAAATTGGAAGAACTAGAGAGGGCGAACAAAAACTTAACTAAGGAAATTGAAGAATTAAAACAACAGTTAGAAGAAGTAAAATATGAGAATAAAGTCTTAAAGGAGAATAATAAGGAGAACAAGGAGGGTTGGAAAAAAATTCATGAAAATAGCAAGGTTGCATTCACTGACATAATCAGACAGCAAATGAATGAACAAACTGAAAACTCAGTTATTAAAGTGATGAGACAGAAGGAGAATATAGTAAGAGACTTAGCAGACAAAAAGAAATGTATAATTATATTAGGAATGGAAGAGAAACATAACCCAGATAGAACCACAAGAATCAAAGAGGAAAATGAAAAAGTAAGAAATTTACTAGAATTAGTTCAGGAAGATGAACCAGAAATAATGAAACAAATCGAAGAGAAATTCAGGCTCGGGAAATATAGTACAGACAAGACCAGACCAATCAAGATTAAATTCAGGTCACAAACTACGGCTGAGAATATCTTATCCAAAACAGGGAAACTAGCAACAAGTGAACAATATAAAAAGGTATGGATAAAAAGGGAAATGAATAAAGAGGAAAGAGAGGAAGAAAAACAGAAAAGACTTGAAGCAAAGAAAAAAAACGAGATAAGAACGGAGTCAGAAAAAGAGATATTCTATTGGAGAGTAGTGAATATGAAACTAAAGAAAGTCGACATACAAGAGAAAAACAAAAAGGAAACAGAGAACACAATGGAAGTGGCAGAAAACTAAGAGTGTCTTACACAAATATAGATGGATTAATAACAGGATTGAATGAACTGAATGATTATTTGAAAGAAAAAGAACCAGACATAATGGGAATTGTAGAAACAAAATTAAAAGGCCCACTACCACCCAACAGTGTAGGACATGATCCATATAATTATTGGATTAGAAACAGAGTGAAAAAGGAAGGGGGTGGAGTTATGTTCCTGACTAAGAAGGATATAAACGTGAAGGGTGTCACATATGGAAAGAATACAGTAGAAATGATAATGATGGAAGTAGAAGACAGAGATAAGAAGAGCAGAAAATTTGTGATCAATTATATGCCCCCAAAAACAGCCTCATGGGAAGAGAGTGAACATAAAAGTATGTTAGAGGACACAAAGATAACATTAAACAAGATAATGGAAGAGGGAGGAAAAATAGTTATGATGGGCGACTTTAATTGCAAAGAAATCTGCTGGAAAGAAATGACAGTAAAGGGTGGAGACGGCTCATGGGGAAACGCTCTACTCGAGATGGTTACTGACCATACAATGACACAATGGATACAGGAGAACACTAGGTATAGAAATGAAGAAGAGCCATCGAAACTAGACCTAGTAATTACATCCGAACCTAGAATAGTGGACAAAATTGAATATAAAACACAAATAGGTAAAAGTGACCACATATTGATTGAACTGGAACTTAATGAAGAAAAATATATGAAAAGAAATGAACAATACAGAAAAGGAAGAATGATGTATGAAAAAACAAACTTTGATAAAATAAGAGAATTCTTTCAAAAGGAAAACTGGGAAGAAATATACAAAGAAGAAACAACAGTAGAAGAGAAATGGAATATTTTGACAAAAAATTACAAAAAAGGAGTGGAAAAGTATGTCCCAAGACAAAAACAAGAAAAAGAATATGTAAAATGCTGGTACAACAAAAGCTGTAGGGAGTTAAAAGACAAAAGAGACAAAGCCTGGACCAGATGAAAAAAAAGACAGAAGACCTGAAAAATGGAAAATATATACATGCTATAGAAATGAATATGTACAAATGTGC
>NC_134789.1:50084089-50101589 GCF_046742065.1 Oratosquilla oratoria
TACACACACACACACACACACACACACTTCAGCGAATGGACGGCTTGGATGACGTTCTGAAGAAAACTGAAGTCTGTGGATCCCAACGCAAAGAGAAGTGCCTAGTGATTTTGCAGGGTGGGGGGGAAATTGCTCGTGGAGTAGTGGGAAAGTAGGGAAAGAGGAAAAGGGGAGGGATTACTGAGGGAAATGGAAGGAAATGAGGAGGGAGTAGACTTGGTCCAGCCAGACAAGCGAAAGGTAAACAAAAGACTGAGTGAGGATGAAATGTCTAATAAAAATGTAAAGATTAGAAGTATAGAGAGGAGCAATACAGAAGAAAGTGACGAGAATATGTTCCAGGGATTTAAAGAGGGTGGGGGGGACACAACCCCCCCCCCCCCGACTGATAAGACTAGAGGAGAGAGTTGATAAGGTGATCGAGGACTTGGAACGTAAGTTAGGTAATGTAGACTCCATTTTCCAGAGAATTGAAAGGTTGGAACAACTAGAGAAGGCTAACAGAAACTTAACTGAAGAAATAGAGGACCTAAAAAGACAGTTAGGAAATGTAAAGGAAGAGAATGAGAAATTGAAGAAGAATAGTAATGAAAACAGAGAGAAAATAGCTACAGAAGCTAAAAATTGGAGAATAACTCAAGAAGGGAATAAGGTTTCATTCACTGACATAGTCAAACAGCAATTGAAAGAACATAATGAAGACTCAGTTATTAAAGTGATGAGACAGAAGGAGAATATAGTAAGAGAATTAGCTGACAAAAAGAAATGTATAATTATATTAGGAATGGAAGAGAAACATAACCCAGATAGAACCGCAAGAATCAAGGAGGAAAATGAAAGAGTAAGCAGTTTATTAAAATTAGTCCAGGAAGATGAACCAGAAATTATAAAGGAAATTGAGGAAAAATTCAGACTCGGAAAATATAGTACAGATAAGACCAGACCAATTAAGATTAAATTCAGGTCACAAACAACGGCAGAGAAAATTCTATCCAAGACAGGGAAACTAGCAACAAATGATCAATATAAAAAGGTATGGATAAAAAGAGAAATGAATAAGGAGGAAAGAGAGGCAGAAAAGCAGAAAAGAATTGAAGCTAAGGCAAAAAACGAGGAAAGAACGGAGTCAGAGAAAGAGAGATTCTATTGGAGAGTAGTGAACATGAAAGTAAAGCAGTTCGACATACTAAAGAAAAACATAAGGGAAACAGAGAACACAATGGAAGTGGCAGAAAACTAAGAGTGTCTTACACAAATATAGATGGATTGATAACAGGATTGAATGAACTGAATGATTATTTGAAAGAAAAAGAACCGAACATAATGGGAATTGTAGAAACAAAATTAAAAGGCCCACTACCACCCAACAGTGTAGGACATGATACATACAATTATTGGATTAGAAACAGAGAGAAAAAACAAGGGGGTGGAGTTATGTTCCTGACTAAGAAGGATATAAACGTGAAAGGTGTCATATATGGAAAGAATACAGTAGAGATGATTATGATAGAAGTAGAAGACCGAGATAAGAAGAGCAGAAAATTTGTGATCAATTATGTGCCTCCGACAACAGCCTCATGGGAGGAGAGTGAACATAAAAGTATGTTAGAGGACACAAAGATAGCATTAACTAAAATAATGGAAGATGGAGGAAGAATAGTTATGATGGGCGACTTTAATTGCAAAGAAATCTGCTGGGAAGAAATGACAGTAAAGAGTGGTGATGACTCATGGGGAAATGCTCTACTTGAGATGATTACTGACCATTCAATGACACAATGGATACAAGAGAACACTAGGTATAGAAATGAAGAAGAACCATCGAGGCTAGACTTAATAATTACATCTGAACCTAGAATAGTGGACAAGATTGAATATAAAACACCAATAGGTAAAAGTGACCACATATTGATTGAACTGGAACTTAATGAAGAAAAATATATGAAAAGAAATGAACAATATAGAAAAGGAAGAATGATGTATGAAAAAACAAACTTTGATAAAATAAGAGAATTCTTCCAACAAGAAAACTGGGAAGAAATATACAAAGAAGAAACATCAGTGGAAGAGAAATGGAATATTTTGACAAAAATTTACAAAAAAGGAGTGGAAAAGTATGTCCCAAGACAAAAACAAGAAAAAGAATATGTAAAATGCTGGTACAACAAAAGTTGTAGGGAGTTAAAAGACAAAAGAGACAAAGCCTGGACCAGATGGAAAAAAGACAGAAGACCTGAAAAATGGAAAATATATACTGGTTATAGAAATGAATATGTACAAAAGTGCAGAGAGGAAAAAAGAAAATATGAAAAAGATGTTATAGAAAAGTGTAAAGATCAACCAAAACTATTCTACAGATTTGTAAACAATAAACTGAAAAACAAACAAGACTTGGAGAAATTAAGACAAGGAGGAGTTGAATACACTGAGGAAATGTAAATGGCAGAAATTATGAACAAACATTTTAAATCAGTGTTTACAAGGGAAAATATACAACCTGAAGAGATTGAGTGGAAGGAAAAAGTCCCCCCTATGGAAGAAATAGAAGTAACAAAGAATGAAATATTGACACACTTGGGTAATTTTGATGTCAGAAAATCGCATGGGCCAGATGAAATAGCAAACTGGATTCTGAAAGAATGCAGGAATGAACTGGCAGACAAAATACATAGCATAATAAGCAGTTCCTTAAAAGAAGGAAAAGTTCCAGAAGATTGGAAAAAAGCAAATATAGTACCTATATATAAAGGAGGAAATAAAGAAGAACCTACCAACTATAGACCAGTCTCTCTAACAAGTACAATAGCAAAAATTTGTGAAAGAATTATCAAAAGTAGATGGGTAAAATACTTGGAAAAAAACAACGTACTAAATCCAAGGCAATTTGGATTCAGACAAGGACGATCATGCGTCACCAATTTAATATGTTTCTATTCAAGGCTAATAGATATAATACAAGAAAGAGATGGATGGGCTGATTGTGCATTTCTAGACCTAAAAAAAGCTTTTGACAAAGTACCACATAAGAAGTTGCTTAAGAAATTAGAATATGAAGGAGGAATACAAGGTAAATTGCTAAATTGGATGGAAGACTTTTTGCAAAAAAGAAAAATGAGAGTAGTGATAAGAGATCAGCACTCAAAATGGAATGAAGTAATAAGCGGTGTCCCGCAGGGAACAGTTCTGGCCCCAATAATGTTTGCTATATATATTAATGATATGGATGAAGGAATTGAAAGCTATATGAGCTTCTTTGCAGATGATGCAAAATTACTGAAAAGAGTGAAAACTGAAGAAGATTGTGAATCACTACAGAGAGATCTAAATAAAGTACAAGAATGGAGTAGGAAGTGGGAGATGGAGTTCAATACAAAAAAGTGTAGTATAATGGAATTTGGAAAAAGCAAAAACAGAATAACAGGATCATATAATTTGGGAGAAGAAGGAATAAAAAAAGTAGAAAATGAGAAGGACCTGGGAGTCATTGTTATGAATAATATGTCACCTGAGAAACATATAAATAAGATTTTTGGAGAAACTTATAATTTAATAAGAACAATCAAAGTGGCATTTACATACCTGGATGAAGAAATGGTGAGGAAAATCCTAATCACCCTGATAAGACCAAGATTGGAATATGCAGCAACGATATGGTCACCAAGTACAAAAAAATGTATAAAAAAACTTGAAAGAATACAAAGAGCAATTACAAAATTGGCACCAACACTCTCAAAACTATCATATGAAGAGAGACTACAAAAACTTAAACTACAGACACTAGAGCAAAGAAGAGAGAGAGGAGATTTGATAGCTATTTACAGAATCATGAAAGGCATAGAAATTACTGATTGTAGCATCTAGACCTCCTAGAAGACGTAATCTACCACCAAAATCTCCTAGACATTCATCTACCACCTCTGCTTATACTATCGGCACGACACCGATGCATTTCGGTGCAGTCAGAGTAGCCTGGTACTCGACCTGACATCTTCACGCACCTGGTCACTACGGGTCAGGTCGCTATTGTCCAGGCAGACACCTCACGCGCAGTTGGACGCCTCACGAACCCTAAAGGACTGCCACCAAGCCAAGCATTGATACACATTATATTTAAATCCCTTTCCTACGGGATATGTCTATCCTGTCCAACCTCGGACAACTGTATGTCATTTGTAAATATGTATATGCAATGTATAAGGTAGTTAAAACCTATCCTGATCTCTAATATTTGCTAAAACTGCATCTTGTAAATAAATATTATCTCGTCGGCAACCTAACCACGAGCCATGTATATAAGCACCTCCTGTCACCAAATAAAGAAGAAAAAGACCACAGAGAGAGACAGAGCTACACGTGCTCCGCTGCTTTTTATTCAAAGCCTCCAAACACCGCTCAACTACGACCACGTACTACCACAACTCATATGTTGAGATACCATCCAACATATCTGGCAGCAGCGGTGAGATATGAACTTATCTGGAACCAACGCGGGATTCAAAATATCTGGTAAACTGCGCGGGATTCAACATATCTGAAATCAGCAAGCACAAGATCCCGGTGCAGGAACGTTGTGCAACCTACCCAACGCCAGCAAGCCCATCAACTCGAACCTTCGCTGTGAGTCCTACCCAGCGAAGCGAACGAGCTAGCCAACGCACAGGACAAGTTATCCCAGCGATCCAACTATCCAGCGAAGCGGACAACAGCTCAAGCCATCTCTCTCGCTGTGTGAGCCAGCCCAACGCACAGGACAAGTCATCCTAGCGACCCACCCCAGCAACCGGCTACGAGACAAGAGCCCATCTCCCTCGCCGTGACCCAGCTCAACAACATCCTTCAAAGGAAGTATCGCTCTTACGTCCGGAAGTCGAACCGACACCTTTCAAAAACTGAAGAATTCCACACACGAACTAACCCATTTGCCACCCTTCTCATTCTTTCAATATTTCCAGATCTGCATCATCGCACCACACTCCATCGAATTATTCAACTTTCACCTCTAGTGAACCCTTCACCATCGCTTCACCTCGTCAGAACTGTAAGTAGATGCCTGTATTTATTGGGGCTAGGTAGCTCTAAATTGTTGTGTGAGTGAGTTAAGTGAAGGCTATCCAGTGATTTTTTTTTATATTTTTTGCAAAGCCTTAAATTTTTTTCGGTGATTTTTTTTTTCTTTTTGTACGAAAGTGTGCATGACCCATTCACAGTCCAACGTTTCACACCATTACAACACTCGTTCCAAAATGGCAGCACAAAACGAAAATAACACACAGTCCTCGCCGAATCAAAACACAGACCCAACCGTCGCTCAACCACACATGCAACGTTCTGCAACAAACCTACTAACACTCCTGCAGCATGACAACACTCTTCCTAAGTTCAACGGGACAAACATCGCCATCCACACTCTCTTAGATGACGTCCGTTCGGAAATACAGCGCACACAGGTGCACGATGAAATGACTAAAATCGCTGTCCTTAAAAGTCGCATCGATTTCAACGATACCCTTGCAAGCGACATAATCCAATCCGACGCGTTCCAACAACCACAGACTTTCCAAAATTTCATTGACGAGTTCAAAAAATCCTTCGCCCCATATGAACAGTTAGGCTCCCTTTCTCCCTTCTACACACTAGGAACAAACTTTAACAACCCCCCTTATCTCACCAAAGAAAGAGCAGTCAGGGAGGCGAGTCAGTTCAAGGAAGAACTAAAAGACGCATTCACTTCTTCACCTTGGGTTAAAAATAACACAATCAGCCTAGATCACGTACTCTCATTATTTGGCTACATAAAACTGATCTCGCGACTTCACCCAGAAACACTAAAGAAAATAGAGAACATTCCTTTTGATCCAGACACAACACTCGTTGACTTCTCTAGAAAATTTTCGGACACATCAGCGACAAAATCACAAATTCAACAACAACAAATCCCCCTTACACACACACTCACACACCCACCCACTCCCACAGTAGCAAAAATCTCACAAGAACATTACACTAGAGATAAACACATGTCACACGACCATCACACTAGAGGTAGACAAATATCACGCACAAGATCACGACAGCGTTCACAATCTAGGAGACCATTCTTTTGCAAAATCTGCAACATAGTAGGACATAGCACAAACAGGTGTTATTACAGACAACCAACTAGCTACTGCTCATATCACGGACCAGCTTTTCACGACACAACACAATGTCGCGTCTTGAAATCAAAAACCTACACGTCATACGCGTCTCCCCAACACCCGACTAGCGACAACACAAACAAACACAACACGGTATGACTATCGTCTCACGGTGAACAAAACACACGACCTCACGAGACAGAATCAAACCCCCCACTACCGATTCTCACGATGGCTGACTCTCGATCATCCCCGTCTGCTATGACATTTCACGCCACGGTCAACAACCTTCCACAACTACTCTTTCTGGACACAGGATCCCCAGTTAATCTAATGTCAAAGGTTTCCTTCGACCAATTCCGATTCCGACACCGTAGAGTAACAGTTATAGAACCAACGGATATCACATTACAAAATGTAGACGGAGTTCCCTTTCCCATCATAGGAAAAACCGAACTAGACATCTCCCTGCATGCCAACTGTCCTCCCATTACAACGACAGTATACATAGCGGACGTAGTGTTTCCCGCAGATATTCTTATAGGTTTGACATGGATGCAAAGAAATCGCATCATCATCTATCCTGCTCAAAACGGCATTGGTTTCAATAATCACTTCATAACGGCTTTAAAGACAGCTAACACGCATGCACACACAGAAAACACGCGCGTCAAACACTTGCATATGATCGAGCAACAGCATGCAACATCAACAACAGCAACAACTGAACAAAACAGTGACGAAACAGAAAAGGTGACACTTGTAACAGACACGCACACTGGTGTAACGGACACGCCCACCCCATCCGCTCACCCCCGTAGCTCACACCACAGACGTAATAGACGTACACTGTCAGCGCGCATGTCAAAGTCAACTCGCGACCACAAGAAACACGATGTTTTCACTAACATACAGGAAATATCACCACAATACACTACCGTCTCACAGATCTCTCTCACGAATTCTCACGCGGTTGTAATAACTGACAAAACACTCTATCCACGCGAGTACACAAAAGTGCGTATCTTCAAAGCTCCCGACTCAGATGTTCTTTGCATCACAGACACTTGCCGTGTATCTGGTGTATCTCTCTTATCCGCCCTATCTCACACATCGAGCAAAGGACACACAACAATCATAGTTGCAAATAATACCAATGCCCCTCTTCAGATGAACAAAGGAACGAACGTTTGTGATTTTACAGTGTATCCCTCCCCAGTACACGTAATCGACCATGACAACTCACAACACGTATGCGCCATCACCAACGGAGAACAGAACACACAGGAAACCATCAAAGCACCACACATTAACGATGTAGATTTCCCTGAAGCACGAGAAGATCTCCTGACACTCTTGAACACGTACAGACACGCAATTGCACTCCCAGGCGAACCATTAGGTCTCACAGACATCATACAACATCATATACCACTTCAACAAAATGCAAAACCACGGTACATACCCGCTTACCGTCTTCCTCACAGTAAAAGAACCATTGTCGACAACATAATTGCAGATATGCTCGACCAAGGCATCATTGAACACAGCCTATCTCCCTGGAATTTTCCTCTCTTTGTCGTTCCAAAACACGACGGCTCCTTTCGCCCTGTTGTTGATTTCCGTGAGCTAAATAAACTCATCATTCCCGAAAGACATCCTATTCCTCATCTCCAAGACACAATCTACTCCATAGGCGAACACAACACGGTCTTCTCTACTCTCGACCTTATGTCAGGGTATTTCCAAATACCTCTAGATGACGAATCAAAACCTCTAACAGCCTTCAGTACCAATACGGGCCATTACCACTTCAAAAGGTTGGCCATGGGACTCGTCTCTGCTCCCTCTGTTTTCACAAGACTTATGTTCAAAGTCTTAGAAGGTTTGATTGGAAAGACTGTCTTCATATACCTTGACGACATTATCATTGCCTCACGATCACTCACGGAACACCTTAACACACTTCAAACTGTCTTCTCAAGATTAGCCGCGGCAGGCCTAAAACTTAAACTCAAAAAGTGCTCCTTCCTCAAAAAGGAAATAAGGTTCCTAGGACACGTCATAAACTCACACGGTGTCATTACTTCTCAAGACAAGGTTAAGGCTGTTCTAGATTTTCCAACCCCTAACTCTACAGAACACGTGAAATCATTTCTAGGACTTTCAGGTTTTTACAGACGTTTTATCGAAGGCTATGCTCACATGGCAGCTCCTTTAACAGCCCTTCTCAAGAAAGATACTCCTTTTAACTGGACGTCTGAACACAACACCGCTTTCCACAAGCTCAAACAAGCACTCACAACAGCCCCGGTTCTGGCATTCCCAAACTTCTCTAAACCCTTCACACTATGCACAGATGCTTCATACAAAGGCCTTGGCGCAGTACTAATGCAACAACACGACTCCAAACTTAGACCTATAGCTTACGCCAGTCGCGCATTAAACAAGCACGAACAAAACTACTCTGTCACTGAAATTGAAGCGCTCGCAATCATATATGCACTCAAACATTTTAAAGACATCATTCTAGGATACGAAATACATGTACACACAGATCATCAACCCGTTTTAAACCTCTTCAAAGGCAAGAACCTAACTGGGAAACTAGCCAGATGGTTCCTTACTATCCAGGACTTCATGCCTACCTTCCACTACGTCCAGGGCCATGCAAACTATGTCGCCGACGCCCTTAGTAGAAACGTAGCAACAATACGTCAAGCATCAGAGCCACTTGACATTACGCGAGACCGCATCATTGCCGCTCAAGCGACAGACCCCCTATGGAAAAGAATCATACACTATCTAAATTCAGGTGACACTACAAACACAGACGATTTTCCTCCCAACATAGACAACTACTCTCTCATAGATCAGGTTCTCTACCACATAACACTGCTCACAAACAAATGCGAACCAAACCGCATGGTTACACAATTAGTAGTTCCCACAAGTCTTGTTCCAGAAGTTCTCAAAATACTACATGATTCTCCATTAGCAGGACATTGCGGAAAGGACAAGTGCCTCTCGCAAGCTAGGTTAAAGTACTTTTGGCCCACCATGCGTAAAGACATACACACATACATAGACGCATGCCACTCATGCATAACTCATAAAGGTCACATTAGCGGTCAAGTACCAATACACAATTACCCAACACCTTCCAAACCCTTTGAAACCATTGCCATTGACTTACTCAAACTTCCAATCACTCTCAATGGAAACCAGTACCTTTTCGTATGCATCGATCATTTCTCTCGTTTCTGCATCCTCTCTCCTTTAGCGGACAAGACAGCAAAAAGTGTAGCTCAGACAATAATCAATAACGTCATCTGCCCATACACCACACCGAAAACACTAATCTCAGACAACGGCACGGAATTTCATAACGACATCCTCACAAATATCTGCCAACAGTTCAACATTACAAAGTGTAACACCACACCATACCACCCCAGCTCAAATGGACTCGTTGAACGTCAAAATCGGAAGATACTCAACATTCTCAGACACCTTGCCACAGACATACACGCATCTTGGGACGAACACATACCCATGATACAAGCCTGCATCAACAGCGCAATCAATAGATCAATCTCAGAATCACCCCATTTTGTTTTGTTTGGATCTGATAAGAAAATGCCATACGACCTACTCACTTCAGAAACCCCCCCTGTGTATGATTTCAATGATTTTGTCAAGGTAACTCTCAATAATTTCAACACTCTTTTCAAGAGAATACATGAGTCACTGACTCTCTCAAAAGCAGATATGCTTAGGTTGAAGAACGCTCACTCCAGAGATTGCAATGTTTCTGTAGGTGACATAATATACCACACCAACCACCAACCCACATCAAAACTTGCACCCAAATTCCATGGTCCATTTCGGGTCACCGACATACTTCCGCACAATAAGATCAAAGCTCTCCACTTACGCGAACTCACAGAGGCTATCCTACATTTAGATCATATCAAACTAGTTCCTAGAGGTCTCGACATGGATGACATTCCATCCCCGCCCATACTACAACCAACACACACGACCGAGACTCTAGACACAAACACCTTTACCACCCCACCGATCCCGACACCACGCTATAGCCTCAGAAATAGAATTGTATAAGTTTCTTTAGCCCCAACAAATCCAAGCATCTATTTCCAAAACCAATATTTATCATCATGTTCATCTTATCATGCCATAACCAAGTATCTCCCTTCTAGCTGTGCAGATCACCTTTGCCACTCAGGGAAGGTCAACCCCTTCACCTAGGCACACCCCTCCTTCTTCTATCTCCTTAACAGTTCGTGCACCAAGCCTATGTGGATCTCAAGCTCATGGTGTCGCGAGGACGGACACTGGTAGCGTATGCCGAGCAACTGTAGCATCTAGACCTCCTAGAAGACGTAATCTACCACCAAAATCTCCTAGACATTCATCTACCACCTCTGCTTATACTATCGGCACGACACCGATGCATTTCGGTGCAGTCAGAGTAGCCTGGTACTCGACCTGACATCTTCACGCACCTGGTCACTACGGGTCAGGTCGCTATTGTCCAGGCAGACACCTCACGCGCAGTTGGACGCCTCACGAACCCTAAAGGACTGCCACCAAGCCAAGCATTGATACACATTATATTTAAATCCCTTTCCTACGGGATATGTCTATCCTGTCCAACCTCGGACAACTGTATGTCATTTGTAAATATGTATATGCAATGTATAAGGTAGTTAAAACCTATCCTGATCTCTAATATTTGCTAAAACTGCATCTTGTAAATAAATATTATCTCGTCGGCAACCTAACCACGAGCCATGTATATAAGCACCTCCTGTCACCAAATAAAGAAGAAAAAGACCACAGAGAGAGACAGAGCTACACGTGCTCCGCTGCTTTTTATTCAAAGCCTCCAAACACCGCTCAACTACGACCACGTACTACCACAACTCATATGTTGAGATACCATCCAACATGATAGAGAGAATCTGATAAAATGGGATGACAGAAATACAAGAGGACACGGAAAGAAAATAAAAAAAGACAGCTATAGAAGAGATTTGAAAAAGAACAGCTTTCCTCACAGAGCAATAGACAGTTGGAACAAGTTAGATGAGAAAGTGGTGTGTGCAAAAACAATACATGAATTTAAAAATAGTTTAGATAAAATGAGATATGAAGACGGGACCCACGAGCATAGCTCCCCTTCCCGTAAAATACAACTAGGTAAATACAACTAGGTAAATACACACACACACACACACACACACACTTCAGCGAATGGACGGCTTGGATGACGTTCTGAAGAAAACTGAAGTCTGTGGATCCCAACGCAAAGAGAAGTGCCTAGTGTTTTTACAGGGTGGGGGGGAAATTGCTCGTGGAGTAGTGGGAAAGTAGGGAAAGAGGAAACGGGGAGGGATTACTGAGGGAAATGGAAGGAAATGAGGAGGGAGTAGACTTGGCCCAGCCAGACAAGCGAAAGGTAAACAAGAGACTGAGCGATGATGAAATGTCTAATAAAAATGTAAAGATTAGAAGTATAGAGAGGAGCAATACAGTAGAAAGTGACGAGAATATGTTCCAGGGATTTAAAGAGGGTGGGGACACAACCCTCCCCCCCCCCCCGGACTGATAAGACTAGAGGAGAGAGTTGATAAGTTGATCGAGGACTTGGAACGTAAGTTAGGTAATGTTGACTCCATTTTCCAGAGAATTGAAAGGTTGGAACAACTAGAGAAGGCAAACAGAAACTTAACTGAAGAAATAGAGGACCTAAAAAGACAGTTAGGAAATGTAAAGGAAGAGAATGAGAAATTGAAGAATAGTAATGAAAACAGAGACACAATAGCTAAAGAAGCTAAAAATTGGAGAACAACCCAAGAAGGGAATAAGGTTTCATTCACTGACATAGTCAAACAGCAATTGAAAGAACATAATGAAGACTCAGTTATTAAACTGATGAGACAGAAGGAGAATATAGTAAGAGAATTAGCTGACAAAAAGAAATGTATAATTATATTAGGAATGGAAGAGAAACATAACCCAGATAGAACCGCAAGAATCAAGGAGGAAAATGAAAGAGTAAGCAGTTTATTAAAATTAGTCCAGGAAGATGAACCAGAAATTATAAAGGAAATTGAGGAAAAATTCAGACTCGGAAAATATAGTACAGATAAGACCAGACCAATTAAGATTAAATTCAGGTCACAAACAACGGCAGAGAAAATTCTATCCAAAACAGGAAAACTAGCAACAAATGATCAATATAAAAAGGTATGGATAAAAAGAGAAATTAATAAGGAGGAAAGAGAGGCAGAAAAGCAGAAAAGACTTGAAGCTAAGGCAAAAAACGAGGAAAGAACGGAGTCAGAGAAAGAGAGATTCTATTGGAGAGTAGTGAATATGAAACTGAAGCAGTTCGACATACTAAAGAAAAACATAAGGGAAACAGAGAACACAATGGAAGTGGCAGAAAACTAAGAACGTCTTACACAAATATAGATGGATTGATAACAGGATTGAATGAACTGAATGATTATTTGAAAGAAAAAGAACCGGACATAATGGGAATTGTAGAAACAAAATTAAAAGGCCCACTACCACCCAACAGTGTAGGACATGATGCATACAATTATTGGATTAGAAACAGAGAGAAAAAACAAGGGGGTGGAGTTATGTTCCTGACTAAGAAGGATATAAACGTGAAAGGTGTCATATATGGAAAGAATACAGTAGAGATGATTATGATAGAAGTGGAAGACCGAGATAAGAAGAGCAGAAAATTTGTGATCAATTATGTGCCTCCGAAAACAGCCTCATGGGAGGAGAGTGAATATAAAAGTATGTTAGAGGACACAAAGATAGCATTAACTAAAATAATGGAAGACGGAGGAAGAATAGTTATGATGGGCGACTTTAATTGCAAAGAAATCTGCTGGGAAGAAATGACAGTAAAGAGTGGTGATGACTCATGGGGAAACGCTCTACTTGAGATGATTACTGACCATTCAATGACACAATGGATACAAGAGAACACTAGGTATAGAAATGAAGAAGAACCATCGAGGCTAGACTTAATAATTACATCTGAACCTAGAATAGTGGACAAGATTGAATATAAAACACCAATAGGTAAAAGTGACCACATATTGATTGAACTGGAACTTAATGAAGAAAAATATATCAAAAGAAATGAACAATATAGAAAAGGAAGAATGATGTATGAAAAAACAAACTTTGATAAAATAAGAGAATTCTTCCAACAAGAAAACTGGGAAGAAATATACAAAGAAGAAACATCAGTGGAAGAGAAATGGAATATTTTGACAAAAATTTACAAAAAAGGAGTGGAAAAGTATGTCCCAAGACAAAAACAAGAAAAAGAATATGTAAAATGCTGGTACAACAAAAGTTGTAGGGAGTTAAAAGACAAAAGAGACAAAGCCTGGACCAGATGGAAAAAAGACAGAAGACCTGAAAAATGGAAAATATATACTGGTTATAGAAATGAATATGTACAAAAGTGCAGAGAGGAAAAAAGAAAATATGAAAAAGATGTTATAGAAAAGTGTAAAGATCAACCAAAACTATTCTACAGATTTGTAAACAATAAACTGAAAAACAAACAAGACTTGGAGAAATTAAGACAAGGAGGAGTTGAATACACTGAGGAAATGGAAATGGCAGAAATTATGAACAAACATTTTAAATCAGTGTTTACAAGGGAAAATATACAACCTGAAGAGATTGAGTGGAAAGAAAAAGTCCCCCCTATGGAAGAAATAGAAGTAACAAAGAATGAAATATTGACACACTTGGGTAATTTTGATGTCAGAAAATCGCATAGGCCAGATGAAATAGCAAACTGGATTCTGAAAGAATGCAGGAATGAACTGGCAGACAAAATACATAGCATAATAAGCAGTTCCTTAAAAGAAGGAAAAGTTCCAGAAGATTGGAAAAAAGCAAATATAGTACCTATATATAAAGGAGGAAATAAAGAAGAACCTACCAACTATAGACCAGTCTCTCTAACAAGTACAATAGCAAAAATTTGTGAAAGAATTATCAAAAGTAGATGGGTAAAATACTTGGAAAAAAACAACGTACTAAATCCAAGGCAATTTGGATTCAGACAAGGACGATCATGCGTCACCAATTTAATATGTTTCTATTCAAGGCTAATAGATATAATACAAGAAAGAGATGGATGGGCTGATTGTGCATTTCTAGACCTAAAAAAAGCTTTTGACAAAGTACCACATAAGAAGTTGCTTAAGAAATTAGAATATGAAGGAGGAATACAAGGTAAATTGCTAAATTGGATGGAAGACTTTTTGCAAGAAAGAAAAATGAGAGTAGTGATAAGAGATCAGCACTCAAAATGGAATGAAGTAATAAGCGGTGTCCCGCAGGGAACAGTTCTGGCCCCAATAATGTTTGCTATATATATTAATGATATGGATGAAGGAATTGAAAGCTATATGAGCTTCTTTGCAGATGATGCAAAACTACTGAAAAGAGTGAAAACTGAAGAAGATTGTGAATCACTACAGAGAGATCTAAATAAAGTACAAGAATGGAGTAGGAAGTGGGAGATGGAGTTCAATACAAAAAAGTGTAGTATAATGGAATTTGGAAAAAGCAAAAACAGAATAACAGGATCATATAATTTGGGAGAAGAAGGAATAAAAAAAGTAGAAAATGAAAAGGACCTGGGAGTCATTGTTATGAATAATATGTCACCTGAGAAACATATAAATAAGATTTTTGGAGAAACTTATAATTTAATAAGAACAATCAAAGTGGCATTTACATACCTGGATGAAGAAATGGTGAGGAAAATCCTAATCACCCTGATAAGACCAAGATTGGAATATGCAGCAACGATATGGTCACCAAGTACAAAAAAATGTATAAAAAAACTTGAAAGAATACAAAGAGCAATTACAAAATTGGCACCAACACTCTCAAAACTATCATATGAAGAGAGACTACAAAAACTTAAACTACAGACACTAGAGCAAAGAAGAGAGAGAGGAGATTTGATAGCTATTTACAGAATCATGAAAGGCATAGAAATTACTGATAGAGAGAATCTGATAAAATGGGATGACAGAAATACAAGAGGACACGGAAAGAAAATAAAAAAAGACAGCTATAGAAGAGATTTGAAAAAGAACAGCTTTCCTCACAGAGTAATAGACAGTTGGAACAAGTTAGATGAGAAAGTGGTGTGTGCAAAAACAATACATGAATTTAAAAATAGTTTAGATAAAATGAGATATGAAGACGGGATCCCACGAGCATAGCTCCCCTTCCCGTAAAATACAACTAGGTAAATACAACTAGGTAAATACACACACACACACAAACGTACACAAAAAGAAATGCTCCAAGAAATGGAGCACTAGACGCTTTAAAAAGAGTAACAGAAAAGATCGATGAAAAAAATTACCCTTTCAAAATAAAAATTATTTACAGATAATCTCATCATGCATTAACATCGACCCCTCTACATTCAACCAAATAGAATATAGATAACACTACTGTCTTCTAATGGGGTTACCGTTTAGTACAAGAGCTGCAAATCTTTCCTTAGAGACATTAGAAATATACAATATACACTCTAGTCCTCTCACCCAACTTGCTCTCTTTCGGTCTCTCAGCGTTATTCCATCATTGATTTCTCCATTCTCCTCTGTGATGTCCTTATTTTTTATTCCTTTACCTTCGATAGTTTCCAAGTCTCACACCCGTAGATTATTGCTGGTAGAATGCATTGATTGTAAACTTTACGTTTCAAACATAATAGTAGAGAGCCTCTCAGGATCTTATTATACTTACCAAACACTTTCCAACCAATTGTAATGCGTCTTTTTATTTCATTATCATGATCTTTCGTCACTTTCACCATCTGGCCTAAATAATATAATCATACTCTTCAACTTCTTCAAGACTCTCATAATCAATTACATTCTCTTTACTTTGAACTTTCGTATTGAACATTACTTTGGTTTTACTTTTATTCATTTTTAAACCTACTTTGACACTTTCCTTGTTTAGATCACTCAGCATATCTTGCAAGTCTTCTGCTCTTTCTGAGATAAGAATAGTGTCATCCGCAAATCTTAGGTGGTGCAAATATTCGCCATTAATCTTCAAACATTTCTTTTCCCAACTCAATCTTTTGAAAATATCTTCCAAGCAAGCTGTAAATAGTTTTGGTGAAATTGTATCGCTTTACCGTACTCTCATCTCGATCTTGATCTTTTCTGTAAATATATTTAGTCGAATTATAGCGGTACCTTTCGCATAAATCTTTTCTAAAACCCTTACGATCTATTCGTTTGTACCCTGCTTGCGTAGCGAGTTTAGTATTGCTATTTGTTCTACCGAGTCAAAGGCCTTCTCGTAATCTACAAAAGCTTAACAGAGAGGTACATTGTATTCTGTCGTTTGTTATATTTTTGATTGGGTGTTTGTTGGATGCTGTCATTGCTAGTTTCCTTTTCTTTTTTTCTTCTATCTCTTGTTGCTTTTGTGCCAGAGCAAGGTCCTTTTCCTTTTTATTTTGAATTGCTGCTTCTAATTCTGCTTTGTATGGACATGCAGTCAAAACTAGAGCTCGCCCTTGATGCCTGGCTCTCTTCCTTTGTATAGCTGTAGTCACCGTGGAGCCGTGGAGCCGTGGAGCCGTGGAGCCGTGGAGAAGTGGAGCAGTGGAGCAGTGGAGCAGTGGAGTCGTGGAGTCGTGCAGCCGTGAAGCCGTGAAGCTGTAGAGCCGTGGACCCGTGGACCCGTGCACCCTTGGACCCGTCTAGAATTGGAGCCGTGGAGCTGTGGAGAAGTGGAGCCGTGGAGTCATGGAGTCATGGAGCCGTGGAGCCGTGGAGCCGTGGAGCCGTGGAGCCGTGGAGCCGTGGAGCCGTGGAGCCGTGGAGCCGTGGAGCCGTGGAGCCGTGGAGCCGTGCACCCTTGGACCCGTCTAGAATTGGAGCCGTGGAGCTGTGGAGAAGTGGAGCCGTGGAGTCATGGAGCCGTGGAGCCGTGGAGCCGTGGAGCCGTGGAGCCGTGGACCCGTGGAGCTGTGGAGCCGTGGAGCCGTGGAGCCGTGGAGCCGTGGAGCCATGGAGCCGTGGAGCCGTGGAGACGTGGAGCCGTACAGCCGTGGAGCCGTGGAACCGTGGAGAAGTGGAGCCGTGGAGCCGTGGAACCGTGGAGAAGTGGAGCCGTGGAGCCTTGCAGCCATGGACCTTTGGAGTCGTGGAGCTGTGGACCCGTGGAGCCGTGGAGTCGTGGAGCCGTGGAGCCGTGGTGTCGTGGAGCCGTGGAGCCGGGGAGCCGTGGAGCCGTGGGGC
>NC_134789.1:50104089-50106589 GCF_046742065.1 Oratosquilla oratoria
ATGTCGATGACATCTTTACGGTTTGGGACGATGAATGGGGTTCCTTCCAAGAATTCTACAGCAAACTCAATCACCTCACGAACAACATCAAATTCAAGGTGGAATGGAAATAGATCATAAATTACTTTTTTTAGACATCTTAATAGTTAGAAATGCGGAGTCTTTATCGTTCACAGTTTATAGAAAGCCCACCCACACAGGGAGCTACCTACATCTCTTTAGCCACCATCCAGACAAAATAAAATATAGCGTCGCTTCAGGCTTATTCTTACGTGCTTTGAGAATTTGTAGTTCACAATATTTAGACATGGAACTAATTTCAGTAAGAAGTAAATTAACAAAATTAGGATACCCGTCGTGGTTTTTACGAAAAGCTCTTAGTAAGGCCAAAACTAGTTTTTACAAATTAAATTCCCATTCCGCCATGAATCATAAGTGGGATAATCGTTGCATAAAATTACCTTATAATAAATCAATTAATGACTTGTCTCATTTGTTAAAAAAAGAAAAAAGTCAATTTTCTCTTCAATTATCCCAACAACTTGTTCAGTAACTATACATCATAGATCCAAGAGTAGTACAACTCCTGGGGTTTATAAGTTACCTTGTTTAGATTACAAAGATGTATATTGGGGACAAACGGGTGTAGACCTCACCACCAGGGTCAAAGAACACAAGAACTCAGTAAAATATGGGCATGAAAATTCCGCCGTATTTCAGCATGTCGCCAACAAAAACCCTAAGATAAATTGGGACGATGCTGAAACAATTTACAAATCTACATGAAGTTTCAGAAGAAAAATGGTAGAATCCTCTTTGATACACAATTTTCCAAATTACAGTATCTCTTATGGTCAATGGTCACCAGATTATTAATCTTCATTTGCAATGAATAAAATGCTACCTTCTACACTAGCAGCGGACAAAACCCACCAAGGTCCATGCAACGCCGGACACGTGACCTGAGCCCCCGTCCCTTCCTGCTAACCTTACTACTTCTATATAAATATACAGTTCTCTACTCTGTAATTCACATCTACTAAAGAGGATCACAGTTAGTGATCGCAATATACAGATCTTTATACTTTCGCTTATTCTTCTCCGAAAGTGGGTTATCAGTATTATTTTACTAATTGTGCTACGACATAACTTAGTTGTGATATATATACATATATATATACATATATATATATATATATACATATACATACATATATATATATTTATATATATATATGTATATATATATATATATTTATATATATATACATATGTATATATAAATATATATATACATATATATATATATATATTTATATATGTATATATATATATATATATATATATAACGTAGAAACCACTGTTGGAGTAGAAAAGACTGGAAACGGGGAATCTATATATTTCGATTGCAAACTGCAATCCTCTTCAGCAGTTTGCAATCGAAATATATAGATTCCCCGTTTCCAGTCTTTTCTACTCCAACAGTGGTTTCTACGTTATTGACAAATGTGTGATTACATTTTTCACCTGTAATATATATATATATATATATATATATATATATATATGTTACAGTAAGAACACGTACCTAGGGATTACGCGTAATCCCTGAATGTTTCAGTGAATACGCGTAATCCCCGTTTCACTAACCTAATCTAACCTAACCTAACCTAACCTAACCTAACATGTCCTTCAAATATTTTAGTTTCCCGAACTTCATCACTTGATATATAATGACACATTGCTTGAAAATTATCCGTGCCTTAACAGGCAGCCAGTGTAGGTCAATGAGGATAGGGGTGATTCGCTCCCTTCTCGATACACCTTTGATCAATCTTGCAGCTCGATTCATATTC
Organism: Oratosquilla oratoria; assembly: GCF_046742065.1. Classification (NCBI taxonomy): domain Eukaryota; kingdom Metazoa; phylum Arthropoda; class Malacostraca; order Stomatopoda; family Squillidae; genus Oratosquilla; species Oratosquilla oratoria. The sequence goes on from NC_134789.1 coordinate 50,105,946, forward strand.
ATTTGAAGTTTCTTCAATAAATAATTTGGAAGACCATAATAAAGAGAATTCCAATAATCAATCTTGCTGAGCACATGAATATGAATCAGCTTTTCCAACGTACAATCATCAACATACTTCTTAACAAATGTAATATTTCGCAAATGATACCCAGGTAAATTCACAGATTGAGTAATTTGATTCTTGAGGGTCAGTTCACTGTCCAGCAAAACTCCAAGATCCCTTACACTGTCACTGACTGCAAGTTTAACCTCATTGATACACAAATCTTCGTCCAACAAAAAGGCACTCAGTTTTACTTTCATTAAAATTGAGTTTGCGATGGTCCATCCATTGCTTAATGTCAAACATGATAGCCCCAAGGTGTGCCTCCTTTTCTTGCATATTGTCCACTGACAAGCAAAACTGCATATCATCCGCAAATAGTTTAAAACCCACTCCATGTTTCTCTAACACATTGGATAGTTCAGCCGTGTACAGACAAAATAATGGCTTCATATCCGAGAAACAGTCTCCAATCTGCACTCGGTAAGTTCTATCTTTAAGATAACTCCTCAGATACTGTAGTGCAGATCCCTCAATCCCAAAGTTCTCACAAACATTTAGTAAAGTTTCGTGTACCGCGGTGTCAAAAGCAGCACTAA
>NC_134789.1:50111589-50114089 GCF_046742065.1 Oratosquilla oratoria
AGGTCTTCTGCCTAGGCCTCCCGTCTAGGTCTTTTGCCTAGAGATGCCCACTAGGACTTTTTGAATAGCTTTTCTAAATAGGTCTTCTGCCTAGGTCTCCCGTCTAGGTCTTTTGCCTAGGGATGCCCTCTAAGACTTTTTGAATAGCTTTTCTACCTAGATCTTCTGCCTAGGTCTCACATCTATGTCTTTTCCCTAGGGTTGCCCTTTAGGACTTTTTGAATAGGTTTTGTAACTAGATCATCTGTCTAGGTCTCCCGTCTAGGTCTTTTGCCTAGGGATGCCCTCTAGGACTTTTTGAATAGCTTTTCTACCTAGGTCCTCTGTCTAGATCTCCCATCTAGGTCTTTTGCCTAGGGCTGCCTTTTAGACTTTTGCCGCATCTTTTTTTTTTTTTATGTCTTCTTCCTAGTTCCTTTTAGATATTTTCCTCAGGTTCTCCTCTTAGGATTTTTGCTTAGACATCCCGTCTAGGTCCTTTACTTAGATCCTCTACCTAGGTTCTCTGACTAGGTTCTCCTTCTAGTTCTTTTCCTTTGGTTAGGTTTCTTGAATAGTTCGTTTACATAGCTTTTTCCCTCCAGGTCCTTTGCCAAGGGTTTTCTTCCCCGTCTGTTTTCTAATTTTTACGATTAGATCTTCCATCGAGGTGTTCAATCAATACGTCCTCTTTCGCCTATTTCCCCAGTGTCACTCCAGTTGACTTCCGTTGAGGTCTCGTGTCCGGATCCTCCGCTTACGTCTTCGGGATCTTCTCTCGATATCCTCCGGTGAGGCAGACGTGACTTCGTGAGAGCCTTCCGCCCGACCACCGGGCTGCGCATCATAAATGACCATTGACTCGAGGTTTCCGTCTTGCCCGTCCTAGTTAATGAACTCCTCCTCTTCCACTTCCTCTTTTTCTTCCTCCTCCTCCTCTTCCTCCTTTTCTTCCTCCTCCTCTTCCTTGTTAATTAAAGGAAAACCACACATGAAGATTAATCTGACCTTGAAAAGAATAATGAATCATCTATCCCATCCAGAGGTGAAGCCCCGATGGTCTGGCACTCGGTCTACGGAACGAAACCTAGACTAATTTCCTCCTCATTTTCTCATATAGAAAGAGGGCTAGAAGCCAACAATTACTCTCCTCCTCCTCCGCTGCTAATTAAAGCGTTTGTGTGTGTGTGTGTGTGTGTGTGTGTGTGTGTGTGTGTGTGTGTGTGTGTGTGTGTGTGTGTGTGATCATCATCATCATCATCATCATCATCATCATCATCATCATCATCATCATCATCATCATCATCACCAACACCATAACCATCACCATCACCATCATCATCGTCATCATCATCATCATCATCATCATCATCATCATCATCATCATCATCATCATCATCATCATCATCATCATCATCATCATCATCATCATCATCATCATCATCATCATCATCATCATCATCATCACCACCACCACCTTTGAATATATTGATGATGAAACTGTCCCACATTTTCTAGGCCGTTTTGAATGGCATGATAATGTTATAACAACTTGACCTCATGAAGGGGTCGCCACGGAGAAGTGAATAAAACCACCTGACGGCAGCCATAGTACAAGAAACAGTGCCACCCGGATTGGAAGGGGATCAAGAAGGAGGAGACGTCATCTGCATTTCGCTGGCAATGACCAGTGAAGTGGTTGAAGCAAAAAATAAACAAATAAATAAAATAAGCAAATAAGTAAAATGATGATAAAGAAATATAGATAAATAAAAGAATACAAGAATTCTTCTTGAGTGGAGATCAAAAAGAAAGCTGTGAAACTTTGATCCGTAGGGGTGTCACTAGGTCCCTCAATAGCGGCAGAGACAATATAAGGCGGAAAGTACTATCCGGTATGCAAGAATTGATTTTTTCTTCTATACATATGCAATGAACAAAAAAACAAAAAAAAACAAAAAAAAAGCAGTGTGAATTTACCAGAAACTGGTCGTATGTGGTTAATATCCCAATTATTTCGAGTCCTCGTGGAAACTGTCAGGTCTGTCCATAAACTTTGCTTTGCGTGCGTAAACGCTTAGGGGCGTATTGCCTTTCGGCATGGCAGCGTTGGGTCACCGAGAAGGAGTGGGAGGGAGAGAAGGAAGGGGAGGTGTCCACACCATCAGATGGTCAGTCACTCCCCCCTCCTCCCTCCCCTCCGCTCTCTCTCTCTCTCTCTCTCTCTCTCTCTCTCTCTCTCTCTCTCTCTCCAGCTAGCCTGCCAGTCAGCCATAATGGTGTATGGTTGTATGGGATGCTGGCCGGCTGGCTGTCTCTATGGCTGGTTGGCAGACTGGCTTGTTGTATGGCTGACTGTCTGTATGGCTGGCTGGCTGGCTTTATGGCTGGCTGGCTGTATGGCCGGCTGGTTGGCTGGCTGTATGGCCAGTTGTTGTATGGCTGCTTGGCTGTATGGCTAGTTGGCTGCATGGCTGGTTGGCTGTATGGCTGTATGGCCGGTAGGCTGTATGGTTGTATG